>NW_006769686.1:1386866-1404834 GCF_000442215.2 Lipotes vexillifer | reverse complement strand
CCCCCCCCCCCACGCCCCCCCCCCCAGCTGCTTGTTGAACACCTCCAGTTTGCTGGAGCAAGACGTTGGGTGCATGTTTTAAAAAATGAAGCCAAACCTTAGCAAAGCCAAACAATTAAAGGAACGAACTCCTAGGGCATTCTGCCATTCTTGATGTTAGTAATATGCAGATCGAGTGGTTTCCAAACCCCAGAGAGCAGAAAAACATGCTATAATAATACATTAGGAAAGCAAGCCGGAGTCCTTGGCAGCTTCGCCTTTCCTAGATCAAACCTTTTATATATTCGATGTTCATTTTCATCAGGAAAAAATACATGCTGCGCTTCACCGAGTTACAATGTTCATCACATGCGGGTTGCCTGCTAAGGAGATTCACCAACACCAAACTCATAATACCAAGGACCTAAATTTGACCCTTGCCATAAAACTCAGAACGTCTCTTTTCAGTTAGTAGTTTATCCAGACACCAAGTGTGAGCCTTGCATTTAAAATCGCTTAATGCTTTTACAAGCCAATAGTTCTGGGCCATTATATGGAAAGTACCATCGTTACCATTTAACAGTGGGGAAACTGAGGCACAGAGGGCCAAGTGACTGGCCAAGGGCACAGTGAATCAGTGACTGACTCCTCTCCATCTCTCTTTCATTAAGACATCAAACTGCTCATCTGGAGTCTTAAGGGGGCTGGGTACCATAAGGTCCTCCAAAAGAGTATCTTGGTTCTGGGCTTTGGGGTCCCGTCACGGTACAAATTCATGCAGGGCTCTCCTGCAGCCAGGGGTGTAGAGGGAGCGAGGAGGTGTGTGTTGGGGGGGGGGTTGGGAATGCTGGGCGGCCTGGGCCTCGGGGATCCCCTGCCGTCCTGAACCCGCCCGCACCCGGAGCACAGGTCCAGGAGCACAGGACAGGTCCCTGGGTCTGCAGAGCCACCTGTTGGGTGCTGGGCTTAAGGACAGGTGAGGACATTTTGCTGAAAAAGTAACAGACCCATCTTGAGGGGGGTGGGCATCTTCCGGGCTCTGCCCGGTGGGACCAGGGAAGGACTCCCAGCCACAGGAAGAGCCCAGGTGTGGCCTTGGTCAGGCTGAGTATGTGGATGGATCTGTTATAGAAACAAGCCCCGAGCAAAGGGGTTCTGAGGTCCATACCAAGAAGACAGTGATGATCAAGACCATTGAGACCCGGGACGGGGAGGTAAGTGGTCTGCCTGGTCCCCTTACCCTTGGCGGGGGCCTCTGGGGTGTGTCCCGGGGGCTGTCAGCCAGGTGCTTTTCACCAGCTGTGCTGGTTCAGGCTCCTGCCTGGGGGCAGAGGGGATCCTGCTGTGCTGGGGTGGAGGTGGCCTGGGGCCATGGCTCTGTTCTCTGGCCAGCACTGGGTTAGACTGGGTTTCTCTTCCTCTCCAGGTCGTCAGTGAGGCCACACAGCAGCAACATGAGGTGCTCTAAAGCCAGAGGCCCCTCTGCCATCAGAGACCGTCCTCACTGCCTCCTAAAGCCAGCCTCCTTCTATCCCAGGGCACTGCACCCAGTCACAGCGCTCCCCTCACAGCCTCTGACCCCTGCTCACCGACCAGCCCTCATGGTCCCCATAGGGGACGTGGCCGAACCCTCCCAGGCACAGGGAGCCCCCTGCTGTGTGAGGTGTGGATGGAGGAAGTGAGTGAGCCCGGCCCTCGGCTGCCCTTGTAGTGTGCTGGGCAGAGCCGGGATGGAGCCAGGGCACAGCAGTGACCCTGCCCCTCCCACATCCGTGACCTCAGGCTCTAGCCTCTGGCTTTAGAGAGGACTCCAGCGCAGGGTGTAGGGACCCTGCAGGGCCAGGCTCAAGCCCCATGGACCTCCCCCAACCCCCCTCCCCAGCCTGAGTCAGAAAGGGCAGCATCCTCAGCAAGCCGGGCAGGTAACTAGGGACACAGCCCTCTGTGGAGACTGTGGGGCTTGAAACTGACCCCATGGTCCATTACTTTCCCAGGGTGGGCTTAGAAAGCAGGGGCTGCAAGAGGGAACCCCCGAAGGTGCCAGATGTGGGAGCAGGAGATTCAGAATGAGAGAGGGTGGGTGAGATGCTAGAGAGAAGAGAGGAGAGAGGCAGAGAGCGGTCTCAGGCAGGTGGCCGGGGTGCCCACTTCCCTGTGCCTGCCCCTCCCCTGCTGCAGAGGCTCTGGACAGAAACAATAAAAAGATAAGCACAAGCCTAGCATGGCCCCTGCTGTCTTGACTGCCAGGTCTCCTCTGGGGAACCCCAGGGCCCTGTCGCACCACCTCTTGAGATGGACTGTGTGCTGCCTTCCTGCCCAGCTAGACTGTCCCCCGGGGCCTGTCACCCCTTCTGTCCCCAGAGCCTCCCAGCCTTGCTGTATGTGTGTAGCATATGGGAGAGGGGGCTGGGCAGGGGGCTTTGGTTGGGGAATCACAGATACCTCTCGTTAGGCCCCAGTTCCAGGACTGACCCCACAGACTGGCTCTGAAGCAGGGCTCCCTCGGTCCCTTTCCTAAAGAAACTTACACTTTCTTCCCACTAAACCTGCATCTTTTAGGCTCAAAGCCAGATTCAGGAAAAATAACAATGTTAAGAAAAATAGAAAAGCTCTATCTTGTTCTTGGAGAAGAAGACTCAATACTCTAAAGATGTGATGTCAGGTCATCCTATGTTAATTTATAATTTCAATGCAAATCAATCTCAATTAAAATACCAAAGGGAAATTTGGGGAGAATTTGGGAAGATGGGAGGGGAAGGTAGGACGTACTAAAAAAAAACGGAAATCATGGAATGAAACATTAACACAGGTACATTAAAGGTTTCTGTGGGGAAACCTTAATTATTCAGTATAGGGCATGGGGGCATTTGGGTAGCCATGGGCAAGAGCGGGAGTGAAAGCTGTCTGTCTTTTCACTCCGTCCAAAAAATAAATTCCAGGTGGGTGAGAGATTTGGGAAGCTTGATGGATACACATAGGTCTCAGCCTTCCAGCCACTCCTCAGATTTAAGGGATTACACTTTAGAGGTGGGAAGAGGGTAGAGATCACAAACATAAATTCGGACAGTCTGTAGGTGAAATAACTCTAATGGGGTTTTACTCTTAAAGTCCCTAGTGTGCCATTCCTAACTGGCTTTTTCCAGAAGCTTCCAAAGCCTTTCTGGTGGCACTTTCTCCCCCTCCTTGGGTGTGGCCTTGGCTCACAAGTTGCCAGGCTCCCCCTCTAGCTTGTGTGGTCCCTCCCTCCAGGAAGGACCCCTTCTTTGACGTATGCTATCCTTCACCTTGCCCTGGGAGCATCTGGGGCTACACCCCATGTCCACACCCTCTGTCACTGGTGATTAATGTCCCTTTCTTTCCCCCAAATTCTCCAGTGGAATGAGCCCTGCAGGCCCCAGAATGCCCGCAATCAACTGGCGGTGGAACCCCAAATGAAATTAGAAGTAACATTTTCTGTGTCTGCACAGTGGGATCAAGGAGGAGGGACGAGTGAGGGGCTTCTTAACCTCGAGCTTGTTGGGGGCGCTGGAATCAGAGCTAGTCTCTCTGTGAGAGAAACACCTGGGTGAGGTGGGCCCGAGTGGATAAGTGGTGGTGTGTGTGTTACTGAGTAATCTCCGGAGCCTCTCGCCTCTTTCTTCTTTCCCCTGAATGAGTTCCATGCTCTCACCTACCCCACAAAGGATAAAGGGACACAGAGGTCAGAGAAGGTCTTAGAGTCATCCCTACCTTCCCATAAAAGGCTTAGGTGCAGGGACTTCGCTGGTGGCGCAGTGGATAAGAATCTGCCTGCCAATGTAGGGGACACGGGTTCGATCCCTGGTCCGGAAAGATCCCACATGCCGCAGAGCAACTAAACCCGTGAGCCACAACTACTGATGCCTGTGTGCCGAGAGCCTGTGCTCTGCAACAAGAGAAGCCACCGCAAGGAGAAGCCTGCGCACCACAAAGGAGAGTAGCCCCGGCTCGCCACATCTAGAGAAAGCCCGCGCACAGCAATGAAGACCCAACACAGCCAAAAATAAATAAAATTAAATCTTTAAAAAAAAAAAAGCTTATGTGCAGACTGGTCACTAAGAAGGAGAGAGTGTAGGACTTTTAGACTCTCAGATCCAGACCTCAGAGTCCCCCAAGCAATGACCTCCACAATGTGGAAATCCCCTCCCCGGCCTTGTCCCACACCTTGATGAGCAGTCCTCAGGCTCTGCTTGAATGTCTCTGGGTGTGAGAACACAGTGCCTCCTCGGTAGCCCTTTCTAGCTGGGACAGCTCTGAAGGTCAGAAAGTCCTTCCTTCTCAGCACACATCTGCCCCTGTGACGGCTATCCACCTGTCCTCAGAGAAGAGGGGAGGCCCAGGGGAAAGCATTCTCTGAGCAGAGCCTTCCTGGGACTGAAGATTCTGGAGGTTCTAAGCCCTCTGCTTTGTCTTTCTCCTTAGGAGCTGAGCAGTGACCCAGGAATCTAGGGCAGAGGAGACGAATGTGGGGCTCCCAGAGAATGGACAAAAATAAACCAAAAAGGATCAGGGTCTCATGTGGTCATACACATACTCCCAGACCTTCAGTGTGCCCTCACCCCACGCCCACACATACACCCCATCACCTCCGTGGCAAAACCCCTCCCTGCTCCTTGGGACACTGGCATCTCCTCCTTCAAGACTCTGCAACCACCAGGTGTTCATTCACCCTTGGCATTGCTGGGTTTTACCTCCTTCAGCCATGAGTCATGGGGGGAAGGGGAAGGGAGTTAGAAGGTCAAAGTAGTGGTGCTCCAGTGGAAGCATATGAGGTGGGGTTGAGCCCTCGGTCCTGTCTTCTGCTCCTCTGTACCCTACCCACAGCATCTCTGGACCTTCTGCCTTCCTGAGCCTAACCAGAAGACAGTGGGGTGTGTGACTAAACCAGAAATCATGCAGTTGGAAGTATTTTATTTTTACTTTTTTTTTTTTTTTTTTTTTTTTTGCGGTATGCGGGCCTCTCACTATTGTGGCCTCTCGCGTTGCGGAGCACAGGCTCTGGACGCGCAGGCTCAGCGGCCATGGCTTACGGGCCCAGCCGCTCCGCGGCATACGGGATCTTCCCAGACCGAGGCACGAACCTGTGTCCCCTGCATCGGCAGGTGGACTCTCAACCACTGCACCACCAGGGAAGCCCTATTTTTACTTTTGAATACAAGCAACAAAAGGTTTAATGCTGCATGATGTTTGTTTAATTGTAGAGTATAACCATATAAATAGAAGGTAACAGATGAGGTGTTAATATGTGTTTGATTCAGTATTTTTTGAGCATATAGACTGTTTTCTAAAGTACTGTGGAGGAAAGTTAAGCTAAATAAAATACACCCTGCCCTCTAGCAGCTCAGAGTCAAATAGTTAATACAGTTCTTATGGAACAGAACACAGTTGTTACATGTGTTGTTAACAAAATGTGAAACTCCATGAGAAAAGCAAATAAAAATGTAATACCAGCATGATTGTTTTTAAATCTGTAATCAGAATATTGCAAACTCTTCTTAGAAAATCTAGGAAATACAAAATTTATTAAAAGAAAACCAAAATCATTCTACTCAGAGATAAAAAAAAAAAAAAAAGGACTCTGAATACTGAGAAATGAGAGGGCTCAGAGAGCGCTAACCAGCTTCGCACTGGACCGGGGGGACCAATCCCACACCAACCCAGGCCCCACTTGAGGAGGTGGAGTGGGAAGGATTGTGGAGGCAAATGGGTCCCTAAGCCAAGAACTGAGGTCTCAGTGGATACTTTCCTACCCTGTGTGTCCACTCTGGCTACCCTGCCACCCCTCTCCCTGGAGACAAATCATTCCACCCATTCACCGCCTCCCTCATTCCTCCTCTGACCACAAGCCTGACCAGGACACATATGCAAATATATCATAGACCTTTAATTCGACACCTAAAATGTCAGCTACCCAAGGGCAAGGTTTTCATTCATTTTATTCACTTCTACATTTCTGGTGCCCGGAAAAGGGCTTGGTCCATAGAAGGTGCCCATCAAATATTTAAATACTTGTTGAGTGAATACCCACTGGGCCCTTTTATTTACTTTTCTCTAAATTAAATATTTATCAGAAAGGCTGATGGTCCCCACTTCATTCACTGATTCAACAAACAGTGGGCTTTTACCATGTGCCAAGCACATGGTGCATCATTGTGACTTGGAGGAAACTCCCCATGGCCCAGAGAGGTGGGGTGAGCTGTCAAGGTCACACAGCGTATCATTGGCAGAGGAGTACTGGGGCCCCTGCTCCTTGGCCTCCAGAGCGCAGATTTCTTTCCATGACACCACAGGCTTGTGATTGCAAGGCAGGGCAGACTGGCAGTACACACCAGCTCGGTGCCAGGCCGCAGGGCACTGTGGGGCCATTCTGAGGGACAGATGAGTGCCTTGCAGCCAGCTGCTCTGGGTGAGGGCCCTGGTTAGGGCCTGAGGGCTTCCAGTGTCACAGCTAGTACAGGCTCCTCCAGGAGAGGGCGTCCGCGACTTGCAAGGGCCTGTACCCTCCCTACCCACACACTCCTGCCCACACCTCAGTGAATGCCCCCATTATGGACATTCAAACAGAAGATGCACAAGCCATGTTCCAGGCTCTGTGCCAGGCCCTTTTAAATAGTTAATATTCATTTTAATATTTAATATACTAATTTAAAGCCATCACAACAACCTACGTCAGATCATGTAATTCCTTGGCTCACAAAATCCTCTGAGATGACTTCTGTTTTCACTAGGAAAAAAAAAGCCACAGCCAGGCTTCCCTGGTGGCACAGTGGTTAAGACTCCACCTGCCAATGCAGGGGACACGGGTTCGAGCCCTACTCCAGGAAGATCCCACATGCCGCGGAGCAACTAAGCCCATGAGCCACAACTACTGAGTCTGTGCTCTAGAGCCCGCGAGCCACAACTACTGAGCCTGCGAGCCACAACTACTGAAGCCCACATGCCAAGAGAAGCCACCTTAATGAGAGGCCTGCGCACCGCAAGGAAGAGTAGCTCCTGCTTATTGCAACTAAAAAGAAAGCCCGCGTGCAGCAACGAAGACCCCACGCAGCCATAAATAAATAAATAAATTTATTAAAAAAAAAAAAAAGCCATGGCCTACAAGATTCCAGGTTATCTGGCCCCTGCCACTTGTCCGACCTCTTGTCCCTCCAGTCTCCTCCCTCACTCCCTCCAGCTCCGCTGGCCTCCTGGCTCTTCTGGAGCCCACAGGGCATATCCCACCTCTGTCTGAAGCAGTCTTGCCCAGACTTCTACCCCGTTTGCCTCCCTACCCCTTCAAGACTGGCTCAACTGCTCCTAGCGAGGCCAATTCCCATCATCACCCTGTTTGAAAGTGCAGGTCCCCCACTACACTCCCATCTCCCTTATCCTGCTCCATTTTCCCACAATACTCATATTCTTCTAATGATCTCTATCATTTCTTTATTTCTTTATAGTTGTCTCCTTCCTCGAATATAAGCAACATGGGGGCAGGAACCCTCGTCTGTTTTGTTTGCTGCTATTTCCCTAGTGGCTAGCACAGTGCCAGGTACACAGTAGGAACTCAAAAATGTTTGTTGAATGAATGAGTAAACCCTGAGTTGGGCTACCCCCAATTTAGATGAGGAAGAGATAGATAGATAGATGAGGAAGCTGAGGCTTAGAGATGTTAGGTGACTTGATCAAGACCATACAGTTCATTTATTCAGCCAACCAGCCAACCAGCCAACATTTATTTGCAGACCACCTACTCTTTTCCATGCAAATTTTTTAGGCACTGTGGCAGGAAGTTTTGGATTATTGGTTTTTAAAAACAGTCTTGAATCCTTTGGTCTTGGTGTTCCATCTGCTTACAATGTCTTCCCCCACATTTTTACTTTTTAGAATTCAATTTACATTTAAGAATTCAATTCAGCATCAGTGGTTGCCTGGGTTGGCGGAGGGGGCGAGGTTGATTACAAAGGGGATGCTCCAGCCAATCTTTAGGGTGATGAGACTGTCCTGTATGGTTCTGGGGTAGCAGATGCACAGTTGTCTGCATATGTCAAAACCAGGAGAACTGCACATCACAAAGAGTAAGCTTTAATGTATGTAAACTAAAACCAAAGATTTTATTCCTCCAGGCTCTTGGTCCCTGTAGGCATAATTCAGTATTTAAATTGTTTCTTCTCTGCCCTCTCCATGCACACACAGACACAAGCGCACTTTGACTTGGGCCTCCCAGAATGACGGGGCGGGGGGCATGGGGGGTGAATAAGAGAACCTTTCTCCATCTAATGACTCCCGGCTCCTCCTGTGGCTCCCTGATGCCTTTCCCAGGCTTCATCCTTCAGGGCTCAAGGTCAGGCCTGGGTCTCTCACCTAAACATCTTTTTAAACTTTTTATTTTGTGATAACTGTAGATTCACATGCAGTTATGTGAACTAGAAACAATACAGAGGGACTTCCCTGGTGCAGTGATTAAGGGTCTGTGCTTCCAATGCAGGGGGCCCAGGTTCGATCCCTGGTCAGGGAACTAGATCCCACATGACGCAGCAAAGAGCTTGTATGCTACAACTAAAAGATCCCACGTGCTGCAACGAAGATCCCACAAGCTGTAACTAAGGCCCGGTGCAGCCAAATAAAAAAATAAATAAATATTTTTTTAAAAACTCAATACAGAGACATCCTGTATATCATTCACCTGTTTTCCCCCAATGGTAACATCTATAGTACAATATCACAACCAGGAAATTGCCATTGATATAGCCCACCTTCTTCAGGTTTTACCAGTTTGAGCACTCGTGTGTGTGTGTGTGTGTGTGTGTGCACGCGCACGTGCATTTAGTTCTGTGCAATTTTATTGCATGTGTAGATTCATATGACTACCACCAGTCAAGATACAGACAGTCTCATCACAAAAGTCTCACTTAGACTTTTAAAAGCAGTAATGTCCTATCTTGATGTTTCTCAGGGTACAATTCTTAGATGCATCAGAGTCACTGGGCTACTGATGTACCAATTCCTGAGCCCTCCCAACGCCCCATATTGAACCTGCACCTCTGGGAGTGGAGCCTGGAAATCTGTATTTTTAACAGAGGCCATATTTTGAGAAGCATGGGTCTATCTGCCTTCCACATCTCCCATCTCGAATCCACCCTCCACACTGTGGCTGCTAGAGGGATCCTTCTAAAACACAGCCCTGACCACATTATCCTACTGTTTAACACCCTGCAGTGGCCCCCATCAGCCATCAGGATAGAGACCTTAGCAAGCAAAGGTCCTCTTGTCAGGCCCCGCCTCTCACCTCCACTCACCTCACCCCACTGTGGTTCAATCCCTCCAAACTCCTCTGATTCTTTTTTTGGCTTCGCCATGGGGCTTGCGGGGTCTTAGTCCCCCAACTAGGGTTCAAACCCCGCACCCTCGGAAATGAAACCGCCGAGTCCTAACCACTGGACCGCCAGGGAAGTCCCCAAAGTCCTCTGATCCTTAGCACACGTCATCTACTTTCATCATGCTCTGATTTTGGTCACGCGGTTCCCTCTGCCTGGAACATCTTTCCCACTCTTCTCTGCCTGTTGCAACTCTATGTAGCTACTCATTTTTTACAAATGGGGACTTAGAGATTGAGAGAGGTTTGATGTCACCCAGTAAGTAAGGGCAGGGAGCCAGTCCACCTGACTCCCTGCTCCAGGTCTTACTGTTCACCACGGCTGTCCTGGAGGCTGGGGGAGGCCACTGGTCCCTCTTCCCCAGGGTCTGCTCACCTGCACTTGGGCCTGCCTGCCCATCTGCCTCTCAGAGGTCTCACCCAGGACCTCCTCTCCCTCTCCCCCAGCCGCGTGGGGCTGGGAATCAGGGACCTGAGAGGAGGGAGGAAGGGAAATGGGAATGCGCCCAAGGGTAACCCGACTCCATGAGTGGGTGGCTGGGGGGGTGGGGCACACCACGGGGGAGGGGGCTTGGAACACGTCCTCGGGGACCCCGTTAAGCCAAGGAGGGCGATGGGGCTTCCTAGAGGGGGAGAAGGAGCAGAGTGGAGTCCAAGTCCCCTCCTCTGCTGCCCCCTCCTTCCACAGATCCCTCGGCAACCCGAGCCGGGGGGCCTAAAAATAGCCCCCGAGGCGCAACCGCGGCCACCCTGGTGACCTTCTGGGTAGCACAGGCCGAAGGCGGGCGGGCAGCAGGAAGGCAGGGCGCCGGTCCCCCAGGACTCATCTCCCAGGGCAACATCCCCCGGGTGGCCCAGTGGCCATCTGGTTCCAGCGTCCCCCCAGCCCAACTCGCAGAGACCATGCAGAAAGCCCGGGGCACGCGAGGCGAGGACGCGGGCACGAGGACACCCCCCAGCCCAGGGGTGCCCCCGAAGAGGGCCAAAGTTGGGGCCGGCGGAGGGGCGGGGGCCGGGGCGCCAGTCTTCCTGCGGCCCCTGAAGGACGCGGCGGTGTCTGCGGGCAGCGACGTGCAGCTCCGGGTGGTGGTGAGCGGGACGCCCAAGCCCAGCCTCAGCTGGTTCCGGGATGGGCAGCTCCTGCCCGCGCCGGCCCCTGAGCCCAGCTGCCTGTGGCTGCGGAGCTGCGGGGCGCGGGATGCCGGCGTGTACAGCTGCAGGGCGCAGAACCAGCGGGGCCAGGCCTCCTGCGAGGCTGTTGTCACAGTGCTACAGGTCGGAGGTAATGGGGAGGTGGGGGCCAAGCCTGGCAGGGAGGGCCGCCCACAGGTAGAGAAGGGTTACCTGGGCCACACCGGGGAGGTAACTGTTCATCCAGCCTTCTTCCCGCATTTCTGGCTTCTCAGCTGTGCTGACCCAGGAGTGCCCATCAAGAGGAACGTGCAGGGAAAGGGGTGTCAAGGTAGAGAGGCTCCTCAAAGAAGGTCAGGGGTTAAGGGTCAGCATTTGGTAAGCAAAGCCTGAGCCCCACCCAGGCGTTTCTGGGAATTCCATAGTGGGAACCCTCCTAGTTTCCCTGTAGAGGGAGGCTTCCTGGGGAAATTGTTTTCATCGGCTCTGATAATTTAGACTGGAGACTCCTAATCAGCCTCTTACAGGTACGCGCATGTCTGAAGGATGATGCCAGCTCCCCTGGTGTGCTGCGATGTTGAGGGGATGGGTCAGAACCCCTCACAGTCCATTGCTAGGGCAGGCTGGTGTGGTCAGCACCAGGCCGGTTGGAGGAGGCCAGTGGGTGGACAAGTACGAACAGGGTGCAGAGCATCAGGGAGTAGAGCTAGGGCTGGGGGCTCCTAAGCATGTATGGAGGTGAGTCCTTGAAAATCCACATGCAAGCACGCCCGTGTGCATGTACGGGCTGTTGCGGGGGTCTGGTGGTACCAGCAGTTGAGGGGTTTGTGGAGTTGGTATAGAAAGTGCATGGGCCATGTCTGTCTGAAGTTCAGAGGGCATGGAAGGGGGATGCTTAGGCCGGTGTTGGGGCCCCTGCCTGTGTGTGTGAAGGGGTGGATGATTCCCGCATTCCGGGGCAGAAGGGGAGGGGTACGAGACTGGGCCGGGTTCTCAGGGTCCTGCTGGGGCTGATGTGGGTGCAGGCCAGGGCGGAATCTCCTTGGGTCAGTGTTTGGGCTTCCTTTTTGACTTCCTCAGCCCCAAGCCAGTTCTTCTCTAGGCTGAAGACATAGCCTCAGCAGACTGAGTCTTAAGAAATAGAATGCTGGGCTTCCCTGGTGGCGCAGTGGTTGAGAGTCCGCCTGCCGATGCAGGGGACACGGGTTCGTGCCCCGGTCAGGGAAGATCCCACGTGCCGCGGAGCGGCTGGGCCCGTGAGCCATGGCCGCTGAGCCTGCGCATCCAGAACCTGTGCTCCGCAACGGGAGAGGCCACAACAGTGAGAGCCCCGCGTACCACCAAAAAAAAAAAAAAAAAAAAAGAAAGAATTCTGAGGAAGTAGGCTGCAGCTGGAGGAGATGGCCAAGAGCTTGGGGTCACTGAGTCTGTCCTGGATATTTTCAAGAGGGAATTCGCACTCCAGCTGGGTAGTGTCATATAGGGTACATCCTTGGGGGCTTAGGGAGAGGCATACCATGCCACCCGGGTTACAGTGGGACCTGGGGGCTCTAGCATCCTGAAGGAACTCAGCAGCTGGAGGGAAAAGAAGGCCGCAGGGTGCAGCTGTGTCAGGAGCTGGAGCAGGGGCTCAGCCTCCCTCCGTCAGCATCTCCACTGTCTCTCTAGCCCCGCCCTGCCCACCTTCCTCTTCAATGACACAGAGGGCCAAGGCTGGCTTCTCTTGGCTGCCTTCGCACTTGGCCAGGTAAAGGCTTTCCTTGCACCCTTCTGGGGTCAGGGGCTGGGGCCCATCCTGGCAGAGCTCTGAGCTGGGGAAGGATTGGACTTCTTGGGGGTCTTTGCTCTGATGCCCTCAGGGGCAAAAGGGACTGAAAATAGAACATAAATAAAGGCACAATAGATAAATTGATGAGAATACAACTTGGAGGAGAGAGATATTGGGCAGAGAGAGGAAGCGCTGAGAAGGAGCTTGGTGTCATAATGTTTGTTTAGAGTCAGAAAGGACCACAGAGAACCGCAGGTGGAAAGGCTGCCTCTTACAGGTGAGGACACTGTGGTCCAGAGCAGAGGGAGAGGCCATCACTAGCTAACTAGCTGAAAGACAAACAGCTAGTTATGTCCATCCCAGAACTCAGAACCCAGTCCTTTTGGCTTGGGCTCTGGGGGCATTTTACCTCTTAAATTCTGGAGGGAGGAGAGATGAAAAGGAGGGGGAGCTGTCCATTGTATGGAGAGTAGCCCAGCCCTGGCCTTTCTGAAGATGAGAGGCTCCTAGCCTGTCCTTGTCCCCCAAAGTGGGGAGAGTGACATCATGCTAGAGCTCCCCAGACCCTCTGTAATCTGGGTGGCATGGTCGGCAGAGCTGAGCCCTGGCTGGGCATACCAAGCCAGAGGCCGGGAGGACGGTCTCCAGGCTGCTCTGGCAGAACAGCATGTTTGAAAGGCTGGGGTGAGGAAAAGACCCTGGGTGCTGGGGGACTGGATTGGGGGCCTTTTGCCATTCATGTTAAAACAAGAAGAGGGTTGGGCTGCAGCAAGTCCCATTTGAGAACTTTTTCATGCTGGTAAAATCTTTGCCCCAAGAGCAGGTTTATAATTATGATTCATTGGTAATAATTCTTAGTAGTATTGATAATTCGTAATAATACAAATAGCTACTATGCTGCTGTGTGGTAGGCAATATGCTATTGTACCCTTTGATATATCATTTAAGTCCCACAGCAACCCTAGGGAAACTGAGGCCCAGAGGGATTAAATGAAGCATCTTGGTTGTACTGATAGGAGGTGGCAAGGCAGGGATGGAAGCCTGGGTCTGTCCCACTGCAAAGAACCACATGCTTAACTACTATACCCCTCCAACATGACTGGTAAGGGAGGGCTTTGCTTTGGTGATGTTGGGGGACTGACTGGGTGAGTCTGTCTTCCTCTTCCTCCTATAGCCCACCCTCCACCAGTCCCTGCCTAGTGACAGGTCCTGGTCAAGGTCAGTTGGGCAGGCAGCACAGCATTCCTCAGACTTACTCATGGAAAACTTTTTTGATTGGGATCAACAGCAGGAGGACTTCAGGGTTCTCGAGGAAGTCCCGCCAGGACCTGGCTACAGAGGGAAGAAGGCTGTATCCTGGCTGGGATTTGCTGTCTGGCTCGGCAAGACAGGGTGATGCTAAGGTTCCTGGCACTCCTGAAGCCTGAGATGTTAGCTCAGGGATAGAGGGATATTGGCATGGCTTGGGGAGGCTGGGGCCTTGAGGAGACAAGAGGGCTGCAGGCAGGAGAGTTTGGAGGATGGGAAACAGGAGGGTAGGATTTGGGGTGCAGAAATGAGGAAAGACCAGAAATAGTGAAGATGGCAGAGATGCAGGATACTTGCAGAATATGTCACATGTGTAAAGCACCCTATCTCATTTTGGTATTTAACCTTCTAAGCCCCAGGTTACTGTTATGACCATTATATGTATAAGAAAACTGGAGTTCAAAGAGGGAATTTACCCCAGGTCACGTGGCTAGTGAGGTGGCAGGACCAGATCTGAAAGCTGGGTCTCTGGGTCTAGGTCCACAGTGCCTGTCCTCAGAAAGAGAAGTGTGGGAACACTGAGGCAGGGATCTGTCATCCTGACCATCCTTCTGTCAATATCCCCAAAGCCATCTTCTGCCTCAGTCTCCAAGATAGGCAGGCATGCTTCTCTCTCAAAACATCAGGCTCCCACTTGCATGGGCTAAGGAGCCATGTGCCAATCAAGTAACCAGAGCAAGCGCCACCATTAAAGCTTGGGGCATGTGTGACCAGAGCAGGAGGCCTGCACTGAAGGATGGGGGGTAAGGAGGAGAGAGCACAGCCAAGGGAGGGCGCAAGCTGACAATGCTCACCGTGTTTGGCAGTTGGAAGTCTCATAGCCAGGGCCTGGGAGACCCTGGTGCCAATCAGAAGGGCCAAAGGTCAACAGATGGTAGTAAACCACGCAGGGGACTTGAAGGCATGGAGAGGAGAGATTAGAGAGAAGGAGAGAAGGCCAATTAGCAAGGGAAAGGTGGTGAATACACCAGGAACTGCATGCAGGTAGATTGTGCAGTATCATCTTTTTCACCTACAGTGTAGAACGTCCGGATGAAAAGCCAGGAGGAAACTAGTATGGAGTTGGGAATGGGTATTTAGAGTGGCCCCCTTCGTTCATGCCAAGCCCTAATTAGGGAGAGGAGGAGGGGCCAGAGAGGGAGCAGTGAGGAGTTCTGGGAGGGAAGAAAGGGAAGAACAGAGAGCCCATGAAGTTAGCCAAAGCCCGTGCAGGAGAACTTTCCTGAAGCTAAGGCAGGCCCTCCCAGGAAGATCCTGAGTGGGAAGCAAGATTGTCACTTCTCAAGTTTCTGGAAAAGGGTCTGCGTCAGAACAGAGGAGGAAGGCTGGAGAATGAGCTGTTCCGGGAAGATTTACAGTCCCCATCCCCCCATCCCCATCCTGTCCACCAGCAGCTCTGTCGCCCCTTCCCATGTGTATTGAGTGCCCACCGTGTGCCAGTCACTGTGCTAGGTGCTTGAGATTTATAAGTGGGGGGTGGGGTGGGAGGGGGAAGACCAAAATTCTTGTCCTCCTAGTGATGACATTCTAGGGAGGGGACACAGCTTATTTGCAATAAACATAATAAATATGTGAAAATGATATAGTATGTCAGAAATACAGAGCTGGGTAAGCAGGAGGAAGGAAGGGAGAAGACTGAAGCAAGGCAGGAGAGAGAGGGGAGTGGGGGTCTGGCTCAGAGGAGGGTCTGTGTGAGGGATGAGGCACGGCATGATGATGGGTTTTCTCTGGTTAAGGAGAAATGCTGGCGGGGCAGAAGTTGGAAGTCTGGTTTGGGGAAATGGTGGGGGAGCCCAGCTGCCCAGGCTTGGAGGGAAATGGGACATTCTGGGGCCAGCTGGGGCCCTGAGAGCATGCCCCAGGCTGGCCTATGTGGGTGAGCAGTGCAGGGCCAGAGCAGGAACCCAGAATCTCATGGGCCTCTCCTTGGCCCAGCTGTCCCGTCACTCACGCCTGCTGCCCATTGGTTATTTTTGCTACGGAATGTGCCAGCCCCTTGGATTCTCCTGGGCAACAGGGGCTCAAGTTACTCCCTCTCCTCACTCAGCTCCCCCATCTGTGAGTGGGTGTGTTTGGGGATGGGCAGGGAAAGCGCCTGTGTGAGTCCAGGGTCCTCTGGTTGGAACTGATGTGGACATGCACATGTACCCTCTCATTGCACGTCCTGTGCGTGTGTCTGTAGGCGCAACCTCTGCTTCTGGGGGTCTGGGAAACGGGACCACCTGTAGGCACTGAGATTGTACAAGACATGACCTAAAACTTTAAAGGGCCACAAACTCAAATAACTTCAGTAGCCAAGTAGAAACTGAAAAGGAGCGAGCTGCTGTTGTCAGCAGCTGAATTTGAGCGTGTTTGCCATGCAAAATATTGGGCAGGCTGAACAAAACTCATCAGTTGGCTCTGTATTTATTTTGGACCCATGTTTTAAAGAAAAAAAGTTAGGCGTTCCACTGACCAATCAGCACATGAGGCTTTATGGGACAGTGGTCAGTAACTCAGTCACAGTGCCTGGGTTAGAATCCTGGTCTCCCAATTACCGGCTCTGTGACCTTGGGCAAGTAACTTCTCTGTGCCTCCGTGCACAGATTAAATGAGTTTATTTATATCAAGTGCCTAGGACATTGCTCGGTACATACTAAGCATGCTGTCAGCATTAATGATGATGACTTAGTAGTCACATCTCAGAAACCAGATTGGCATTACTTGTGCAGGCTGGGGTGGGAATTTGGATCTGAGGACCCATGGAGGCACAGAACCTGTGTGGCTTTGGCTAAGTGATAGGACTTCTCTGAGCCTTAGTCACTTATCAATTAAATGGAGTCAGTTACATGTTCATAAGGGTTTCAAGCTCACCATGTTGTTGTCGATAAGGTAACATTTATAAAGTGCCTGGCATTTAATAAATGCTTAAGAAACTTAGTTATAATGATTGTTGGGGCGGGTAGTTTTGTGTAGGCAACATATGCATGGTACCAAATGAGAGGAGGACAAAGAAAATTTGGTGAGTGTGCTCACCTGTGAATGAGAAGGTGGGTTATATGTGTGAATAATAGGAGCATCTCTGGGCACCTTAGCACGTGTGTGTGTGTGTGTGTGTGTGTGTGTGTGTGTGCGCGTGTGCGCGCGCCAAGATGCACAAAGTACCTATCATCACGGAACTCGGAGGGCCCTCTCTGGCTTTCCTAAGCAGCCTGGGGGGATTCGCATTCTGGGTACATGTCACTACGAGGATCCTTGCCCTGTGTATGATCTGAGCGCCCCCGCCCGGCGCCACTGCCCTGCGGCGTGTTGGGTACTGCCTAGAAAGGCGGACGCGTGCGCATGTTTGTGGAGTGAGCCAGTGGAGATGAGGCTGACCTTCCGGAGCAGCCCCGCGGGAGGCGGGTGGGGGTGGCGTGGACGCCGCGTTGGGCGGCCAATGAGAGAGTGGCCCGAACTCTCCTAGGGGCCACTGCACCCCTTTCTGTGCCTCAGTTTCCCCAAGTGCCGATGCGGGGCGGGGGGCCGCGAGGCAGGTGATCGTCGCCCCAGGGGACGCAGGGGAGCAGGCGAGGGAAGGGGCGTCCGGTGGGGGGGGGTGCGGGCTGACGGGGGGGGGGCCGGCTCCGGCCGCCGCCTTATCCCTCTGCTATATTACCTTCCTCCCCAAAAGAGCCGTTCCCCGCCCCCCCCCCCCCCCGCCTGGGCTCCCGCGGTCCCGAGGCTCCTTCCGCCACCGGCGCCGGCCCCCGCCCGCTCCCCGCCTCGCCCCCGGCCCCGCCTCCGACTCCGCCCCGCCCCCGCCCGTCCCCTCCTCGGCCGGCCGCCGGCCCGGCCCCCTCCCCCGCCATGAAGAAGCTGTGGGTGCAGAAGCGTTTCCAGGTGAGGGCTCCGGGGGCGGGCGGCACAGGGAGGGGGCAGGAAGGGCTGGGCGCCCCGGAGGGAGGGCGGGTCGCCGCGGCCAGGACCGGGAAGGGGGCGCCGGAGCCGCGCCTGCCCAACCCCGGTCCCCGAGGCCGCGGGCCGGGCGCGCTCCGGGGGCTCCCCAGCCTGCGTCAGGCCCCTCCCATCGCCCAAGCGCAGACCCCTCCAGCGCCCGCGATCCCCGCGACCACCGGGGAGGCCCCCGCAGCAGCCCTCGGCGTGGAGCGCCCACGGGCTTCTGTGCCACCTCTCGTCTCTGTCCAACCCTGGCCCCCGCCTGGCTCCCCCCAGCCCCCCACTCCGGAGCCTTCCATCTTCCGGTGCTCCTGAAAGCACCGCGCAGGGATCTGCGCTGAGCTCCATGCCTTCCCCAAGCCCTGCCCCGTCCTCCGCGGACCCGGGCCTCCTTTCTGCTTTCGTGAGGCTCCGGCCCTTTGGGGGATCTTGCCCTCTGCCCCTTCTTCACCCTCCCTGACCTCTTGACACCTATCCCAGATGTCTGTCCTTCC
>NW_006769686.1:1368301-1386826 GCF_000442215.2 Lipotes vexillifer | reverse complement strand
AGGAATCTGTGTCCTGGTCCCTCCATCTCCCAGTCATCCAAGCATGTCCCCCCCACTCAGTCTCTTCCTTCACATCAGTCAGCCTCTGTCTCTGGGGGGTGTCGCTCAGGTCCCCAGTCCTCTGTCCAGCCTTTGGCCCTTAGTCCTCTCTCCTTCCTCTCTGCTTCTCCCCGGAGGCATGCTGGAGCTCCAGCTGGGAGGGCTGACAGGCAAGGAAGAGTGGAGACATTCCATACAGGGGAAGCTAGCCCAGAGTCTCTTCCACTTCCCCCACCCACATTGGCCCCTGGAATGACTTTCTGTTTGATATAGAGGTTTGGACGCGAGGTATAGGGAAGTCAGGAGCAAGCCTTCCCCTCAACAACTCATTCTGGCTTTTCTCTTTCAGAAAACCGGCCACTCCCGCCGGGCCTTTGGCCGACTCACCCATGGTGCGTGGACCATGAGCTGCCTGCTGTAACCCATGAGCACTCCTCCTCTTGGTTCATGTCCCTTCATGAGGCACCCAGGCCTTGAAGATGGCCCATGAGATGCGGGACCCCCCACATGCCCACACTCACCCACCCACCCAAGAAGGCCCCTTGCATCTGAGAGAGGACCTAGCAATGGGGGTGAGGGGTTAGCTGGCACACCCCGTCATGGGCCTGGGCTTACTGCTCTCCATCTGTGGGCCCTGTGGGGATGAGTTCAGTGCCATGCTCCTATAACCAGTACACGGCTCCTGCTTGTCATGGCACCCGGGGAGAAACTGAGGCACAGAATCTGATAGAATTTGGGGAAGTTAAAAAATGTGCCCAGGAAACTTTGCTCCTAGCCTGACCACATTGCTGAGGACCATTCAGCAGTAGAAGAGAGAGATCGGGAAGAGGGTGCCTGTCACATCATGATGCAGAACAGACGGGGAGGTTCGTTTGAAAGGAGAGGTCACAATGCAGATGCACAATGCAGATATTGTAATAGAGGGTGGGCCTGACCCCTAATGGGGGGCCTGGGTCTGTGGCTGGGCCGAGCACAAGTAGGTGTGTGTGTGTCCATGTGTGTGTGTGGCCAGTGGGAGCACCAGTGAAAGTGCCAAGGATGCCAAATCGCTTGGGTAGTTAGTTGAAGAATCTGCCAAAGCACATGGGCTCCCCCAGTGCGGGGCCCCGTGGAGCCTGCAGGCAGTCAGTGAATGAGAGATGCTTTGCCCATCCCAGGTGTCTCCCTCCCCCCATTTCCATCCCAACAGGGCATCTCTGGGCACTGGGTAGCCTCATGGCCCCTCTGTCCTGCCTGCCCACCGTGCCCTACCCCACAAACCCTCTGATAACAGTCTGTCCATGTCTCTCTCCTGCTGCTCCTATGGAAGCGAAGTTTTCCGCTCCTGCAGAAAGCAAAGTTACGGTAGGAAACTGGCTCCTGCCCTAGCCCTCCACTTCCCCACTTCCCTGCCCGACCCTGGCCTCTCCTCACCCTGCCTCAGCTGCACCCTGATGTGTTCCGGCTGGTTTGGGGTGGAGGACAGGCTCGCCCTGCAGTTGGTCGAGTGCCCTGACAGTACGACTCTGAGGTGACTCCCCTTTGTTCCTGGGGTGCCAGGACCCAGAATTTAGAGCCTTGGAACCTAGGACCTTATTATTTGGGGGGCTGCACAGGAACTTAAGTTATCACTGACAGGGGAGGAGGGAGAGGGGCTGCAGCCCCGCAGTCCATTAAGTGGCCGGGAGGGGGGACTGTAGGTAGCTTTGAGGGCACCACCAAGGAGGCAAGGGTGAGGAGCCAGGGGCCCAGAGATGGAGCCAGGGGACTGGCATGGGAGGGGTTACCCTGCGCCTCTCAGGATGGGCAGCGGGATATGGGGAGAAAAGAGGGGGAGGAGATAGATGCTGGAAGCCCTGCTGGTGGCGATACGGAGCCTCCTGTGGGGGAGGCAGGAGGTGACAGAGGGAAGAGTTGGAGTCGGAGGGAGGGGAGCCCTGCCCACACAGACCCCTTCTGCTCCAGACTCGGAGACGGGCGAGGATGACATCAGCGACGTGCTGGGGACCCAGCGCCTGGAGCTTCGGGATGACGGGGCCTTCAGCACCCCAACGGGTGAGCTCTCTGGGGCGCTCACAGAGCCGGCAGGCGGCCTTCCCACAAGAGGTGCCTCGCTTCACTGTGCTCCTTTCTCTAGGGGGCTCCGACACCCTGGTGGGCACCTCCCTGGACACACCCCCGACCTCCGTGACAGGCACCTCAGAGGAGCAAGTGAGCTGGTGGGGCAGCGGGCAGACGGTCCTGGAACAGGAAGCGGGCAGCAGGGGTGGCACCTGCCGCCACCTGGGCAGCCCAAGGCAAGCACAGGCAACCGGGGCCGGGCCACGGCACCTGGGGGTGGAGCCGCTGGTACGGGCGTCTCGAGCTAATCTGGTGGGCGCAAGCTGGGGGTCAGAGGATAGCCTTTCGGTGGCCAGTGACCTGTACGGCAGCGCATTCAGCCTGTACAGAGGACGGGCGCTCTCGATCCACGTGTAAGTAATGGCCTCACCTGGGCCCACACTGTCCCACCTTACCATGCTGTCCTGCACTGCCCCTCACTGCTCGTCAGCCTCCACCCCCCCATCCCCTGCACCATCCATCCCTCTGTGCACTTCTCCCCCCTCCCCCCACCACTGCTTCCACTCCTGGCCCCAGCCACCCACTCTGTCTTCCCACACGGCTCCATCCTCCTCCTGTGCCATCACCACCCACACCCTCCTGCTGCCACCTGTCCTGGCTCACTGTGCCATCTCCATGGTCTCGTGGACCCCTCTCTGCCTTCCTCGTCTCCTCCAAAATCTCCACTCTCCCGGGGGCCCTCTCCTGCCTCGCCCATTCAGGCTCCAGTTGTCCCCAGGATCCCCCCCACCAGGGGCCCCCTCCGTGCCTGCTGTCTCAGCAGCTGCTGCCTTTTCATCTCTCTGCACATTCCTGTTCCCATGTGGGCCTTTTTCTGGGAGGAACTGAACCTTTCCGCACGGCAGCTCCCGGGAGAGCAGGAGGGAGCAAAAGAACACAACCAGGAGACAGAAGCGAGCGAGGCGGTCAGGGGGTAGTTGGGGCCAGGGGCCTGGGAAAGCAGGGGGATGTGAGGTGCGTGGAAGGCAGGGGGCTGGGGCAGGGAGGAATGGCGATGGCGGGGGGCCTAGGGTGGAGGCAGAGGGCTGGAGTGATGGAGGTGGCATGTGAGGATCTTGCGGGAGACGCCCAAGGGTGGGGTTGAAGGTTGTCCTGGTAGGCGGCGGTGAGGAGCAGAGGTGTTGGAGGCATTGGAGCCATTTTTGGAGATTTGAGGCTGGCAGATACAGGAGGGAGTGCTATGGTAAAAGAGGGGAGTGGCTGATGAGAGAGGTATTAGGGGGTATTTGGGGAGCTGATGGGGGGTGTGATTCGTGATGGGTATGGGTGTGTGGGGGAGGTACCATGGAGGAGAAAGAAGGGGCCTGGTGGGGGGAGGCCTTTGTGAGAGTGGCTGAGCTTGCTAGTGGTAGGCAGGGGAGAGGTCTCGGGCAGGCGCAGGGGAGGCGCCCTTGCTTTATCTGGTTGGCGTTAGCCAGGCACTCCCGTGCCCTGGACTTGCCTTTTCCTTCCCTGCCTTTCTTTGCCAGGCCCCAGCCTGAGCCTGGAGTTGCTATGGCAACTTCGGAGGAACCCATTTCCTTCGTGATATCTGTGGTACAGAGGCTGGCCTGGAGCTCGAAACTGCCGGCAACAGGCCTCCTCTGCTGTCCCCAATTTCTCTCCATGCCTCACCCAGTTCCCAGAGGCCATTCCTCAGGGACTTTGTTGTCCCTCCCCCAGAGCAGACTCTGCCTCCCTGTAGGTGGCTGGCTGAGGTTCTGCTCCCTAGGGCACTCTGGGTTGCATCCCCGCCCCCCATCAGAGGTGAGGTCTGCAGTGTAGGTGGCTGACCCGGGTAGTTTAAAACATCCTGACACTCGGGCATCCCTAGAACTTCTGCTCTTGGCCAGTACCGTACTATTTCTCCTCCCTTCTGTGCCCCCCAAATCCCATTTTGCAGGGAACAAGGGCTCAGAAGCCAGACTACCTGGGTTTCAACCTAGCACCAACCATTTACTAGCTGTGTCACCTTAGTAAGGCACTTCACCTCTTTAAGCCTCAGTTTCTTCATCTGTAAATGGAGATAATAACAGTCCTATCGCAAAGGACTGTTGTGAGGATTAAATGACTCAATGCATTTTAAGCATTCAGTACATGCCTGACACCTGATAAGTACTCAGTGAGCCACTTCATAAAATTTTTTGTTTGTTTTTTCTAAATATAAATTTATTTATTTATTTTTGGCTGTGTTGGGCCTTCGTTGCTGCACGCGGGCTTTCTCTAGTTGGCGGCGAGTGGGGGCTAGTTTTCCTTGTGGTGCCCGGGCTTCTCACTGCGGTGGCTTCTCTTGTTGCGGAGCACGGGCTCTAGGTGCGCGGGCTTCAGATGGCGGGGGGCCTAGGGTGGAGGCAGAGGGCTGGAGTGATGGAGGTGGCATGTGAGGATCTTGCGGGAGACGCCCAAGGGTGGGGTTGAAGGTTGTCCTGGTAGGCGGCGGTGAGGAGCAGAGGTGTTGGAGGCATTGGAGCCATTTTTGGAGATTTGAGGCTGGCAGATACAGGAGGGAGTGCTATGGTAAAAGAGGGGAGTGGCTGATGAGAGAGGTATTAGGGGGTATTTGGGGAGCTGATGGGGGGTGTGATTCGTGATGGGTATGGGTGTGTGGGGGAGGTACCATGGAGGAGAAAGAAGGGGCCTGGTGGGGGGAGGCCTTTGTGAGAGTGGCTGAGCTTGCTAGTGGTAGGCAGGGGAGAGGTCTCGGGCAGGCGCAGGGGAGGCGCCCTTGCTTTATCTGGTTGGCGTTAGCCAGGCACTCCCGTGCCCTGGACTTGCCTTTTCCTTCCCTGCCTTTCTTTGCCAGGCCCCAGCCTGAGCCTGGAGTTGCTATGGCAACTTCGGAGGAACCCATTTCCTTCGTGATATCTGTGGTACAGAGGCTGGCCTGGAGCTCGAAACTGCCGGCAACAGGCCTCCTCTGCTGTCCCCAATTTCTCTCCATGCCTCACCCAGTTCCCAGAGGCCATTCCTCAGGGACTTTGTTGTCCCTCCCCCAGAGCAGACTCTGCCTCCCTGTAGGTGGCTGGCTGAGGTTCTGCTCCCTAGGGCACTCTGGGTTGCATCCCCGCCCCCCATCAGAGGTGAGGTCTGCAGTGTAGGTGGCTGACCCGGGTAGTTTAAAACATCCTGACACTCGGGCATCCCTAGAACTTCTGCTCTTGGCCAGTACCGTACTATTTCTCCTCCCTTCTGTGCCCCCCAAATCCCATTTTGCAGGGAACAAGGGCTCAGAAGCCAGACTACCTGGGTTTCAACCTAGCACCAACCATTTACTAGCTGTGTCACCTTAGTAAGGCACTTCACCTCTTTAAGCCTCAGTTTCTTCATCTGTAAATGGAGATAATAACAGTCCTATCGCAAAGGACTGTTGTGAGGATTAAATGACTCAATGCATTTTAAGCATTCAGTACATGCCTGACACCTGATAAGTACTCAGTGAGCCACTTCATAAAATTTTTTGTTTGTTTTTTCTAAATATAAATTTATTTATTTATTTTTGGCTGTGTTGGGCCTTCGTTGCTGCACGCGGGCTTTCTCTAGTTGGCGGCGAGTGGGGGCTAGTTTTCCTTGTGGTGCCCGGGCTTCTCACTGCGGTGGCTTCTCTTGTTGCGGAGCACGGGCTCTAGGTGCGCGGGCTTCAGTAGCTGTGACTCGCAGGCTCTAGAGCACAGGCTCAGTAGTTGTGGCGCACAGGCTTAGTTGCTCCGCGGCATGTGGGATCTTCCCGGACCAGGGCTCGAACCCGTGCCCCCTGCATTGGCAGGTGGATTCTTAACCACTGCGCCACCAGGGAAGTCCCCATAAGTTTTCATTAAGCTGTCTCTTATGTGTTAGGTATGACGCTAATATCTCAGATTCCTTTTCTTGCTGATTTCTATACTTGATGTGCCCCTAAGAGTCCAGATGGGGGAAACTGAAGCCCAGCTCTTGGGCATCAAAGCTCTGAAGGTGAGAGGGGCACTCTGGGCTGACCAGCTCCTTCCCTCCTCCTCTTCTCCCACACCCACTGTTCAGGGCCATGCAATAGTTATTCAGGAGCTGAGTTATTTCGGAGCATACCCCTCTGGCGAGTTTCTGTGTTTCTTAGGGGGGTTTCCAAGGGCTCAAGGTAACTTTCCCTGGGACAGGACAAAGTCAAAGCCCTGTACTGGGGGCAGATTTATCAAAGGGAACAGGAACCTGGGTTTCCCACTCCAGGGACCCCAACTGCCTGTCACCGGCTGTTAGCACTGCTGAGGGGCTCAGGTCTGAGGAGGTGCTAGGCAATCTCAGGGATAAGGGCGTTGCTCCTGGAAAGCTTATGCCTGTTCTTCCAGGGGCACGGTGAAGGGGGTATGTCCTGCTGAGGATAGGCAGGGCTGTGGGGGCCAGCTGGGGGCAGGAATGAGTGGGAGGCTGCATTCCTGAGAGGGCCCCTCCCCATCCAGCCCTCCTGCCTTTCCTCACCCACTTCATCCTTCGGGTCCTAAGCCTCATTCTTTTCTCTCCCACCACTCAGTTCTGTTTCTGCTGTTTCCCAGCTTCCGGGGCTGGGGGGAGGGGGCTGGCCAGAGCCCCTGGGACTGAGTCTGTACCTGGACCCAGCCACCAGCCCAATCTTCCGGTGCCAGAGCTGCCAGCCTCTCCCCAGCACCTGCTCTGGCTGTGCCTTCCTCCTGGGGGGCGGGAGGAGGGGCTGGCCCATGTCACCCCCAAGCCTTCCCAGCATGCCCACCGCCCGATTCCTTTCACGACCTGAAGGTCTAGGAGGGGAGGCCCCCTGAATCTTCTGCCCCTCTTCGTCTTGGTCCTGCAGCAGTCTCCCTCAGAGCGGATTGCACAGGGAGGAGCCTGACCTTCAGCCTCAGCCGGCCAGCGAAGCCCCCAGTCGTCCGGCCCTCCCGCCTCCCTCCAAATCCGCGCTGCTGCGCCCACCGTCCCCGCGGGTGGGTAAGCGGCCCCCACCGGGACCCGGAGCCCAGCCCCCAGCCCCCCCCCAACCGCCCCACCGGCGCACCCGGGAGCCGGTGCCGCCCGAGGACGCCACCGCCGAAGAGAAGCGAGGGAAGAAGTCCAAGTCTTCGGGGCCCCCGCTAGCGGGCACAGCGGAATCCCGGCCCCAGACGCCCTTGAGCGAGGCCTCAGGCCGCCAGTCCGCGCTGGGCCTTTCGCCGAGGCTGGTGCGCGCCGGCTCCCGCATCCTGGACAAGCTGCAGTTCTTCGAGGAGCGCCGGCGCAGCCTGGAGCGCAGCGACTCACCGCCGGCGCCCCTGCGGCCCTGGGTGCCCCTGCGCAAGGCCCGCTCGCTAGAGCAGCCCAAGTCCGAGGGCGGCGGGCCGTGGGGCACGCCCGGGGCCTCGCAGGAGGAGCTGCGAGCGCCGGCGGGCAGCGTGGCCGAGCGGCGACGCCTGTTCCGGCAGAAGGCGGCCTCCCTGGACGAGCGCACGAGGCAGCGCAGCCGGGCCTCTGACCTCGAGCTGAGTCTCGCCCAGGAGCTGGGCCGCATCCGCCGCTCCGCGTCGCGGGAGGAGCTGGTGCGCTCGCACAAGTCCCTGCGCGCCACGTTGCAGCGCGCTCCGTCCCCTCGAGAGCCCGGCGAGCCCCCGCTCTTCTCCCAGCCCTCCATCCCCAAGACCCCGCGGGCCTTGAGCCCCGCCGTCACCCAGCCGCCCCCTCCCAGTGTCGCGGGGAAGCCCGGGGATGAGCCGGGGAGGCCCCGGAGCCGCGGGCCAGCGGGCAGGACGGAGCCGGGAGAAGGCCCGCAGCAGGAGGTTAGGCGCCGGGACCAGTTCCCGCTGACCCGGGGCAGAGCCATCCAGGAGTGCCGGAGCCCCGTGCCGTCGCCGGCCGCCGATCTCCCCGAGACCAGGACGAAAGCGCCCCCGGGGCGGAAGCGGGAGCCCCCGCCACAGGCCGTGCGCTTCCTGCCCTGGGCCACGCCGGGCCAGGAGGGCGCTGCTGTGCCCCAGACCTTGGAGAAGAACAGGGCGGGGCCTGAGGCCGAGAAGAGGCTGCGCAGAGGGCCGGAGGAGGACGGCCCTTGGGGGGCCTGGGACCGCCGAGGGGCCCGCAGCCAGGGCAGAGGTCGCCGGGCCCGGCCTACCTCGCCTGAGCTCGGTAAGGCCTCGGGGAGGGTAGAAGAGGTGCTGAGACTCGGGTGGGAGCATGTCTGGGGAGAGCGAGGCTGCCAGGCAGCTGCAAGGGTGCGGCTTCCCAGGGAAGGCATGGACCCAGGTTCGAGTTTGAGTGAAGGATTGTGAAGGCCCCTTGTGTATAACCTGCCCGCTGGTGACGCAGAGTGTGAGAGTGTTTTGTTGGAGGCTGGGCGGAGCCGAGGTGTGAGTAGAGACCTGGTGCCCAATGTTTGCTATAGGCCCCCTGAGTCCAGTGGCCTGCTGGCCCTAACGGTGGACCTAATGGTGGGGGGAGGTACTGTGGGAACCTAAGGAGCCCCTCCACCCCCCACCCCTCTGTGGGGGAAGAGACAGAAGCCCGTCTCAAATAATTGGTCATGTCCCTATTACAGGTGAGCTTTGGGCCAGCCAGTTCTCAATATTTACCTTCCCATCCCGGCACCATCTCCTGACCCATCATAGCTATTAAGATCTGACCCAGCCTCCCTTCTAGCCGCCTCCTCTCTCCCATCTTTGAGTCCCTGCGTGGCTGAGCTGACTGTGTGTTGTCTCTCAGTCTACCCATGGGTGGTGGCCAATAGCCAGAATGCCCCTGCTGCCCCTAACTCTGCCTAACTGAACATCAACTTGGGGCCATTCCTGGAGCAAGACAGAAGCTGTCCTTGACTCGCTCCCACCTCAGCTGCTTTCTCAGGCCAGATACCTCCACCCCCTGCTCCTAGGACGCCCTGTCAGTATCTCTTTCAGTGCCTATACCACCCCTGGCTGCTTTTTTTTTCATCACGTTATTTTTCATTTTAGTATTACTGTCTCAAAATCTTTAGAGATGATTAGGAATCTGTTCATGACCCTGCTAGCCACATTGTTTCATATCCACAGCCATGTCCCAGGCATTGTGTTAACTGGGCACTTAGGGATGTTTCTTCATTTTAATCTGTATGTCAGCTCTGCAAGATGTTGGGTGTTATTTATCAGCCCCGTCTTATAGGTAAAACTGAGGCACAGAGATTATCTAATTTGCCCAAGGTTATGTAGCTAGAAAACAGCGTAATTGGGATCCTCACTGTTCTTTTGGCTACATACGCTGTGCTTTAATCTAGCTTATAGAATGTCAGAATTAGAAAATACCCAAAGAGAGCCACAGCAGTGGAGTTTTATGATCTCTTTGTGTGTACAAGCTTCCCGTAAGCAGGGACTGCGTCTTATTTCCTGTTGTGTCCCTGGTACCTGTACAGAGTAAGCAGTAAGTGCAGTGTTACTGTTTGATGAATGAACACAATCTAAGCTGATCTTCATGAGTCCTCTCAGATGGCTACTGGAAGCACCTGCCACTCCCTCTCTTGAATCCAGTGGCATCACTAGTTTGATAGTTCATCACGTGTTTGCTCAAGTCTTGGTTTGCTGTTGGCTTGTCTTCTGTCTGTTTGGAAGCTTGTGAAGTCTTGTACCCCTGAGAGCACCTTACACAGGGCCTGATCTACCATCCCTGATGACTGATTTGTGTAAAGACATACACAGCACAGTCCCTGTCTTCCTCCAGAAACCAGCACTCTAATTGTGGCTGAAATTGAGCAGCCAAACCATTGTAGAGTCCAGGCCGCCCTGTCCTGTTTAAGAACTCCCTTCTGTCTTCCTTTCTTTCCTGTCTCAGGACATTCAGGAGAGAGACCCTTTGCTCCCTAACCCTGGCCTTCTAGAAGCCCCTCTCTCTAGGTTTGCCCTCTCTCCCCCTGAGTCATCCCCACAGGGACCGTGTCCCCTTACCCTGTCACCCATGTCTCCGGCAGAGTCTTCGGATGACTCCTATGTGTCTGCTGGAGAGGAGCCCCTGGAGGCTCCAGCCTTTGAGATCCTCCTGCAGAATGCGGTGGTGGCCCCGGGGGCAGATGTGCTGCTCAAATGTATTGTCACCGCCAACCCCCCACCCCAAGGTGAGCTCTAGGCCTGGGGCCAGGCTAAGATTGAGAGAGGGAGGGGAGATCCCCCCACTCCCTACCCCCCATCCCTGTCCTCAGAGGGCGGGGTAGGGTGGGTGAAGAGGGGAGATCATCTGCTCCATGGGGCTGGCTGGACTCCTCTGTGTGTGTGTTAGGGGAGCTTTTCCAGAATCCCTTGAGAGAGGGGAGGGCAGGCCTGGGCTTCTGTGACTGAGGGACATTCCTCGGGTTTCCCTAGGGTGGGAGAGGAGTGCCGTGGGCTCTGTGTGGGGGGTGGGGCGAGCCCCAGTGGGCCCCTTTGGGCAACGGCAACCTAGTTATCCCGCTGCTTCCGCACAGTGTCCTGGCAGAAGGATGGGTCCTCGCTGCGCAGTGATGGCCGCCTTCTCATTCGGGCCGAAGGCGAGCGGCACACCCTGCTGCTCCGCGAGGCCCGGGCAGCCGACTCAGGGAGCTATACAGCTACTGCCACGAACGAGCTGGGCCAGGCCAGCTGTGCTGCTGTGTTGGCCGTGAGACCTGGTAGGGAGCCCGCGGGCCCTGGGGCCGGGTGGGGTGAGCAGTGACCCTTCCCATTCCTAGCCTGGAGCCTGGGCTCTCAACCAGTCTCTTCTCGTGTGTTGGCTGCTTTGGTGGAAGCATTTTAAATGGCCCTGGCCTCAGGGCAGGGGCCAAATTCCCAAGGCACACACCAGATGGGCCAACTCATGAAGTCATTGAAATTTGTCTTTAGCATCATCTAAATGCCACCCTCCCATGGCATTTCCCTGATCAGGGTCCTGTGGAGAAAGCAAATTATTCTTGAGTCTCAGAGAAAAAGAATCTCCCAGCTCAAAAGGCTTAAAAACCATCAGGAGTCTTCTGAGGCCATTTCCTGTCTAGAACGGTCACCCTCCCCACCCCCACCCCCACAGTAAAAAGAGATGCTTTTAAGTGCCACAGCCCTCCCCCACTCCCTTGCTCCTTCTGTTGAACCCAGAGCCCTAAAGAAGGTGCAGCTGAGAGCGCCTTTTGGGAGGTGGCAGTGGCTGAGGCTACCTCGTTTTCTATTTTTATGGAAGTCCTTTCTTGGTGTCGGACTATTTCCTTTGGATTTAAGCCCACTTTCTTTCAGGTTGAGGAGTGGTGTCAGTGTGCATGGCCAGTTCAAGTCATTCAGCTTGCTGGGCCTGACAAGGTGCTAGCCCTGGGCGGGGAGTGGTGGGGGGGATAGGTGAGGCTGGGTAGGGGGTGTTCCAGAAGGAAAAGTCGCAGACTCAACCCTTAAGGATATTATCACTGGGTAATGAACTTAGATCACAGGACCTGGGTTGGCGGACAGTGCAGGGCAGATGAACACAGTGCCTAGAACAGCCAAGTGGTCGGTCAGTGTTGTGGGATGCTGGACTGAGAGACATCAGAGCCCTGAAGGAGCCTGGGAATTAGATGGGCAGGGGGTGGGGCCGGGCATGCCTGGAGAGGGAACAGCACGCACTGTTCTGTCCCCTTCTTTCACTCAGTGCTGCAGGAGACAGGATTACAGAGCCCAGTTTGCTGTGGTCCTGGGGCCTCAGCACCTTCACGATTAGGGAGTTCTTGGTGGCATCTGACCTGAGTCCCAGTCCTGCATTAGATCCTTTGGGCCGCACATGTCTGGCTCTGCAGAACTGCAGGTCTCCCTCTTCCTTAGCTTACGTACACCTCCCAGGAGCCCGTGTGTTAGGCTTTCTCCTTCTCACCCCTCCCGCCACGCTGAATCATACCCATCCCTCCACTGCATGCTTCCGTCCTTCCATCACCTCTGGGATATGCCTTCTGACTCAGCTCCCAGCTCCCCTTAGGCGGCTCGGACCTGGCTCCAGGACTCTGGTCAATACCTGGCTTGGGCTGAGATTTGGCACGGGGTTGTGGGCGGGTTGCCCCAATACTGGCTTGGGGCCATTTGGGAGCCTTTTAAGGTTGGGAAGGAGGCTTGGGCAAGGCAGCTGTCAGCACTTGACTGGGTGTTCTGCATTCGCCACGCAGAAGCTCCCTGCACTTCGGTTTCCTCATTTGTAAACCAGAGATAATTATACCGTCCTTACGAATGAAAGCAAATGTGTGAACGAGCTTTATGAACTGTAAAACTGTAGACAAATGTTAGTTGTTAGCGTCATTAAGGGGTGATGTGCACAGGAGCATGGGTTTCCACGAGGCTGCTGGGAAACTGCCTCTTCCTCTTCTGCCCTTTCTTCAGACTGTCTGTGCCTTGGGGACTCCTCCCCTGCCCTTGCCAGGCCTGCAGTCCCCCCATATTTCCCAGTCCCTGGGTCTTCAGCCCATCACAGCATCTCTGTGCCTCCTCCACCCTGGGGAGCCAGAAAGCTTCATCATGGTAGTCAGCTGTACCAGGCGTTGCAGCCAGGGAACAGCTTCTGTAAGTCAGGCTGGCTGGAGGGCCCCAGGGCTTGAGGGGCAGGCATATGAGTCTAGATTTGGCTGTCGTGGAAAAAGCAGATTTTCTTACCCTACAAGGCACTGTTTGGTCCAGAGCAGCTGGACGGGGGCCATTGGACCCAGAGAGCAGCAGAAATGGGCGGAACCAGTGGGTGGCACAGACATTTGGCAAGGGAGGGGGTCCCAGGCCTGGAGTCTTTCGGGGAGTGAGGGGGCGGAGCAAGGGAAGGGTGTGTGCAGCCGTGGCTGGGAGTGGAGCGGGTTGGGGGAGGGAGTGTATAGCGTCTTGTGGGAAGAGGCCTCAAGGAACCACCTCCCTTTCTTGCTCCTCACGGGCCCCCCTGCTAACCAGGGCTGGCTTCCCAGTGACCTCTTGGGGTTCCCCCCTCAACAGGACAAGCTTTTGAGATCCCACAGATCTCAGTTCCTGGTTGGGAACTTTGGGAACAGGGAGAACTGAAGACGTAGTTCCCGGGGTGCTGCGATTTGGGGGGCAGAGCCTGTCTTCATTGCCTCTGACAGCCCCACCCCAGCCCTGGCTCCCTCCGAGCCTGCTCCACCCCACTGGTAAACTCTGTGGAGACCATGGTCATGCTCCCAAAGCGGGTGTGTGGATTGGGGCGGGGGCTTGGGGAGTGTGGGAGGTGTGCTTAACCAAAGCTAAGCATTCTCAATGCTGCCGGCATCCATCACACAAGCCTTTAGTGAGCACCAGTCGGGTGGCGAGTGCTACATGTCTCTAAGCAGTTTCTTGTGTTTGGAGAGTGCCAGATACTTCCTTCCAAACCCTTTCACATTTCTTCCCTTACTTGAGCTGCACCGCACCATATATACCCCTTGGAGAGGGACATCTCAGGTAGTAATGTTACCATTTTACAGATGGGAAGATGAAAGCATAAAGTGACAGCACAAGGCCAGCAGCCTTTATTGAGCATCTATAATCTGCCTAAGAATGTTAGAAGCAATAGGTGATTTAGGGTGATGGAAATAGTCACCTGTGAAGCAGATAAACTTAGTATGGACAGCAGAATAAGATAACATGACTCGTTAGCATTTACTGCATGCTTCGTGTGTATCAGGCCCTGTGTTGATTGGGTTATATCACATTTAATCCCCCACTGGGAGCTAGCCTCTATTATCACACCCACGTTACAGATGAGGAAGCTGAGACTTGGAAAGCTTTAGCAAATTACTCCAGAGCATCACTAATCATAGAACCGATGATAGAAATGTTCTTATGTGCACTAAAAGGTAGCCACTGGCTACATGTGGCCGGCCATTGAGCACAGGAAGTGCGGCTAGTGTGACTGAAGAGCTGACTTTTCCATTTTATTTTAGTTAAAGTGCACTGAAATGGTCTAAGGAAGCTAGTGGCCACCCTGTTGGGGTGCTCAGCTCTAGGAGTGGGGCCCACTGGGAGGCCGGGTCGTGAAATGAAGCCCTGTCCCTGGGTCTCCCAAACCTGTACTCCTAACTGCTGTGCTGTACCATCCCCTTTCCCACTACTCTGAAAGGGTTCAGCGTTAAGGTAGAATTGTGAGCCTGAGCTCCTGGGGCAGGGGGTGGAGAGGCAGAGACTATCGGTGCCCTCTTTGGGTGGGTCAGCCTGGGGGGAGGGTTCCTTTCCTTCCTCTCCGAGTCCCCACCTTCCCTGTGGCTCTGGTCCTGCTTTGTTTCCCCGAGTGCCTGGTGTACCCATGCTCAGCTCACCCCCACCGCAGGCTCTGGTCAGGAGTAGGGGGAATATAGGGGATTCATGCACCCGGGCCTCCATCCTGCTGCCTTCAGTCCTCCCCTCAGGCACAGGTCTCATATATTTGAGACCAAGGTTCTAGAATTTTCCAGCTGAGACCTTGGCTTCTGTACCTCCCCTCAGCTGGCCACCGTGTTCTCATCTACAAAGCAAGGGTCACTGTAACTCCTGGGCTATGTCCTTGATAAGATTTGTGAGGCTCTGTGGGGCTAATGATTTAGCTAAGGACATTTTGGCCAGAGGATGAGGCTTAACAGAGCTCATTCTGATCCCACCTATAGGACCAACATCACCATAACAGAAAAGGTGGTTTATTGGAGGTCATGAATATAAAAGGAAAGGAAGACAAAATCACGGCACCACCATCTGCCCCCCTCTTTTCCTGGCCCTGGTCTTGGCTTGGTGCTGCAGAATTACAGGTTTTCCCTTGGGAAGGCAGTGGCTGCCCATGGAGAGGATCTTGAAATGCCACACGGCCCTTTTGTCCATCCCTGATGGGGGTTTGGACAGCATCTAAGAAACCAGTGTGGTCCCTTGACCCGACTCAGCCCTCCCTCCCCACTCCTGTCTACCAGAAGCAGGTCGGCCCCAATCGGTGCCCTCCCCTAAGGCTGTTACCTCAGAATGGGGGTCCTCACACACAGCTGGCAAGAATGAGGGTGGGGAATTCCCTCACAGTCCAGTGGTTAGAACTCAGCGTTTTCACTGCCAAGGGCCTGGGTTCCATCCCTGGTCGGAGAACTAAGATCCTGCAAGCTGTGTGGTAAGGCCAAAAAAAAAGAAGAAAAAGAATGGGGACCTAATCTATCACGGGTGCCAGTTTATCTAAACGTGCAGCAACCCCAAGTAACACACGTAGGGAGTTAACCACTTCCATGGCTAGGTCAGGCTGCCCAGGTGAAATGCTCTCCGCTTCGTTGTCCATTTTAAGCCAAAATGGAAACATTCTCAGCACAGCCCTTCTCCTTTTCCAAGGGGAGATACTCACGGCAGCACCTGCGGAAATTCCCAGCTGCAGGCCAGCCTGTGCATTCTTCTGAGACGGTGTGTGTGGAGAGCCGGCTGTGAGCCGCCAGACCATTTATGTACGTGCTGTGAACCTCCAGCATGTCACTCCTTCCTCAGAGACCTCATGGAGCTCCCCTTTGCCTTCAGAGTGAAGGCCACACTCCTGGCCTTGACCACCGGGACCTGAGGATGACCCAAGGGTGGCTGGAGGCACCTGCTCCAACACTCCATGTCCCACTTCTTTCTTGTTTACCCAGTTCTGAGCCAGAAGGTTGAGCTACAGTTCTCTGCACACGCTTTCTGCCTTTGAGCATTTGCTCAAGTGGTTTCCTCTGCCAGGAAACCTGCTTTTTCCTGCTTAAACCAAACTCTTAATTCTAATACCACCCTTCCATCAGTTTTCCCTTCCCTGAGCCAAAAGCAATGTCCTGCTCTCTGTACTTGTCTGGCCCTTATCTGCCCCTCTCTTGCCACCTTGTTCGTGCTTGCTGTTATAGTCGTGTGTGTATCTGGTTTGTCATCCCAACCAGCCAGAAGGTTCCTGAGGACATCACTGTGTCTTCACCCCTGCAGCCCTTCCAGCCATACCTGAGGCCCTCCTGGACAGTCAGGGGCTGAGTGGACCGCAGGGACTGTGTGTGAGGTGGCAATGGGGGTAGAGACTTTCACAAGGCCCTGGAAAAACCTGGGTCCCATGCAGAGGCTGGGCGGGACTTGCATCTGCAAAGGGTAACGAGGATCTGCCTGAGAGTGGAGGTTGGGATGGCAGAGGAGACCACAGAGTAGTGGTCCTCGAAGTGTGGTCCCCAGACCAGGAGCGTCGTCAGCACCTTGGGAATGTGTTAGAGATACGTGATATCAGCCCCAGCCGGACCTACTGGATCAGAAACTCTGGGGCTGGGACCCAGCGAGCTGTAATCTAAGGAGCACTCCATGCAATTCTGGTGCCAGGTGAACTCTGTGCCGTACTGCCATGAGGCCAGGACCTTGCACCAGGTGGGAGGCCAGGTGGTCAGTGCGAAGCATGTGGGCTGTGGAGCCAGGCCTCCAAGGTTCGGAGCCTGGCCTTGAAGTTTGTTAGCCGAGTGAGGTGAGACTTAGTGATACTACCTATTTGGGTTGTCCTCCTCCCATGAGGGTCCCAGGGGTCCCTAAACTTTTGTGTGCATAAGAATCACCCTGGGGAGTGCCTTTTAACAAATTTCCCATGTTTCTTCAGGTCAGAGTAAGGCCCAGAAATTTATAGTTTAAACAGGCTCCCAGGTAGTCCTGATGTGGGTGGTTCAGGGACGACTCTGAGAAACCCTGATGTAAGGGGCCCTGTGTGACGCCTTTCATGTAGGTGGCTGTGACTATATCCATCCTGGGGACACCTTAGGGGATGTTGAGATGCACTGGTCTGGAGATGAAGGGTTTCCCAACTTGTGGGCTCCCCAATGCCATTATTTTCATTAAATGAATCTGACCTGGAAGCAGTGTTGAAAGGCGAGACAAGGGCACAGAGTGTGTAGGGGCAGCACATGGCGGGCATATGTGCATCTTAGATTTGGGGGGCACCTGCTGCCGTCTCCTTGGCTGGTGTAACTGTGCTTCCCACAGCGAGAGCCAGGCTCGTGGGTGGAGCAGGGCTGGGATATAGGGACAGAGATGGTTTTGGCAGTGGGGCCAGTGAAAAGTCGGGTGGCACCAAGGCCTGGTTTGGAGCCCCAGAGGCTCTGCGAGCTGGAGACAAATCCTTGATCAGCCTCCTTGTTCTTGCAGTTCTGGGGGTACAGAGGGGTGAGGGGCCACTGCCTTGTTTTGAAGAGGCCTAGTTATGACTCCTTTGGAGCCTGAGCGTCCTGCCTGGGCTGCTCTGACAGTTCCCCTCTCTAAGGGGCTTGAGGACTCCCCTGATGCCCCTAGGGTGCTATTCCCCCAGACACCACCAGGGGTCTCTGGCTCCCTGCAAACCCTGCCCATCCAGCTCTAATCTCCGTAGTCCCTCCCTGAGCCCTTGAGCTGCTCCAGTGCCGAGCAACCTGGAAGTGACCCCAGAGGGGGAGGGAGTGCCTTCATCCAGGGACCGTGCGGGTGACCTCACCATCAGCTAGTGGCCCAGCCCGGAGCAGAGGCTCATCAAGTGCCATCCTGACTTCCCTTTCCACCCCCATGTCAGGACCCCCCCCGCCTCGCCCCCCCGCCCTTCTTCACTGGGAATGTTGGGAAACACGGGTCACAGCTTGGGAATGTGGCCCTGGGCATGGGTGATAGGAGGCGGGAGAAGGCCGTGTGGCCTCTCCTCAGCGGCTCCCCTGCTCTGCTGCTCTTCCCCAAGCCCCATGGCCACCAAGCCCAGATGGGTGCTAGTTGTGAGGGGTCACTGAGGGCAGCAGCCCTCATCCTCCTGACTGTTGGCTCTGGTGGGGCTGACCGGGTGGGGGAGCGTTGCCAACACGTCCCTGGTAGAGCCTGTAGGAGGCGGGTTGGGTGCAGACCCAGGAACGGGGGTGGGGGGGCTGCTGGGCCAAAGCTGCCATGGCAGGAACAGGGAGGCAGAGGTGGGATTCCGGGCCCCTCAAGTTGAGGGGCCAGCATCTCTGGGAAGGAGGCCGAACAGCTCTCTGATTCTTAGCACCAGAGTAGACCGGGTATGGCCCGGCGCCAGAGTATTTGAGGCTTGTTGGTGTGGATTGCAGCATCAGGGATCTTGGCAATTTGGTCAGGGAAAGGGGCACCACAGGGGCCATTTGCCGTCAGTACCTCCTCTGGTGGACACATCAAAACAAATGGGTCAGTGCGAGCATGTTGGCTGCTGCAGTGAAGTGCCACCCCCATCTTCCCCTGGGGACTGAGGCCCCTGTCCTTTAAGTGGAGGTGCCACTGAGGGGGCTTTTCTTGTCAGGGTCCAGGAGCTGTAAGGAGAGAGAAGGCAGATCCCGCTGCTTGGGAGTGAGCACGGTGGCTAAATACAGCTGGCTGCTCTGCCCCTCCCCTCCCCTCCCCCTCCACTCCAGGGCCCAGGCTGCCTGTGGCCTCGGCAGGCACCACCTCCCCAGCCAGCTGCCTGCCTGCCGCCCAGCCTGTCCCGGCCTGGCCAGCCCTCACCTCCTCCTTCCCCTCCTCAGGCTCCTTCCCCTCCCCCAGGACCTCTTGCAGAGCCTCAGCAGAGTGAGTGGGGCCAGGCGGGCTGGGCTTCTGC
>NW_006769686.1:1365410-1368269 GCF_000442215.2 Lipotes vexillifer | reverse complement strand
GGGGGGGTGGGGGGGTGGGCAGTGGGCAGGCAGCCGGAGGGCCTGGTGCCAGGACAGAGCCTTCGGGGCAAGCGCAGGCTGGGGTCCGCGTGCAGAGTCTCGGGGTGAGTTGGGGTGCAGCCCTGCCCCTGGCATAGCCAGAGGGGCTTGAGGTGGGGGGTCAGGAGGAGAGGCCGGGGGCTGCGGCAGATTCATGTCTGTATTTGGCAGTCGGATAGGAGCCAGCTCAGTGAGGCTGGGCCCCTGGCCAGTTGCAGGGGAGGGCATCAGGGCTCTGGGGACACCCCTCCCCCAAAGCAACGCTGGTGCCCCCTCCTCTTCCCCAGGCTGAGCCGCCCTTCTCTGTGGATGAGTCAAACTCTGCTTTCCCAGCCCCTGAGAGTTCTGGGGGCTTTGCTGTAGGGATGGGGCCAACAGGTGTCCCTGGGTTATCTGGGGCAGGAAGCTGAGAAGGGAGCGGGGGAAGGGCTGGTTGGACAGTGCCACCTCATTGGCCCTGGCACTGAGGTCAGGATAGGGCTTGTCTGAGGTGTGTGTTCCTGTGCACCAGGCCCGGCTCACCCGAGAAACAGGTGTCCTGGTTGTGCTGCTCTGGGGTCCAGAGACGTGAACCGCCTGCATTGGGAGCCTGCAGTTCTGTGCCGGGAATGTGGGTTCCCTGCTCCAGTGGAATTCCATGTCTCCCACAGGGTCCAGGAACAAATGGCCCCTCTGGTGCCTGAATCCTTTGCCCCAGGCTGTTCCCTATGGTTCCCTCACTCAGGAGGATCAGGGTCAGGGTTTGGAGAGTCTGTGGCAGAGCACGAGTCAGGGGCTCAGGGACAGGAAACCCCTGGGCAAGGTTACTCAGCGAGTGAGTAGGAGCCCTGGGGAAGTGAAGTCAGGGCAGGGCTGGCCTGTGGGAGCTGCCTGAGCTCCTGGGTTCTGGGATATTGCAGACCTTATCAGGACCTTGACCCCAGGCTGTTCCATCCAGTTCTCTCTGTCTTCCTGCCCCCCTTTCTCCCCTGGCATCTCTACGCCACTACCTCTCCTGTGTCTCTCCTCCAGGCGGGTCCACATCCCCTTTCAGCAGCCCCATCACCTCTGACGAGGAGTACCTGAGCCCCCCAGAGGAGTTCCCAGAGCCCGGGGAGACCTGGCCCCGAGCCCCCACCATGAAGCTTAGTCCTGGCCAGAACCGCCGTTCCTCCGACACTGGCTCCAAGGCGCCCCCCACCTTCAAGGTCAGATCCCTGGGTGCCCCTATTCCTTTGTGTGGCCCCTTGGTCTTGGGGCCACGCCAGGCTCCAGCAAGGCCTGGAGCCTGGTCCCATTAACCCTTCTTATCCAGAGCCAGCCTTAGACTGGTGTGGAAGAGGCCTCTGTCCCAGATCCCCCTGCCCCTAGGAGCCAAAGCTGGGCCTTGTCTCACCTGACGCTTTGGGGTCCTCCTTCAGGTCTCACTTATGGACCAGTCAGTAAGAGAAGGCCAAGATGTCACCATGAGCATCCGTGTGCAGGGCGAGCCCAAGCCCGTGGTCTCCTGGTGAGTAGCAGTCACTGACCACCATCTGCCAGCTTCTCCCACTCCAGGCTGGGCCTTGTGAAGCCTGACTTTGGGTGGAGGGCAGTGGACCCTTTGTGGACTTCCCAGTGATCTGCCCTAGGCGGGCCTCATCCCAGGTGCAGTGGTGCTGCTGCTGCCTCTTGCCTGGCGTTCATGCTCCTTCAGGGCTTCCCCTCTGGGGAGGGGTTTGGGTAACACATGGTATCCTGTCTGCCTGCTTGGCATGACTAGCCAGGAGTCATCTCACTCCTGAAGAAGCCTGTCCCCTGCCATTCCCACCTCAACACCCATCCTTTAGACAATAGGGTGATTTTTGAGGCCTGTTCTGCGCCCAGCCCTGTGCTAGGCCCACACACAACAACTTGTGTCTGAGCTGCCAGAGTCCAGAGTTAAACTCGGGCCTCAGCTGCAGTGCTGCATCCAGGTGCCATTTGATTACTCAGTTCACTTAGCTTTCTATTGGTTTGGGTCCTGTTTTTCACTTTTAATTGATTATCCCCAGTGCGATCTTTTAACATTCATAGTTCTTCTGGGAAGTGGGAAAGCTATCTGTCCATTAAAATAAATAAAAACAAAACATGAAATCTAAGAATTGTTAAGATCTGAATAGCTTTGGTGCTGCTCTAAGTGCCGTTAGGTTCCAAGAGGGGAGAGACCCAGGTGGGCAGAGGGGGCTGGAAGTTCCTGGAGGGGGTGGGATGGCAGAGTCAGGGTGAAAAGCTAGCCCCGTAACCCAGGGGTGAGGGGTGCCCACAGTCAGCGGGGGGGGTCTGAGGAGTGGACAAATGATGTGGAGGGAGGGGAGGCCTGCTTGGTTCTGCAGCCCCACTTCCCCACGCCTGCAGGTCAGGACCCTGGGCCCAGGGACTGAGTTCTAGCCCCTCTGACAGGCTGAGAAACCGTCAGCCCGTGCGCCCAGACCAGCGGCGCTTCGCTGAGGAGGCAGAGGGGGGGCTCTGCCAGCTTCGGATCCTGGCTGCTGAGCGGGGCGACGCCGGCTTCTACACTTGCAAGGCGGTTAACGAATATGGCGCTCGGCAGTGCGAGGCACGCCTGGAGGTCAGAGGTGAGTACCTCACACTCTCTACGAACCCCCTGCCCTGGACCCCACCTTGTCCCTGCCCAGTTGTCAATTTTGACACTAGCTTAGTTATAGCGTGCCACAACTGAGAGGGCCTCCGAGGTCCCGAAGTTCAGCTGCTTATGCTGTACTCTATTAAACTGAGGCCCAGAGAGGGTAGGATTTGCCCAAAAGGCCACACAGCAAATTGTTCAGTGCTCAGCTTCCTACACAGTACTGCCTTCCCTAC
>NW_006769686.1:1359668-1365360 GCF_000442215.2 Lipotes vexillifer | reverse complement strand
CTGCCTTCCCTACCCTCAATCACGCCTGCCCTGGTGCCAGCCAGAGAGACCCTGCTTCCTGTTGCCGGCCATCCTCCTCCCACACTCTTCCAAGCCTTTGTCACCCTGCCCTTGCCAGGCCCCTTCCTCACACCCACTCCCCACTCATCTCTCGCCTCCTCTGTCCATCCAACGGCTATGCAGAAGATACTGTGGTTGGGAGTGGCAGTGGGGAGTGTCTGATAGTTGGACCCGTCCGGAGGGGCCCTTGGAGTGACTTGGGCATGGAGCATCGCAGGGCCCCGAGGGGTGTCAGGGTGAACAGAGCTGGGAAATGTGGAGAGGGCTGGGCCCCCGGACTCGGGGCATAACGGCGGGCGGCCTTCTGGGCATCAGGGATGGCAGGCCCTGGCCAGGCTGCCCTCGGGGGTAATGGTTTTCCTCGTGAGGGCAGGCCGTCTGCCTGACATTCTACTCACCCATCCCCGTGGGCAGTTCAGGGCCAGGAACTCCTCAGTAGCTCCACACTCAGCCACCACCGCTCTCTTGCTGGCAGAGGCCAGCTCTGAGAAGACCCCCAGGCCCCTGTTGGAGCTTGGACGCTGAGAGTCATGTTCAGCTCCCTGGGCCCCCCAGCCTCAGTTCCCCTGCCCTGTGCCTCCGGCTCCTGTGGTTGCCACCTCCTCCGTCTCTGAACTCTTCAGCTCTCACACCCCCCCCAACCCAGCCCGACTCTCTGGCCTGCTCCTTGCCCTCCAGGGTCTGGCTCTGCCTCGCTTCTCTGTGTTAACCCACATCTCGGTGCTTCTCTCTCTTTGGAATTCTTCCCACTATCCCCCAGGCTTTGGGGTGCCCCTGACGCCTAGGAATGCCTCTCCCTTGGTTGCCCAGGGCCTCTGCCTGCCCAGGAACCCTGGAGACCTGGCCTCTGGCTGACTGCCAGCCCTCACCCCAGGGCTGACCTTGGGGGAGCTGAAAGTGGCAGTGCCACCCTGGCCATTTTAGGGGGGCCCTAGCCAGGTCTGCGTGCGCGTGCGTGCCTGTGCTGCGTGGGTGTGCGTGTGCTGCACTAACCTGCCGCTTGCTGACTGAGGTTTTTGTCTGTACACAGGCGAGTGAGCTCAGGGGCCGCCTGCGCTCCCCCCGCTACCCTCCGAGCCGCGCCCCTGTCTCAGGCACCTCTCGGACCTCGCTGTGTTTCACTGCCTCCTGCCCACAGACCCTGCCGGCCCGGACCCTGTCCCAGCCTCCCCTCCCCTCCCCACCCATGCAGCATCCTGGGATAGCCCATGAGCCCCTGTGGACCCTTCCTCCCCCAGTGGACATATGTCTGGGCAGGCTGGGAGCCCCCCTATGGACTGAGTGCCAGGAGGAGGCGGCCCTGAGGGGTATCAAGACCACCCCCCAGTCTGTCCCCGAAGGGGAGCACCCAACGAGTGCATGTGCTGCCGCTGCTACAGGCCCTGTCTGTCTTTCCGTTTGTCTGTCTGTGTGTCTGTGACAGTCAGGGAAGGATGCCTCCGAGCTGGTGTGGGGTGAGGCAGAGGGGGAGAGGACAGGGGCATGGCATCCATAGGATGGAGGGGGCCAGAGGGGCAGGGGGCTGTGGACAAGGGGATCAGGGGGCACTGACCATTCCAGAAGAGGGGGACATGGGCACTGACCATTCCCGAAATGGGTTTCAAATGGCACAATACTTTTTATTTCACAAGAGACCAAAAGCCAGAGGCCCCTGGGCCTTGTGCTGATGAAGAGGCCTAGCTGAGTTCTGGCCCGGGGCAGGCTTAGGGCCCATTTGGGGCTCCCTTGTTCACGGCGAGGGCCAGGGATGCTCTGTCTAGGAGTGAGGGAGTTAGCCAGGCTCGGCGCAGGAGTAGGGGCCTGCTGTAGTGGGTGTGGACATGTTCAGAAATACCTGTTTCTTAGCTCAAATAAAGTCCAGTTTGTACCCAGCTGGTGTGCTGTGTTTTCTTTTTCCGCCGCCGTCTCTGCCCCTATGTGGCCCTCTCAGTTTTCATGCCTTTGATTCCCTCCCACTTCCCTTGAGTTCACCCACTCTGTCCCACGTGGGATTGCCATCCTGAAGCCAGGCCTGGGAGCTCCTTGCTGTCTTGGCCTGCTGGGTGGGTGGGCTTTCCCTGTCTCCAAAGGAACAAAATGCATCTCTCTCTCTGTGTCTGTCTGTCTCTCTGTGTGTGCGTGTGTGTCTCCCTTGCCCTGTGTTTCTCTGCTCCACGTTTGCCCCTTGTGGCTGCTTTCCCCCAGCACACCCTGAAAGCCGGTCCCTGGCCGTGCTGGCCCCACTGCAGGACGTGGACGTGGGGGCCGGGGAGATGGCGCTGTTTGAGTGTCTGGTGGCAGGTCCTGCCGACGTGGAGGTAGACTGGCTGTGCCGAGGCCGCCTGCTGCAGCCCGCACTACTCAAATGCAAGATGCATTTCGATGGCCGGAAATGCAGGCTGCTGCTCACCTCTGTGCATGAGGACGACAGTGGCGTCTACACCTGCAAGCTCAGCACGGCCAAAGGTAACTGCCCGCTTGGGCCAGAGGGCTGCCGCCGGCACCCAAGAGCTGGAGGGAGGGGAGTGGAGGTGAAGGACCGGGCACAGAGTAAGACGCCCAGGAAACGGAGCTGCATCTCCTGGAAGGAGAGCCGTGGGGTGGGAGACGGCGCTGTACACCTGCCTCCATAAGTCAGCACTTCCTGCCGCAGCTGGCACAAAGCACGTTCTGTGTCAGTGTTCGCTGTGGTCCCTGTTAGGGAGCCAGCTGCTGAAGTGTGGTGACCACACCTACGCTTGGGTTCCAGTTCTTGCCCTGCCACGTACCAGCCACGTAACTTCGGACAAGTCACTTCATCTCTCTGAGCTTTAGAATGTTCATCTGTAAAAAGGGATCATAATACCTATCTCGTAGGGGGATCGATAGGACTAATGGGATAATGTATGTAAAGAACAAAGCACACTGCACCTGGCAAAGCGTGGCACCTAATAAACGTCAGCCATTATTATTATTAACGACATCTCTGACCTGGTCCTCGTCCTCATTTGAAGAGCTGAGGTAACGCCTCATCTGGTTGTGGTGATGAGCACCTAAGGTGACCCTAGAGGGGCTTTGTAAGCAGGAAAGGATCAGGTCAGCGTAAGGGGCTCTTATTTCCCCCAGGAGATTCTGTGTGGGATGGAAGAGTGGGGCACAGGGGCATTTGCTCTGGGTCTGGGGTGCGGTGAGGGAGTGTGGGCACGACCCGGGGGCAGAGGAGAGTTCCAAGGGTAGGGGAGAGGGGTGTGGGGGAGGGAGTGGGCTTGGCTTCTAGACCCTTCTAGAGCTGTGCGGAGATTCATCCTGGGTGGGCAGGATGAGGTGAGCGGGGGAGAGCCAGGCCAGGCCCTGGACTTCTGCCGTATCCCCAGCCACCGTGGCAGCCTGCCGCCCACCCTTGCTGACTGCCAGCCTCCTGAGATGGTCCGCTCTTTAGATCTTAACCATTGCCTCACTCGGGTGCCCTGGGACCTCGCTGGGCTCTTCCCAGGCTCCAGGTTCTGGCCCAGCTCCTTTTTCCTGCCCAGCACGAGGTCAGGACCCACGGGTCGGGGTGCCTGGGGCTCTGTGGCCTTCCCTGCCCCAGTGCTGACCCCTCCCCACCAGATGAGCTGACCTGCAGCGCCCGGCTGACAGTGCGGCCCTCGCTGGCGCCCCTGTTCACGTGGCTGCTGGAGGATGTGGAGGTGCTAGAGGGACGCGCAGCCCGCTTCGACTGCAAGATCAGCGGCAGCCCGCCCCCCTCTGTTACCTGGACTCAGTTTGGTATGGCCCTCCGCCCTGCAGATGTTGGGGGACCCCCAGGGCCAGAGGGGAGGGCCCCTGGCTGAGGCGGCTCTGCATGCCCGCCCCTCCCTCCCAGGCCGCCCCGTGGAGGAAAGCGAGAACTTGCGACTTCGGCAGGAAGGAGGTCTGCACTCGCTGCACATTGCCCACGTGGGCAGTGAGGACGAGGGGCTCTACGAGGTCAGTGCCACCAACGCCCACGGCCGGGCCCACTGCTCAGCCCAGCTCTACGTGGAGGAGCCTCGGACGGCTGCCACTGGCCCTAGGTACCGCCTGGGGCCCCCGGTGCTGCCAGGGCTGCCTCTGTGGGGCCCCGGCCCTGTGGTGGGAGGTGCGGCTCCGGGCCTCTGGGCAGTTGTGTGGTTCTTACAGCTCGAAGCTGGAGAAGATGCCGTCCATCCCTGAGGAGCCGGAGCAGGGCGAGCTGGAGCGGCTGTCCATGCCCGACTTCCTGCGGCCGCTGCAGGACCTGGACGTGGGACTGGCCAAGGAAGCCATGCTGGAGTGCCAGGTGACCGGCCTGCCCTACCCCACCATCAGCTGGTTCCACAATGGCCACCGCATCCAGAGCAGCGATGACCGGCGCATGACACAGTGTAGGTGTCTGGGAAGGGACCCTGCGGGTGTCCCCTCCAGCACCGTCTTTGCTTGCAGTGCCCGCCCCCTCTCCCCACCCTCGGGCCTTCCTTTCCTCACCTGGTCAGGGATGGGGCGTCTGGGAGAGGGGAGCCCAGAGGGGCCATGGGGTCACTGCCTCCTTCCTTGAGCCCACATGGCACCCATCTGCTGGGTCACCACTCTGGGCCTCGGTGTCCTGTTAGCACTTATCGGACTGGCAGTCCAGCCTGCTGCTGACTGTGGGCAAGTTACAGAACCCCTTCAGGCCTCAGTTTCCTCATCTGTGGTAGGCTTGTTGGGAGAACTGAAGCGGTTAATACACAGAAGCGCTTAGAGCAGGGCCTGGCAAATAGCGAGGGGCCACTGAGTGTTAAATCTTAGTGTTACTGCTGTTACTGTTGCTACCATCATCATCCGTGTTGATAAAGTGATGCAGCGTACGACCCCTTGAGAAATTCCAGTGAAAAGCCTGATGTGGGTCGTATCTGGCATCAAAAGGATGCTTGGTCCAGGGTTGTTCAGTAGTGAATAAAGAAGGCAGAAAAGGGAAAAATACTTTCTCACGGTGTATCTCAGTTCCATCCTTGAAGGAGTCTGAGTCTCGTGTGAGAAAGTCTACCTATGCCTCATCAGACAGTGCCACCCCACGACCCGTGGTGGGCTCCTCTTACGGCTGCCACGTGACAAAACTCCCTTCTCTTAAGCGCTTCCTGAGTGCCAGGCCCTGAGCGCTAAAGGCCTGACGTGATGATCTCACCTTCCTCACCACGGGCCTGTAAGGCATGTACTATGACCCCTGTTTACAGATGGGGAAAGTGAGGCTTACAGACGGACAGGGGTTTACCCAAAGGCAGACAAATACCGTCTGACTTCCTAACCAGGACATCCCCTGTCACCCGTGCCCCACTCTCTCCTCCCATCTCCAGTGTCACCAGTGCGGCTCTGCCCCTCCCCTCGGCCCCCTCTGCCACTGTCTTTGCTCAGCCCACAGGCTTCCTATCTCTCAATCTGCTCTGAGGCCCCCCGGTGGGTGTCTGTCTCAGGATCTGAGCCGGCGCCTCTGCTTCTGTCTGTATCTGGGGTCAGTGGCAGCCCTGGGCTTCTCTTCCTTTATAAATAGTGTCAGCAGAGATGAATGAATGGGTGGGTGTTCCATGCAGAGATAACCGCTAAGAGAAGGGAGGCGTGTTTGGGGATGGCCCTGACATCAAGGAAAGTGGACAGTGCAGATCTCTTCCCCTTCACGTCCCGCCAGGGATGGCCTCCT
>NW_006769686.1:1359131-1359658 GCF_000442215.2 Lipotes vexillifer | reverse complement strand
AGGAAGCATGGTGTGGGGAAAGGGCTTTGGAATCAGAGGGAACCAGGTTCAAGCCATGGCTTCATCATTTATTAGCTGTGTGACCTTGGAACAAGTTCGTTAATGTCTCTGACCTCACTGGTAAAATGAGGATACTTTTGCAGGGTTGCTGAAAGGATTATGGAGAAAAAATGTATGTCAAGTATCTGGCATGGGCTGGATACAATGCAAACAACTCTTACTGTAATTTATAATCTAATGTATTTGCACTTACTGCATGCAAGGCCTCCAGTTCTGGGCCTGGCAGGACATACAAGCTCTGTCATTAAGGAGCTTACAGGAGGTGTGACGTGTGCAAGAAAAGAGGAAGGACCACCCAAAGCACCGTGGGCTGGGCGCTGGAGGTCCCGGGGAGGGAGTCAGAGATGGAGGTGCAGAGGTGACCAGGGGCGTGGGGAGGAGTTCCCAGGGCTGACACTCACTTGAACTGCATCATGAAGGAGAAAGAGGCCTTAGGTAAGAGAAGAGCGGTCCAGAGGGAGGAATTT
>NW_006769686.1:1345161-1359081 GCF_000442215.2 Lipotes vexillifer | reverse complement strand
GAGCGGTCCAGAGGGAGGAATTTTGTGAGCAAAGGCCTGGAGAAAGAACTCACGTGGCTTGTTCAGGGACCTGATGGTGGGTCAGGGTCATGACGTGTAGGAATAGCAGGAGACGAGGCCGGACGGGAGTTTGGGCTGAGGGCTTTGGAGACCACCTGGTTAGCAGTAGGTGCCATTAAGGTCCCCAGATCGAGAGATCACATGCGATGCTGCTGGTGGGGTGTGGACCGCACGCGTGGAGGTTTTCATGGGCTCTGAGCTGGAGATGGGACCGGCAGTGGCTGTGAGGATGGAGAAGAGGGGGCTCTCCAGGGCAGGAGCCCCCAGAGAGTGAACTGGCCTGGGAGGAGGATGAGAAGTGGCTGGGCCTGTAGTGCTGGAGGGACAGGCAAGAGGTGCAGGGCTGCAGGTGTGCACTTGGTAGCCTGGGCCTAGAGTGTGCTGCATGATGGACACCCTTCTTGTGTCTGCCCCACCCTTCCCTTCCACCTGTAGCGCATGGGAGTGAAGGGCCTGGCTTGGGGGGCATGGGCCCACCCTCCAAAGTATCCTCCTAGCTCAGACACAGTATCACTGTCCCACCCCGCCCACAGACCGGGATGTCCATCGCTTGGTGTTCCCTACCGTGGGACCTCAGCATGCTGGCGTCTACAAGAGCGTCATTGCCAACAAACTGGGCAAAGCGGCCTGCTATGCCCACCTCTACGTCACAGGTGAGGCAGGTACCCTCCCGGTCAGCTGTGTGCACAGCCTAGCCTCTGGCCCACCCAGGGGTCTGGGTGAGGGCGGGGCCTCCACACCAGCTCCCTCCCCCTTGGTCCCCCGGGAAGCCAGCTGGCCTTGCCTCTGCCCCTGTGGCTGTGCCCCTGGTCCCCAGCCCACTGCCTGGAGGCCTGGTGATCCTGTGGGGCCATTGAGCCCGAAAGGACCCAGCGGACGGCGGACCTGTGGCTTTCAGATGTGGTTCCAGGCCCCCCAGATGGCGCTCCACAGGTAGTGGCTGTGACCGGAAAGATGATCACACTCGCATGGAACGCCCCCAGGAGTCTCGACATGGCCATTGGTGGGTCCCAGCCACACAGGGCTATGGGTGGGGCGGGGCCACTGAGGGCACCAGGAGAGGAGGGCAAGGCCCAGGGGGGCCTACGGGTGCGGGCCTCCTCCCCACGGTGGACAGAACCCTGGCTCTGGGTCAGGAGAGGAGAGAGAAGGGGGCTGCCACGTGCCCTTCTCTTCTCAGAGGGACTGGGTGCTTGGGTCGTGGTCCTGGGGAACGCCTCTCCTTCCCTGTGCACGATCTCCTACTTCTTTGTGCCTCAGTCTCCCTACCTCAGGTAGTAGCAAGGAATCGGGACTAAGTCAAGGTCCCTCCATGCCTGTAACTGGATCCCATGCCCGACACCTCGTGGGCTCTGAGCCTGGCCAGGCCTGTGGCTGGACCGGAGCAGATAGGGGACGGGCAGAAGCGACAGGAGAAACTGAGGCAGGTCCTCAGAGCAGACTGATGATGAATCCCTGAGTCCCGAGCCAGCTGAACGGGGGCGGGGGGCACCCCAGCAAGGCCCGCCTCTAGCAGCTGCCTCCCCACCAGACCCGGACGCCCTGACCTACACTGTGCAGCACCAGGTGCTGGGCTCAGACCACTGGACAGCGCTGGTCACAGGCCTGCGGCAGCCTGGGTGGGCAGCCACCGGGCTGCGTAAGGGGGTCCAGCACGTCTTCCGGGTCCTCAGCACCACCATCAAGAGCAGCAGCAAGCCCTCCCCACCCTCTGAGCCCGTGCAGCTGCTGGACCGCGGTGAGCCTGGTGTTCTGTGGGGCGGGGGCAAGAGCTACTGGGCCAGGGAACTGGGTGTCCATGGAGGAGGCTCCAGGACCAGTGTGGACGTGATAACTAGGGCGGAATTGGTGTGGCTGGGCGCAACCCCTACCTGTCAGAGTGCTTCCTTCTTACTCCTAAAAGGATCACACGCAGTGGGCAAGGCTGAGGCTCTGGGGTCCAATCCCAGCTCTGCTGCTTGCTTCTGGCTGAGTTCCCTAGACAAGTCGCTAAACCTTTCTGAACCTCGGCTTCCTAGTCTGTAAAAATGGAGCTCGTATGGCGATTGGGAGGGTTCAAGGAGCAGTGGGTGCTGAGGATCTGGTGTCAAGCCCAGCATAGAGCCAGCCCTTCTGCTCCCAGGCCCACCCCTGGAGGAGGCGCCCGCCGTGCTGGACAAGCCAGACATCGTGTGCGTGGTGGAGGGACAGCCTGCCAGTGTCACTGTCACCTTGAACCACGTGGAGGCCCAAGTCATCTGGAGGAGGTGGGGCCCACCTGGCATGCCCTACTCTTCACGTGAGGCAGTCCCGCTCCAGCCAGCCAGGCCGACCTCCCTGGGGCTGGATCTTGGGTGACCTCCCTGTGCTGTGTCCCTTAGCTGCCGAGGGGCCCTCCTAGAGGCCCGGGCGGGTGTGTATGAGCTGAGCCAGCCAGATGATGACCAGTACTGTCTTCGGATCTGCCGGGTGGGCCGCCGGGACGTGGGGGCCCTCACTTGCACTGCTCACAACCGCCATGGCACACAGGCCTGCTCGGTCACACTGGAGCTGGCAGGTAGGTGACAGCCGCCTCCTTCCCTCCCCTCCCTCTGAGGCCCACAGCCCTCTCCTCACACCCCCAGGTGAACACACCCACCTGCCAATCCTAGGTCTCCCCTCTCAGGCCTGGCCATAATAATAGCAGTACTAATAAGATACTTATTGAGCACCTAGTATGTGCCAGGCTCAGTGCTAAGTACCTCACGTGTATCACCTCATTTAATATTTACATCAACCCTGTGAGATGAAGTCAGTTATTATCGCCATTTTACAGATGAAAAACTGAGGTGTGCTAAGTAACAGGCCCAAAGTCACACAACCTAATAAGTCTGGAGCTGGGATTCAAGCCTGGATGCCCTACTCCAAAGCCAGACAGTGTTCTTAGATCCTGTGTTAAACACAACAGGAAATAGTACCTCAAATGAAACGAAGTGGGAGGAGGTGGGGGACCAAGTCAATTTAAAAAAGAAAAAGAAAAAAAAAAAAAAAGAAGAAAAAGGCCCAAGTGAGGCACCTTATCCCCAGACTCCCAGCTCTGGGGATCCTGGCTGCTGCCCTTTCACACAAGCCTGTTTGACAAGCCCTTCCAACCTTTGCAGTGAGGACCCTTTTTATAATTTCTCGTTTCGAGATGTAGTCTCTCAGACTGTAACATGCATAGAGTAGTAATTGTCTTGTTTTCCGGTTTGTTAATTAACTCTAGACATATGTAACTGCCACTCCGAACGTCAGATCAGCGTGAGCTAAACAGTGTTACCTGCTGAGTAGATAAGATTCCAACCAACTGCAAAGAAAGTGACATTTTAGTTAGCACAGGCCATCTTATCAGGGGGTAAATGTACATTTTCTAGTGCTTTAAAAAAAAATTGTTGACGTTCACTTGAAATCTTCTGGTCCTTTGACCTTCATAGACTGACCTCTGTCACTGCCCCCATCCCCACTCCCAGCAGACCAGGGACCAGATTCCTAGAGGGCAGAGCAGGCAGCCTTAAAGTAGGAGAGAGGTGGCAGTAGGGTGTGTGAGGAGGAGATACGGGGACACTACTGGCCCGGCGGTAGATGGGGTACTGGTTTCCCTTTTATGTGTCTTCCCCTTTGTCCAGCTTCCCCCCACCTCATCCTGGCACTTCCTACTCAGCCACCCCTTTGCTCCTTGGTTGTGTGTGTGTGTGTGTGTGTGTGTGTTTTGTTTTGTCGGCCGTACTACATGGCCTGTGGGATCTTAGTTCCCCAACCAGGGATTGAACCTGGGCGCCCCACCCCACCATGCAGTGGAAGCCCAGGGCTAACCACTGGACCACCAGGGAATTCCCAACCGCTTTGCTCCTTGACAGTACCATCTGCAGGATTCATCTTTCTTCCCAGATATAGGAGGAGCCCTGGGGTTTGGGGAGGCTCTGGACACTGAGAGCCCTGCAGCCAGCCTGGCTGGGACAGTGACTGAGGGACACCGAGTCCCAGCTGGTCAGGGCTAGAGCAGGCCTGGGGCTTGGAACCACACCCCCTCCTGCTGTGCCCCACCCCCTACCCCCCAGGTGGGTGGAATGGCCTCTTTTCCCCACACCTGCTCCGCTGATGCATCTTCCCCAGGATGACCTCCCCCTTTATCTGTATAAAGGCTGAGCTGTGTGCCTGTGGCCAGGTAGTGCTCCTTGCCCAGCACCCCTGCTTTTCCCTCAGGGCCTCTCTCTCCCACTCTCTTTGAAGCCCAGATCCTCAAACATTCTCAGAGGAGGGGGAGGGCACCAGGAAGTCATAGGCTTCTTCGAAAAGCACAGGCACATTGGAATATGTATTTAATTCCATCATGAGAATTAGAAGCTGCTTTACCAGGAAATAACACAACCGCATGATATGTGCAGAGAATAAAATCAGTCACATGTGGGAGAACTAAACTGAGAATCGGTACCCGTGGATTCATCTTGCCATCTCCCAGATGGTTGAAGGCCCCTTAAATATTTAAATAAGATTCAGAGAGAAAACTTCAAGATAGAGGCAATGCCCTCCATGAACTTGATTCAGGGTCATAGACTGAGCCGCCTGCAGGGCCCAGGACGGTTAGAGTTCGAGAAGCCCACGGTTGAACTGTGCTGAAGGGCCACCACCCACAGGGGGCAGTATCGGCCACTCCTCGCCAGCCCATTAATGCAGTGAGGGAAGCAGCTCAGGACAGCCAGTCCTGATTTTCCAAGAGAGGCAGGAAGTCCAGATTTCTTTTGTGTGTGAAAATCTCCTAATTTCAAAGCTGGCAAATGAATACTGAGAGCCAAACAAAGCAAGCCTGCACCCCCGGCTTGGGTTTTCTGGGATTTGGAGAACATCACGTTTGGATTTGCAGGGACAGCGTTTGGTCCAGGCCAGGAACTCATGTTGCTGGGGGTGGAGTTTGAGAGCCCCAGGGTGGGCTGCTGGGGCTCTGCGGTGGGGGTGGGGGTGGGGGTCTGGTGTTCCGCCTGAGCCAGTTGCTGAGGGAGGGCTTAGAGAGGCAGGCCCCGTGACCCCCATATTCTCTCCCCTCCCTCCCCCACCCTCACCCCTGTGTGTTTCAGAGGCCCCTCGGTTTGAGTCCATCATGGAGGACGTCGAGGTGGGAGCTGGAGAAACCGCTCGCTTCGCTGTGGTGGTTGAGGGGAAACCACTGCCGGACATCATGTGGTACAAGGTCAGAGGCTGACGAAGGCGTCCTTGAGTCCGAGCTGGGGCTGGCCAGGAGCCTAGGGGGAAGGGAGGAGTGATTTTCTGGGGGCGTGGGAGGGGTCAGGGGAGCCTGGACAAAGAACAGAGCAGTTGCCAGAGGTGTGATAAGGAGGAGGAAGTGGGACCCAGAGGTGCTGGTGACGCTGGGAAATAAGGGTGGAGCTGATCCTGGATCTGAGCAAGGCCCCTAGGGCGGAGATAACGGTGGGCCCTAAGGTAGAGATGAGACTGGGTCTCTGGCGTGGAGGTAAAGCCGGGTCCCAGGTGGAGGGGAAGCCAGGCCTGGACTGGAGGTGACGGCCACCTCTGCAGGACGAGGCGCTGCTGACCGAGAGCAACCACGTCAGCTTCGTGTACGAGGAGAATGAGTGCTCCCTGGTGGTGCTCAGCGCGGGGTCCCAGGACGGAGGCGTCTACACCTGCACGGCCCGCAACCTGGCTGGCGAAGTCTCCTGCAAAGCAGAGTTGGCTGTGCACTCAGGTGGGCTGGAGTTCAAGAGGAGTAAGGCCAAGGGCTCACCCAGGAATCCCATGTGAGCGCCCTCCCACCAGGAATCACTCACCCGGCCCTTCACTCCAGACCACCACCTGCTCCAGCCCCAGCAGCGCTGCCTCGGGCGCCAGCATTCTTGCTTCTCTTCCGCGTGTCTTCCACCTGCCCTCCCTGTCCCAGTCTCTGCCCTCGTTCCTTCTTGCCCTCTCCACCTAACACCTGGCATCTCTCCTCAGCTCAGACAGCTATGGAGGTGGAGGGGGTCAGGGAAGACGAGGAGCGGCGAGGAAGGAGACTCAGCGACTTCTATGACATCCACCAGGAGATCGGCAGGTGTGGGTCTAGGAGGGGGGTGTGGTGTCCAGGGCCCAAGGGAGGCTGGGCCTGAGGCTCAGCAACTGCCTGAGCCCTGTCCTCTCCCCGTGTCCTCACCCAGGGGTGCCTTCTCCTACCTGCGGCGTGTAGTGGAGCGAAGCTCCGGCCTGGAGTTCGCAGCCAAGTTCATCCCCAGTCAGGCCAAGCCAAAGGCATCGGCATGGCGAGAGGCCCGGCTGCTGGCCCAGCTCCAGCATGACTGCATCCTCTACTTCCATGAGGCCTTCGAGAGGCGCCGGGGACTTGTCATTGTCACCGAGCTGTATCCTGGGACAGGCTGGATGGGTGGGGGACACATGGCCTGAATGACTGGTCCTTGTAAGAGCCAATTAGCGACACGTTTCACACTTTACAAAATGGTCCCATTGACAGCTGGGAGCTCTGAAGACATCTTATAAATACTTCAGAGTGGAGTCTGGAGACTTGTGTGAAAAACAACATTTTTCAGCTTAAATTTACATAGCACTTGATGTGTGCCTGGCAGTGTTCTAGGAGTTTTACAGATATTAATCTATTTAATCATCGCATATGCTTATCTCTTGGAATTTTATTATCCTCATTTTATAGATGATGAAACTAAGGTATAGAGAAGTTAAGTAACTCACCCGAGGTCACACAGGTGGCAAAAGGCACGTGATTTTTATCATGAAATGCAGTACAGTATATCTGAACGTTTGCAGTGACCCCATTAATACTTGGCTTTATTTGAGAGGCTCTTCTCGTAAAGAATGGATTTTATCCTTTCATAAGAGCTATGGTTAAACAAAGTCACACTGAGGTAAGGATGCTGGATGGTTGGCTTGTCACTGCCAGCTGTAGGGTGACCGTGTCCTACATGCTAGCCTCCCAGTCTGTACTGTTCGAACCCAAACCTCAGTAAATTGACAAATTATTATGTGTCGTGGGCCTTCTGGGTGATTCTCAAATAGAGTCAAGGAGCTCCATCCACAGTCAACAAAACGCTGCTCTAACCTGATCCTTAAAGGTACTTCACAAGGTGGGTGAGAGGAGTCTTATCCCTATTTGACACCGGAGGGAACCTAGGCTCAGAAAGGTTAGGCGACTTGCCTGAGATCCCACAGCAAGTGAGAGTTCAAGCAGGGTTGTCCCATCTAAGCACCCAGATGACAGGGGGAAGAGGGAAGGTACAGTTGCTCACTGGTAGCAGATGTGCTTTTCGGGGAAGGAGGACCCTGTGCTGAGCTCGGACCCGACTTGAGCTCTGAGGGTGGAGGGCACTGCCTAAGGCAGGCCCAGCAGTTGGCACTGGTCACTGTTCTCCTTGATCTAGGACATAGCTGCACAGAGGAGCTGCTGGAGCGAATGGCCAGGAAACCCACCGTGTGTGAGTCTGAGGTGAGGGCAGTGGGTGGTAGGGGCCAGGTTGGGCGCCAGTGTTCACCCACCTGAGCTCTGAGACCCGAGGAGTGCGTCCTGGGCATGCCATCTGTGCCCACGAATAGGCCAGGGGTGGTGGTGGAGAGCACTGTTAGGTAGGCAGCAAAGCCCCCTTCCCCCATCAGAGCAGACCCCCATGCTGGGACTTAAATTGTCTTCTGAAAATTTCGGCACCCACCCTGGCCCCCAACTCTGTTGTTTCCCAGTATTCCTCACATAAAGGTTCCTCAAGCCTTACCCCAGAAGGAGCCCCATCTAGACTCTGTTCAGTCTCAATGCTGTCCTGCCATGTAGGGCTTTACAAGTTGTGCACTGCACAATTCTTTTTATTATCATGCAAATGGCACCCTCCTATAATGGTGCTGTGCCCAACTTGTGCAGCTGTATATGGAAGCCCTGAATCTCAGTAACCCCAAACCTATGTTTCAGCCCCCTCCACCAGCCACCTGAAGGCCACTTCCCAAGCATGGCCTGGCTTCTTGCTACAACCCTGGTGGTGATCAAACATAATACCCCCCCTCCCCCGGACTCTGGGCCTCCTGTTTCCACAGATCCGGGCCTATATGCGGCAGGTGCTAGAGGGAATATGCTACTTGCACAAGAACCGTGTGCTGCACCTGGATGTCAAGGTGAGATGCAGGTGTGGGGTGGGGAGCAGGCAGCACCTGTGGGAGCCAGGCACTGGGGCGTCCTCCCCGCTGCACTCAGCTCCCATGTCTTGCCTTGTGTCCTGCAGCCTGAGAACCTGCTGATATGGGATGGTGTTGAGGGTGAAGAGCAGGTGAGGATCTGTGACTTTGGGAACGCTCAGAAGCTGACTCCGGGAGAGCTCCAGTACTGCCAGTATGGCACACCCGAGTTCGTGGCACCCGAGGTTGTCAACCAGACCCCTGTCTCTGGGGTCACTGACATCTGGTAACGTTGGCATACTGGGCTGCTGGGACGGGCCAGGGCAGCTTCCCTCAGTGCCATGCTGAGGGCTCGCTCAGTGGCACAGAGGAGCTTTACTAAGCCCAGATGCCTACTGTGACAGTTGGCTGGTGGCATTGCTCACGGGGGTCTCCTGCCCATGTCACTACCTCCCCCTCATCCATTAGGGCTGACCCAGTCACTCAGGGCCTCAGCCCTCACAGTCCTGGGTGCTGGGCCTCCGCACCTACAGCCACCTTGTCTCCCCCAGTGAGGCGGGCAAAGGTCTCTTGGTCCCCAGACTCCTCTGGGCTTCCTAGGCCGGCCCTGCCATGACCCTTAAGTCCTCCAGGCATGTCGGGATCTCTGGGTTCAGGGTCCTCCCCCAAGGAGGCAGCCCTGTGCCCATTTGTCCACGGCAGTGTTCACAGGGAGGACCTTTCCTCAGTAGATCAGTGGGAGCTGGGCTGTCCTCTTACGCATCCACTCTCCTTTCCCCTCAGGCCCGTGGGTGTCGTCGCCTTCCTCTGGTAAGGACCCCTCTGCACTCAGGACCCCGTCTCCTAACAGTCTCGTAGCAGGCCCACCCCTAACGTTTGCAGAGCCTGGGGCAATAGAGAAGTTGGGGGCCTGCAGCCTGCCTCTTCTCTTCTGCACCCTGGTTCCTTCCTGCACTGGGAGGGGCCTCACATGCATGAATGTGGATACCCAGACTGAGTGTCCAAGCTCTGTCCGCCACCACACCCCTCCATAAGGGGTGGGCACACGTGGCATGCTTGGGAGGCCAGTGCCGGCTCAGTGCTATTTAGGCAGGGAACTAGTCCAGAACATGGGCTACAAAGGGAAGGCCCAGGCTCCGGGGGCATATCCCCTTGGCACAGGCTCCTCACCTCAGGGACAGGCCGCGGCTGGAGGAGGGCTGGAACAGGTCCTCTAGAGCATGGGCCTGGGATAAGGACCTGGTGGCCCAGGTCTCAAGGCAGTACTGCCTCCTTGCCCATTCAGGGGATCGAGTAGGGGCAGGACAGGCAAAACTCTGCAAGATTCTGCCCAGATTCACCCAGCCTCCGCCTGTCCCCGGCCCTGTGCTCCCACTGGCACCCCACTTTGTCTCATCTCAGCCCCGGGGCCCACCTCTCACTCCAGCCATCTCCACCCCTGCAGCCTGACGGGAATCTCTCCGTTTGTTGGGGAGAACGATCGGACAACATTGATGAACATCCGAAACTACAATGTGGCCTTCGAAGAGACCACGTTCCTGAGCCTGAGCAGGGAGGCCCGGGGCTTCCTCATCAAAGTGCTGGTGCAGGACCGGCTGTGAGTACAAGGCCCGAGGAGCCTCCCCCATGCAGAGTCCCCTCACGCCGCCCCTACTCCTGCCCAAGCCTCCGCCCATAGACAGTCAATCCCCCAACTTCTTAGAGGCCCTGTTTTCCCAAACATTTATTGAATGAATGAATGAATGAATGATAAATCCCTTCTTAATTCTCTTTCCTTTGCAGGAGGCCTACCGCAGAGGAGACCCTAGAACATCCTTGGTTTAAAGTGAGTCTTGTCTTGCAAAATGGTGATAGAAGAGGTGGAAGGAGTGAGAACATTATTAACAGCTCCATTTTATTGAGTCCCTAGTGTATACAGTAACCATGATATGCATTTTATTTACATATGATCTGTTAGCCTGACAACAGCTCTACAAAGGAAGGTATTATCACTCCCCTTTTGCTGATAAGGAAACTGAGGCTCAGCTTGGGGTATCATGGACTCCAAGGCACAGGTCTGGACTCCCACCCCTCATCCTAGGGATGCACATCAGTGTTCTCCCTGGCTCTCGAGACCAGCCCCAGTCCTCCTCACTCCTGTGGCTCGCCTCCATCCTGCCCTGGTCCCACACACTGTGCTTGGGTGGGTGGCCTGGCTGTCTTGTCCTCTTGGTTGTTTTTTTTTTGTTTTTTTTTTGTTTTTTTGCGGTACGCGGGCCTCTCACCGTTGTGGCCTCTCCCGGTGCGGAGCACAGGCTCCGGACGCGCAGGCTCAGCGGCCATGGCTCACGGGCCCAGCCGCTCCACGTCATGTGGGATCTTCCTGGACCGGGGCACGAACCTGTGTCCCCTGCATCGGCAGGCGGACTCTCAACCACTGTGCCACCAGGGAAGCCCGTCCTTTTGGTTGTGAACTCCCTATGGCAGAGTTCTCACTCATCTTCAAACTCCAGCACTGCAGGGCACAGCGCCAGGCAGAGGGAGGGGTTAGGCAAATGACCCAGAAAGAGCAACTGAACAAACCGTCCAGGGAGCATTGTGCTGGGTCAACAGAAGGCCGAGGTCATTCTGGTATCTGTCCTTGAAGTACAAGCCTGGTCTCTCAGATCAGAAATGAGCTCTGAAAAAGTAGCTGAGGGAAGCCTCTGAGGTCTGGCCCCCCCAAGGCTCCAGATAGATGTCTGGGGCACTGTCTCTACATGGAGACAGATGGTGAGCTGGAGAGCAGGGTTCAAGCTGCGGGCCTGAGCACAGGCCTCCCAGGACAGCCAGTGTACCAGGACAGGGCCTTGAGCCCTGGTGTAAGCTCTGAAGCCTAGGAGCCACCGATTTCCTGCCTCTCCGCCTAGGTTCAGGCAATTTGTCCACATGTGGGAACGTTGACGGTGGGAGTTATTGTGACAGATCCCCTGGGAAAGGGAGCCCCAGGAGCCCAGACTTGACGCTGCTCTGTCTACTGTCCCCTCCTGTGGATGTTGTCTCTCCATTGCCAAACCTGGAAGGTTAGGGTTGACAGATGACTTTCCCTCAGGCCCTCTTTCTTGGTTTACAGGCACAGGCAAGGGGCGCAGAGGTGAGCACGGATCACTTAAAGCTGTTCCTCTCCCGGCGGAGATGGCAGGTGAGTTTGGCTGGGCCCTGCTCTGTGGCTTCATCTTATTCTACAGCCTTCTCTCTCTAACCCTGCTTTTTCTGTCAGGTGCCCTCATTTCTGCTCATCTGTCTTCATCCGCCTTTTAATTCTCTCAGCTCCCACTTCTGCCTGCCGTAGGCCTTCTCCCCCGGGCATGAGGTGGGCCTGAGTGGGTCAGTTTGGCCCCATGGGTCCCTCAGGTCTGACTGTAGTACCCTGTCTCCAGCGCTCCCAGATCAGCTACAAGTGCCACCTGGTGCTGCGCCCCATCCCTGAGCTGCTGCGGGCACCCCCGGAGCGGGTGTGGGTGGCCGTACCCAGAAGACCACCCCCTAGTGGAGGGCTGTCGTCCTCCTCCGATTCTGAAGAGGAAGAGCTGGAGGAGCTGCCCTCAGTGCCCCGGCCACTGCAGCCTGAGTTCTCGGGCTCCCGGGTGTCCCTCACTGACATTCCCACTGAGGATGAGGCCCTGGGCGCCCCAGAGGCTGGGGCCGCCACCCCCATGGACTGGCAGGAGCAAGGAAACGCCCCTTCTCAGCACCAGGAGGCCCCCAGCCCTCAGGTCCTCCCCTCCCCAGGCCAGGAGCTCAGCCCCCGGCGGGGAGAGCTCCGGAGGGGCAGCTCGGCTGAGAGCGCCCTGCCCCGGGCCGGGCCGAGGGAGCCGGGCCGGGGCCTGCACAAGGCAGCATCTGTAGAGCTGCCGCAGCGCCGAAGCCCCAGCCCGGGGGCCACCCGCCTGACCCGAGGAGGCCTGGGCGAGGGCGAGTATGCCCAGAGGCTGCAGGCCCTGCGCCAGCGGCTGCTGCGGGGTGGCCCTGAGGATGGCAAGGTCAGCGGCCTAAGGGGCCCCCTGCTGGAGAGCCTGGGGGGCCGTGCCCGGGACCCCCGGCTGGCTCGGGCCGCCTCCAGCGAGGCAGCACCCCACCACCAGCACCCGCCCGAGCCCCGGGGTCTGCAGAAGAGCAGCAGCTTCTCGCAGGCTGAGGCGGCGCCCGGGGGCCGGCACCGCCGAGCTGGGGCACCGCTCGAGATCCCCGTGGCCCGGCTCGGGGCCCTCGGGCTGCAGGAGTCTCCCTCCTTGTCCGCCCTTAGCGAGGCCCAGCTATCTAGCCCGGCGCGGCCCGGTGTCCCTAAGGCTTCAGAACCTCCTGTCGCCGCACCCAGTGATGCTGCACAGCCCTCGGCACCCCAGCCTGCCAGAGAGAAGGCCCCAGAGTCCACGCCAGAACCAGCCCCCAAGCCTACACAGCACCCCCTAGCTCCGCAAACCCTAGCGGCCCCCCTCACACCCTATGCCCAGATCATGCAGTCGCTCCAGCTGTCAGGCCACGCGCAAGGCCCCCTGCAGGGCCCTGTCGCATCGCCGTCGGAACCCAAGCCCCACCCGGCTGTGTTCGCCAGGGTGGCCTCCCCACCTCCGGGAGCCTCCGAGAAGCGCCTGCCTTCGGCCGGGGCTCCGCCAGGGCCAGCAGAGAAAGCCCGGGTCCCTGCGGTGCCCCGCCGACCAGGGAGCAGTCTCAGCAGCAGCATCGAGAACCTGGAGTCGGAGGCCGTGTTCGAAGCCAAGTTCAAGCGCAGCCGTGAGTCGCCCCTGTCGCGGGGGCTGCGGCTGCTGAGCCGCTCGCGCTCCGAGGAGCGCGGCCTCTTCCGCGGCGCGGACGAGGAGGACGGCATGTACCGGCCCAGCCCGGCGGGAACGCCGCTGGAGCTGGTGCGACGGCCCGAGCGCTCCCGCTCCGTGCAGGACCTCAGGGCGGTCGGGGAGCCGGGCCTCGTCCGCCGCCTCTCGCTGTCGCTGTCCCAACGCCTGCGGCGGACCCCACCCGCGCAGCGCCACCCGGCCTGGGAGGCCCGCGGTGGGGATGGGGAGAGCTCAGAGGGCGGCAGCTCGGCGCGGGGCTCCCCGGTACCGGCGGTGCGCAGGAGGCTCAGTTCCACGCTGGAGCGGCTGTCGAGCCGCTTGCAGCGCAGCGGCAGCAGCGAGGACTCCGGCGGCTCGTCGGTCCGTAGCACGCCGCTGTTCAGCCGGCTGCGCAGGGCCACGTCTGAGGGCGAGAGTCTGCGGCGCCTGGGCCTCGCGCACAACCAGCTGGCCGCCCAGGCCGGCGCCACCACGCCTTCCGCGGAGTCCCTGGGCTCCGAGGCCAGCGCCACGTCGGGCTCCTCAGGTGAGGAGGGGCCCGGCGGGAGAGTGGAGGGCGAATGTGTGAACGAGTGTGTTTGGAGTGCGGGTGTGGGGCTGGGATGACAGGTGCGCTGGAGGGACGCTCTGGGAGAAGGAGAGGGCCAGGGACACCCACCGCAAAGAGGCTCGGGCGTTTCTGGAGTCCCTGAGGACGGAATTGGCAGGGCTGGGCTGACGCGAGGCCGAGGGGCAGAGGCTGGTGTGGGAACAGGCTAGGGTCGGGGCCAGAAGTTCTCTGTTCTCTCGTACCGGCTGGGCAAGTGCTCATGGGCCTGGTTCTTAGCAGCTCCTGCAGAAAGCCGAAGACGCCTGCGCTGGGGCCTCTCTCGGCTGCGGAAGGACAAGGGGTTGTCACAGCCAAATCCCTCTGGCAGCGTCCAGGGGAATTTGG
>NW_006769686.1:1340886-1345070 GCF_000442215.2 Lipotes vexillifer | reverse complement strand
TCTGCTGACCCCTCCCTCCTTTCCTCCCTGTCCAATATCCAATACCATCAGCTGATTCATTTGCCTAGAACACTATTTTTCATAGATTGCTACTGTACCACATTCAAGTACTCTGAACATTCGCAAATGCCCAGAGAATATTTGGGCTAATTCACCCAAATTCATGGTCACCGCAACCTAAGGAAAACCCAGCCCTGCTACATTTTTCTTCCATGACACTTGGATACAGAACAGGCTGACCTACTCACAAGCTTTTATTGTACCTTTTTTTGCAAAATGTGTCCTAAATATTAACAACAAATATTGGCTGAATGGATTGCTACCTCTTAGCTTCTTCTCACACTATTCCTGGCAGCTGAAATGACCCATTCCTCCCTTCTGAGATTTACTCATTATTTCAGGTCTTACTTATTCCCTTAGTAACGACAATTGCTATCATTTATCAAGCCTTTGCTATATGCTGGCATTAGACTAAGCACTCTGCATGTACTAGGTTCATTTAATCCTTAAATCCTATATTGTTTGAAGTAGCAATATCCCCATTTTACTGATGGAGAAACTGAGACTTCGGTAAATTAAATCACACCCCCCAGGTCACACAGTATGTAGCCAACTCTGTTGCTGAATCCCTCTGTTCTCTCGTACCGGCTGGGCAAGTGCTCATGGGCCTGGTTCTTAGCAGCTCCTGCAGAAAGCCGAAGACGCCTGCGCTGGGGCCTCTCTCGGCTGCGGAAGGACAAGGGGTTGTCACAGCCAAATCTCTCTGGCAGCGTCCAGGAGAATTTGGGTCACCAGTATGTGCGCAGCGAGTCAGGTAATAGAGGCCTGCTCGGTGAGTAGTCCCCTTTGAGCCGCCAGGAAGGTGGGGAGATGGCCCACGTTGGGGGAGCCCTGGCAGCGGTGGAGGGAGCCTGGAGTCAGGAAACGACAACAACAGTAATAGCAGCAGCTACTGTTAATTAGCAATGCCAAGTGTCCTACTAAGCACTTTACAAGCATTGCCTCACTCCACCCTCCCACATTGCTTAGGAACTGTTCTTGTCATCTCCCTGTCTTACAGGTGAGGGAACAGAGGCTTAGCCATGCTAAGTAGCTTGTCCAAGTCACAGAGCTGGTAGGAAGCGGAGCAGACAGAGGGCTGGGCTGTATGACCCTCTGCAGTCAGAGCCCACAAGTCGCTTCACGACATCATACTAATGCCTTTCTTTGGCCAGCCTCCTCCCCAGAAGGTCTCTGTCACTGGGTGTGGTACCGATGGAGCTTGGGTTAGGGCTCCCTGCCTCTCAGCCCCGCTGCAGATGTGTGTATGCATGAACATGCTCCCAAAGACACCCTTTCTCTCCCAGCCTAGAGGCCTGCAGTCTGGACTGTGCCTCCAACCTTCCATTTCTCTGTAGCCCCAAACATCCGATCGCCCCTCCCTGTCCCCTCTGCCCCTACAGAAGGCACTTCCACACAGATAAGCAGCCTCCAGGGCTCTTTGCTGGGGGGAGGGACACCTGAGATAGGCCCTGGTCCATTTCTCTTGCCACTTGTCCTGGGGCTGCAGGGAGGGAGGTATTCTGCACCTGGGTCACCTCAGTCCTCTGCCTGAAAGGGGGGTGTTACTCAAGGACGACAAGCAGGGGTTCAGGAGGCCAGGGTTTCCAGACCAGCCTGCAGAAAGCAGTGGGCCCACCAAACCAGGCTGCGCGCAGGGCCTTTATCAGCCGCCATCTGTTCTCCAGTTTCCGATAAAACTCCTCAGAACTGTCCCAGACGTGCCTCAGCCAGGCTTGCTACTGGACATGTAACCGTGTCTCGCCTTGGTCAGGGGAGCCAGGACATCTCACTCGAGGCAGTAGACGGTGGGGCTCTAGTGAGGGAACAGGAGGGAGGGAGGCCAGCTGGTGGGGGCAGTGGTGGAGAAGGAGTGGGGAGAGAGAGGGAAGCCAGCACTGAGGCCTGGGGACAGCTGATCCCTTGCCACCTGGGGCCTCCCTCCCAACTCCGTTTTGCTTGTTCAGCTGATTTCTTGCCAAGGCAAGGCCGTGTCCCATTACTTCATCCTCTCCCCCCTCCCCGCAGGAAAAAGGCCCCACGTCCACTTTACCAACTAGGGCTGGCCCCTGGGGAGATGGGGATGGGACTGGCAGCGGTGGGCCAGGGTCACCTTTCACGTCTCCTCCTCGGCTTCCTCTCTCTCCCCCCTACCCAGTACCCTCACTTGGTCTGAAGGCAGCCCACTGACGAAACTATATTCACTTTATGTTATTGGAGCCTCGGTGTGGGACCCCTCCTTGGGGAGCACTGGGGTACAGTGGGAGAGGGGGCACGCTGCTGTCCGGATCACCCACTTCTGCAGAGCCTCTTCGGCCCAGTTCATCCGTACCCTACTCCCTCCTGATTCCGCAGACAGGCAGCAGCTGGGGCTCCCAGGGGTATCTACCTCTCAGCTCTTTCTGCCCACGTGAAAGAAATCCACCCCCTCCCCCACCCCACCCTGCCATCCCTGGACCAGAATGGGATTTTTCTAAAAAGACATTCCCAGGGAGCAGGAGTGCAAATCCTCATGGCACTAAGGAGCCACAGGCCAGCAAAGACATTGGCCATCCGCAGCCCTGCCATGGGCCCATTCACCAGCCGGCTGTGAAGCCAGCTTTGCTGAAACAGCCTCTTCCCCGCGGGGGTCTGTGCCTGGCTTCTCTACTGGGCATATTAACAAGATAACAATCACAACAACAATAGAAGCCAACATCTTTGAGCATTTATTATATGTTAGACATCTGCTAAGCACTTTACGTGCCTCTTTGAATTCTCGTAACAATCCTCTGAGCTGGGTGTTATTATTTTCCTCAATTTACAGACAGGGTCCAAGGTCATGCAGATATTGTCTCTTTCCCCTTCAAAAGCTCTCACCACTCAGCTGACCTGAGGGAGCGCATAGAAGGTCTGGGACGGGCTCCCCAGACCCCAGGGGGCGTGAGGGATGGGGGAGACGGACACACTTTCGGGGTCTGCCCCGGGTTTGCCTTGACTTCAGGTCTTTTGAGATTGCACGTTGTGACTGAACATCTGTTCACTCCTGGGAGTCTCAGCTCAGGTCACCAGCTCCTGTCACTTGCCCTACGGTGCCCCAGAAGTAATAGGTATTGCAGGAGCTTAACCATTGTAGTTTTCCAATATTTGGTTTTGTTTTATCTAATAAGTGCTTACAGAGCACTTACGTAGTGCCAGGCCCTGCTCAAAGTGACTTACAAACATACGAGGTAGCAGCTACCAAGTGTCTTCAATAGTCAGTAAAAGATAATTCTACACGCAGTGAATGCCTGGGAAACTGATGCTTGCCCCAAAGGAGATTCTCAAAGGCAAGGCCTTCTATTTCCCACCTCTGACTGGGAAGAGATGGCCTTTCAGTCTGCTCCCCGAAGGCAGCGCCGGCTCTCACATGCATCCTCCCGTCGGTCAGCAGCGAGTGAGCCAGGGGCCCCGCAGACCCAGGGCTGTCTTTGCTCTCCCTCCAGACTTCCCCCCGGTCTTCCACATCAAACTCAAGGACCACGTGCTGCTGGAGGGAGAGGCAGCCACCCTGCTCTGCCTGCCGGCGGCCTGCCCTGCACCCCACATCTCCTGGATGAAAGGTGAGGCGATCAATTCTCCCCCACAGAGAGGGGTAGGCAAGTGGCCCCAAGGCCAGGGGATGTTCAGTGGGAAGTGGCAGCCAGGGGTGCCCAGAGGGGGGCTTCACTCAGCAGCCTCTCCTGCTCCTCCTTTGCCCCCAGACAAGCAGTCCCTGCGGTCAGAGCCCTCAGTGATCATCGTGTCCTGCAAAGACGGCCGGCAGCTGCTGAGCATCCCCCGGGCAGGCAAGCGGCACGCAGGCCTCTACGAGTGCTCAGCCACCAACGTCCTGGGCAGCACCACCAGCTCCTGTACCGTGGCTGTGGCCCGTGAGCCCGGGGCAGGGACCAAGGGGGATGTTATGGGGGATGGGCCCTAAGCTAAGGCACAGGGGCTCACTGTGGCTCCCTTTCTCTTGCCAGGCATCCCAGGGAAGCTAGCTCCTCCCGAGGTGCCCCAGACCTACCAGGACACGGCGCTGGTGCTCTGGAAGCCAGGAGACAGCAGGGCACCTTGCACGTACACGCTGGAGCAGCGGGTAGATGGTGAGGGACCGGCAGGCTGGTGGGCGGGGGTGGGGGGGG
>NW_006769686.1:1329768-1340825 GCF_000442215.2 Lipotes vexillifer | reverse complement strand
GGGGGGGGCGGGTGGAAGGCAGAGAGGCTGGGGAGACGAGTGCCTTCCCCGGGCACAGGTCCCCAGCCTCCTCACAGATGGCACTGGGAGCTTGGGCCCCCGGTCTGTGGCCTCAGCCCCTCCCCCATGCTGCCTGTAGGCGAGTCTTCCTGGCACCCCGTGAGCTCGGGCATCCCTGACTGTTACTACAACGTGACCCACCTACCAGTTGGCATGACTGTGAGGTTCCGTGTGGCCTGTGCCAACCGCGCTGGGCAAGGGCCTTTCAGCAGCCCTTCTGACAAGGTCCTCGTCAGGGGCATGCGAGGTTAGTGGGACAGGGTGGGGGATGTCGAGAGAGGGCAAGGGACCCTGAGTCCAGGGTCCACCCCCTCCTTGGAGCACCCGGTTTTGCCCTTGGGGCACCACGGTGATGACTTTCTCTGTCTCCACTTAGACGCCTCAGCTCTGCCATCTGCTGCTCACAGAGACGCCCCTGTTACCTCAGGGCCAGCCAGGGCCCCGCCTCCTGACTCTCCTACCTCACTGGCCCCTTCACTGAGCCCCTCCCCAGCTCCTGCCCCCCCAGGCCCCCAGTCAGCCCTTCTCAGCCCCTCAACTTCCCCAGCACCCCCCAGCCAGGCCTTGTCCTCACCCAAGGCTGTGGGTCCACCACCCCAAACCCCCCCACGAAAGCACAGGGGCCTGCAGGCTGCCCAGCAAGTAGCTACCCCACCCAGTGCCCAGGTCTCCCCGAGTGAGCCCAAGTCTTCCGTCCCCAACACTGGGATCCTGACCACAGCTTCCACCTCTCAAGGGGTGAAAACAGCATCTTCCTCAACTCCCCTGTATATGGTGACCTCCTTTGTGTCTGCACCACCAGCCCCCGAGCCCCCAGCCCCCGAGCCCCCTCCTGAGCCCACCAAGGTGACTGTGCAGAGCCTCAGCCTGGCCAAGGACGTGGTCAGCTCCCCTGGGGGTGGTCCCCCCAGTGCTGCCAGGCCAGAGGGCACCACTCTTCGAAAGGGCCCCCCTCAGAAACCCTACACCTTCCTGGAGGAGAAGGCCAGGCAAGCAGGGCCAGGGCTGGGGAAGGGAAGGAGGACAGAGGCGGGGAGCGTGTGGAACTTTGGCAACACAGGGATTTGGAGAGGAGACCAGCCTGCTGGGGTCAGGGGAGGGGGCAGGGAGCCGGGAGAGGGGACGAGATCTGGGTCCTTAGCGTGATTAAGTTCAGATTTTCTCTGTGCCAGGCCCTGCGCTAAGTGCTTTGGCCATATGATCTCATTTAATATTCACAACTGAAAGGGAGACACTGCATTGTTCCATTCCACAGATGGGAACACTGAGGTTGGAGAGGTTATGGGATTTGCCTGAGGTACTGAGCCAGTTAGTGGCAGAGCTGGGGCTCAAACCCAGGTTCCTGGGATTGAACTCCAGAGCCCACCCTGGGAACCACAGCATTCTTGCCCCCAGCAGTCGCTGCTACTCCCTGCTTAGCCCACAGAATGCAAGTGTTCCCCTCTCTCCTCTGAGCCCATGATATCCCCCCCAACACACAGGGGCCGCTTTGGTGTAGTGCGCGCCTGCCGGGAGAATGCCACCGGGCGAATGTTCGTGGCCAAGATCGTGCCCTATGTGGCTGAGGGCAAGCGGCGGGTCCTGCAGGAGTACGAAGTGCTGCGGACGCTGCACCACGAGCGGCTCATGTCCCTGCACGAGGCCTACATCACCCCACGTTACCTCGTGCTCATCGCTGAGAGCTGCGGCAACCGGGAACTCCTCTGTGGGCTCAGCGACAGGTAGCTGGGCATTCTGGGGGAGCAGGAAGCAAGGATCGGGGGAGCTGAGCTGGGATATCACCTGACCCACCCCCACCACCCCTCTAGGTTCCGGTATTCAGAGGACGACGTGGCCACCTACGTGGTGCAGCTGCTACAAGGCCTGGACTATCTCCATGGCCGCCATGTGCTGCATCTGGACATCAAACCAGACAACCTGCTCCTGGCCCCTGACAACGCCCTTAAGATCGTGGACTTTGGCAGCGCCCAGCCCTACAACCCCCAGGCTCTGCAGCCCCTTGGCCACCGCACGGGCACGCTGGAGTTCATGGGTGAGGGCACCATGCCAGCCGGGGGGGAGGTGGGGTACTGCCAAAGGGGCAGCAGCCAGGGCTCACCCCACTTCACTCACATGTGTGCCATTTATTGAGTGCTTACTGTGTGCAAACAATGAATTAAGTCCTTTCCATGGACTTTTTTCAGTTTCTCTTTATAACAGCCCTGGAGATTGGCATAATATTACCCCTATTTTACAGATGAGGAAACAGAGGCACCGTGAGGTATTTGTTCAATATCGGACGGTTATAAATGGTAGCGCCAGGACTTGATAAAGCTAGAAAGACAGGAGAATCAATGAGTAATTTATGTAAAAAAGGGAAACCAGCTACCATTTAGCTACCTGCTAAATACTTTCTGTTCATCATCTCCATTCCTTAGAGTAATTCTGCAAGCCACACTTTACAGATGAGAAGATGGAGAGCCAGACAGGTTTCGTACATTGCCCAGGGTCCTGTCGCTAGAAGGGGCAGGCTGGGATTAGAGCCAGCCAGGCTGATTTCAAAGGCGCTTAATCTTGGTGTAGGCCACACCCTTTGTGAATGGGCGCCCACCTTCGGAGCTGATCCAGGAGAACTTGTGACCCTGGTTCTTAGCTCCTCTGCAGTCCTGGGGACCACCCACCATTCAGTGCCTGGGCTGATTCCTCAGGTGCCCCACATCTCCCCTGGGGGCCGCTCTGCCCGCTGGCATCCAGGGTCTGCTGCTCTGGTTGTACCCATGGTCTGGTGACCTGGGCACTGTCCTGCTCCTCAAGCCCCCAGGGGCCTCATCTCCCTCTCCCTGGTCCCTTGCCACCAGGAAGCTGGTTCAACTTGGCCTCTTGTCTCCTGTCAGCTCCTGAGATGGTAAAGGGAGACCCCATCGGCTCTGCCACGGACATCTGGGGAGCGGGTGTGCTCACTTACATCATGTGAGTGCCCCCAGGACCCACCCTCTGCCTGTACCCTACCCCCCGCCGCCTCCCCAGCCACACATGCATGTGCACACTCGTGCACGCACACACACACGCACATACACACACGAGTACCCAGGTGCGGGTAGCCTTGTCCCCGAGCGCTGTGCCCCTAAGAACCTCCACACTAACGTCCCCCTGGACCTGTGAGCTGACCCTCAGTCTCTGCATCTGTCAACTGAACTGTCTCCTCCACAGGCTTAGTGGACGCTCCCCGTTCTATGAGCCAGACCCCCAGGAAACGGAGGCCCGCATTGTGGGGGGCCGCTTTGACGCCTTCCAGCTATACCCCAACACGTCCCAGAGCGCCACCCTTTTCTTGCGAAAGGTCCTCTCAGTACATCCCTGGTGAGTGGGTCCCACACCTGCCAACCTCCCAGCATTACCTGCCTCTGGCCTCAGACTGCCCTGGCCCAGCCCATGCCTAAGCCCCCACCTCCTCCCCTGCCCCAGTAACAGGTTGCTGCTGCTGCTACTACTACTTTTCCTACTCCTACTCCTCCTAAGCGGCTGCACTACCACAATTTAAAGCCCATAACAGGGGCTTCCCTGGTGGCTCAGTGGTTGAGAGTCCGCCTGCCGATGCAGGGGACACGGGTTCGTGCCCCGGTCCAGGAAGATCCCACATGACGTGGAGCGGCTGGGCCCGTGAGCCATGGCCGCTGAGCCTGTGCGTCCAGAGCCTGTGCTGCACAACGGGAGAGGCCACAACAGTGAGAGGCCCGCATACTGCAAAAAAAAAAAAAAAAAAAAAAAGCCCGTAACAGCCCTATGATGTAGGCAGAATCACTGTCCCCATTTCAGAGACTGGGAAACTGAGTCCCAGAGTTGTCTAAGGTCACTCACTAGGGGCAAAGCCCTCTGGGAGGGTGGGGCCCCCTCCCTGCTCTGGGAGCCGTGCCTGCGGGCTCACTGTCCCTGGTTTCCCCTGGCAGGAGCCGGCCCTCCCTGCAGGACTGCCTAGCCCACCCATGGCTGCAGGATGCCTACCTGATGAAGCTGCGCCGCCAGACGCTCACCTTCACCACCAACCGGCTCAAGGAGTTCCTGGGCGAGCAGCAGCGCCGCCGGGCTGAGGCTGCCACCCGTCACAAGGTGCCCTGCTGACGCCCCCTGGACATTCCAGGGCCCACGCTGAGCCGGGTGGGCCCGGGGCTTTGGACACCAGCAGCAGCAACATCCGGCCGGGCTATTACCTCATGGACCTGCGGGGACAGAGACTCCGGGCTTTGGCCAATGCCACCTGGCCAGAGCCAGAGTGGGAGACCCGTTGTCCAGGCTGGGTGGGGTCAGGAACAGGAAGAGGGGCAAGAAGGGAATGGGCAAGTGACGAGGAAAAGGTGAGGAATAGGGAAGGGGAGACTCTCGGAAGGTTCTGGGGGAGGGAGACAGTGCATCTGGGGGAGAACCATCCCAGGAGGGTGGGAGTGGCTGAAGAGGAGGAAAAGCGGGGAGACCAGGCTGTCTACAGGCCATGGGCTGGGAGTGTCAGTGAAGCAGGGACAGGACGTGTAGGCGGTGCCGGGAAGCCAGAGCCAGTATGTGAGAGAGGGCAGTGAGGTGGGGGAGGGAGAGGAGAGACGACTCCGGTGGGGCTGGGGTGGCCAGCCGCCAGCCTCCGCAGAAGCGCGGAGGGCTGGGGGCGGAAGTACTGGTCCTGGCCCCGTGGATGCAGCTCTGGGCGCTGTGCTGGCCCGAGGATGTTCTCATCACCTCTCCGTGGCCTTCGCCCTTCTGCCCATTAATATTTATTTATTTATTGACTTTTATGAAGTCTCTCTGCCATCCAATCCCTACCGCCTATGTCGTCCTGACCATCCCCCAAGCCATTCAGCTGTCTGTGCAGCTGTCTGTCTGTCTGTCTGTCACAAGGAAAATAAAAACGGCAAGCAGCAGGACCTATGTGTGTGGTCTATGGGGAGGGATGGCTAGGGGGATGGGGGGTGCACGATGCTGGGGGTACTGGGACAGGGGCATTCCAGCCTTCTCCGGGCCAGTGAGAGCCAAGGTATACTAGCTAGCACCTTGGGACCTTCTTACCCCACCCCTTGACCCTCCTGGCCCCTCACGTCTCCCTTACTCCTAGAGGGAGGAAGGATGTAGGTCTGTTTCTCCATCTAAAGTTTCTGGAATCCTGGCAGGACCACTGAATCCCCACCACCGCCCTCTAACCAGACTGGTGGGCCCCACCTCTTCTCACATGTTCCATCATCACAACTGGGAGGACGCTGGGCTCTGGAATAGACCAGCCCACACCCCAATCCAGGCTCAGCCTTTTGCACTCTGCCCAGGAGACAGGGCAGCTCTGGTCCTGACCCCTGGGGCAAAGGGGGTTTCATCATGATGATTGGTCAGAGCAGGATGTGTGAAGAGCTCTAGAGGAAACCAGGACAGGCCCACGTTCCCACACTCTCAGTGGTGGAGCACCGAGCAGGACACATGGGGTACCAGCAGCACAGGGCAGCTGTGAGTGCTCCGGTTGGCGTGTCTGCTGTGATGGGGCTGTAGACGAGCATTTTCCTAGGGCCCAGGGACGCTCAGTCTGGACCTTCTTAGTCCCATGGCAAGCCAGGGTTCCGCTGGGGCCTAAGGGGCCTTGACCTAAGTGCCCCCTGCGGTGCCACAGAAGGGTCACTGGGTCCTATAACTGAGCTGCCCTGCCCTGAGGTAGGGGGAGGGGGAGCCAGTTCTTGTGTCCGGAGGGACTTTTCCCCACGCCCCTCCTCCCATTGCAACCCTGCTCTTGGCAATGTAAAAGGAATAAAGGCTTTCACCATGAGCAGAGGGACCTGGTGCTGGTGTGTTGCTGATTGAGGTTGAGGGCCCCTTGGATGTAGCCCAAACAACCCTTTGCCCAGCCCACCCCAGTCTCTCTGGCTTGCCAGGACCCCAGGGAAGAGGCAAGCCCCATCATCATAAAATAAGAGGATATTAAAGCCAGCTGGAAGGGGCCAGAGGGACACCTTTCCCACCTGCCACTTTAGCGATGAAGATACGCAGTTTGCCTGTGAGAATCTCTAATCCCCTACACACTGCAAGTGTTTTCATATAAAAATCAGGTGCCTGAACTCATATCTTGATAAATGGTAAAATTCTTCTCCCCCCTCTGATCTTGAGCTTCCGTCTCATCTCCATTGGAAATGGCATGTGAACTGCTTGTTCCAAACCCGGAGGAGCAAAGGTAATTTATGTCAGCAGAGCCATGTCAAAATTGCTCTGATCAAAAGGTGACAGCGCTCCACACCCGGGCAGGCAGTTACAATGAATAGAAGCAAGGCTTACCTGGTACCCTGGCCTGGGCAGACTGGACTCCAGGCAAGTCCCAGAGGGATTAACCCCTTCATCCCAGGTGCTCTGATGCCCCTATGCACCAGCTGATGCCCAGAGAGGGAGCTTGGCTTGGGCAGACCTAGAGTTTTAGAGTCAGTATGAGTGCCAATCTCCAGGGACTGTGTAGCCCAGCCTGACCGACCATGTCACATGGAGGGGAGTGAGTGGGAATGGGGTGGCCGGAGAGGATGCTGTTCCCAAAAATCTTTAAGGTCCCCTCTAGGTTTATCTCAGTTTACCACCAGGAGGCACAGTGTGGAAATGACAACCCTAGACTCCTGGGGTCGGGGGAGTAAGGCGCTTCCGGATTGGTTCTGACTGCCACGTGACCCTCTCATAATTGGCTAGATGGACAGTGAAGTCCATCCCTATTCTGGCTTCAGTCAAGGGCACCTCCACAAACACTCGCACCCCTTCACTGATTGTGTCCAGGAATGACACGTTGTCCCACTGTCCAGGGACTGACTTGAGTATAAACTACCCCAGCAAGGAGCTGAGTCTCTTGTCGACCTGAGGCCTTGTCTGGTCCTCCTGGGAGTGGGATGGCTACCTCCTGCTCTGGGAGGGCATGGGGCCACATCCAGGTGCCCAGCTGTCAGGGCGCTGACATGTGAGGCACCCCAGAGCCGCTCAGGTTTCCCCCCGGGGCTGCCCCTGTGGCTGAGTTAGCATCCCAGGCATCCTCAGGCTAAATAAGGAGCCTGTCTGGGTTAGGGGGCGGGGGCTGGGGTCCCCAGGGGCTTGGGGCAACCACGCCAAACAAGGCAAGGAGAGGAGAGATGTATAAAACCTGGGCCTGGGGCTGAGCACCTGCCCGCGCCCTTGCTGTGCCACCTGGAAGGGCTCCGAGCCTCCTGCTACACAGCCAGTGGACCCGAGTCCCGAAGTCGACCCCTCACGGTGAGTTCAGATCCTCAGGTCAGCCCTAGACACTCCCACGTCGGGAGATGCTCTGAATCTGCAGGGAAAGGGCTGAAGTTTGGAGCCTCTGTGTCAGCCTAGACCCCTTTGTTTTCTGTTCCCCAGATGTCCAAAGCAGCTCCTGCCAAAAAACCAGTGGCTGCAGCCCCGCCTCCAGGATGTACCCTGGATATCAAGGACCCCCAGGTCCAGAGGGCGGCCATTCGCATCCAGGCCTCTTACCGGGGCCACAGGTGAGGGGGAGCCCTGGAGAACCTCTGGAAGAAGGGAGCTGGAGCTGCAGAACGCTCATGACTGCATTTGGGGGATGGACGGGCTGAGCACAGTGTCATGGACCACTAGGGTCACTGGACTTAGGGGAGAGCAGTTACTGAGGTGTGGAAGAGTGGCTGACACAGAGTAGACAATTTCATTAGGGTAACAATTCAGTAGCCATGACCTTCCCTACCCACCCCCATGTTTAAGGGTCTAGTGGGCTGAGGGGGTGGGCAGGGGACGGTATACGGATGAACAGGGCTGCGGGCCGGCCGGGGCCCTGTCATGGGAGCTCTGGGCCCTGACCTGGGCTGCGGGTAGGTCCCGGAAGGAGCTGCGCGAGAAGGGGCCGCCGCGAGTGCTGGAGCCGCTGAAGGATGTGGTGCTGATTGAGGGCAGCGCGGCTAAGCTGACTTGCCGCATTTCGGCTTTCCCGGACCCATTCATCCGCTGGAGCAAGGACGGCAATGAGCTGCGCGACGGGCCCAAGTATCGCTACGTCTTCGAGGACCCTGACGTAGTCGCACTGGTGGTGCGCGACGGCGAGTTGGCAGATCTGGGCCAGTACAGCATCAACGTAACCAACCCCTTCGGCCAGTGCTCCGACTCGGCACGCATCCTCGTGGAAGGTACGCGCGCCCTGGGTGCAGGGCCACCGTGCAGAGCAGCACCACACAGCGGGCGGCCGCAGCCGGCTCCAGCCGCGTTTACCTCTGAGCCTTGCCGAGTCCGGATGCGGATGTGGCCCAGCCCCGGCACAGCCTAAGGCACGGAACAGGGCGCAGCGCCGGCCGCGCGTAGTCCTTTCCTACCCCAGAATTCTGTCCCATACAGCCTAAGAAGTCCGCTATGGGCTTCAGTCACTCGATTCCAGGGCCTCAAGGTCACAGCGAGCCAGAAGCAGAGCCAGGGTTAGAGCCCTGGTCTTCTGGCTCTCAGCCCAGGGCAATTTCCAAGGCGCCGGGAGATGTGTGAACATTCCCGGACTTTCACCCCTAGAATCTCTTTTGATCCTCCCTTCACCTCTGTGAAGGGCAGTGTTAGTCCCGTTTGACAGTTGACGAGATGATGCCCCAGGGAGGCTGAAGACTTGCTCAACGTCACACAGCGAGCTTAAATCCATCTCCTATTTAGAGCCGGGTATTAGCTGGGGAGGTGATGCCCCTGCCCGCCTCACCAATAGGTTCCTCACTCGGTGGCCCTTTCCCTTCCTCTAGTACCGGCGAAGATTCAGAAGGGACCGGGTAACACTAAGGCGCGCAAAGGCACCACGGTAACGCTGACTGCCGAGATCATGGGCGAGCCTGCGCCCGACGTGGGTTGGACCAAGGACGGGGAGGACATCGATGAGGACGACAGGTCTGTGTGTGCCGGGGCGGGGCTTGCAGCAAGGACAGCGCCTGGAGCGGGAGCTTGGGCGGGCGGGGCCCAGAAACTGGAGGGAGTGGGATGGGGGCGGGGAATTTGGGAGGCAAAGAACAGAGCTGGATAGTAAGCCCGACCCGACCAGGGCGTGCGTAAACTGACCGCAGGCCCTGTCCTCCCCTTCTTCCCACCTAGAGTGTTCTTCGAGATCGGCAGTACCACCACGACGCTGACTATCCGCCGGGTCACGCCTGAGGACAGCGGCAAGTACGAGGTGTACGTGGAGAACAGCCTGGGCATGGACCAGAGCTTCGCTCGCGTGGACGTGGCCTGAAAGGGACCCTCAGACCCTTCACCCTGGCTGGAGTCCCGGGTGGGTGGGACAGACAACCCTCCTTCATCTTGCTTAATAAAGCTGATCTCGCTGACCCTCCGCGTCTATTCGGTTCTTTTGAGACGCCATTTCCCCTGCATTTGCACCCACGCTTTATTCCCAGACCTACACCCCAAGGTCACAGAATGTTGAGGTCAGAATGTTTGGGGAGTGCCTAGTCCAGTGATTCATTCTGCAGACAGTAAATCTGAGATAGAACTTCTCTCACGGTCAGAAGTTCCTTCACTTCCCAGACAGACTGGCAGAGGAGTCTACGACCCCGCCTTCTCTTCTTTTGTATACCTCAAGCCCCACCCTCTCCTGGGAGTTTGCACTCTGGGCCCTCCCATTTCAAGGCTGGCCACACCCCCCTCAGGACTCTAGCCTCGCTCTTCCCAATGACCCGGCTCTAGGCTTTGGCTGGTACCCCTGGGCCCTTTCCTAGACAACTTAGGTCCTAATCTTAAATTCCAACCTCTGCTTCTCAGGCGCCATCCCTCTTATTTATAGCCGCCCCTAGATTCCTTGGCCACGCCCCCGTACTTTCCCATAAATCCCACCTCCTCCCTCGGTTAGAAAGCAAAGAGATAGTAAGAACTACAATTCCCGGCAGACTCCGCGAAGGAGTTCTCGCGACTTGCGAGAAGACACGTGCGCGGAAGGAGCAAGCAGTAGTGGGCGACAGATCTGGTAAAAGAGAGCTAATGGTAAAGGGTGCCAGTGGTAAAGGGACCAGGTGGAGGGGCGGCGAAAGGTGTAGATGGCAGAGGACGGACGGTAGACCGAGAGAGGCTCGGAGGCCTCGGCTGGCTCTCCGCACTTCCGCTCTTGTGTTGGTTCCACAACCCCTGGCTACGTGAGGCGTAGTAGTTGTGGGGTTCAGAGGGTCAGCAATCAGTTCTCCGAATCCAGAGATTCAGTACTTGTCGTCAGTATCGGTACTCAGGGCTTGGTAGGTTCGGCGTTTGGGATGCTAAAGGAATCTGTCTTTTGAGTCAGGGTCCATCACCTAGAGATTGGTTTTAGGATTCAGGTTCAGCCTGTATAGTTTTTTTTTTTGCTAGGATTTGGGATGCATCAGATGCGGATCAGTATTAGTTCAGTATTTGGGGCTCACTCAGGGTCTGGGGTTCAGTATTCAGGCTTCACTATTGGGGTTCAGGGCTTAACATCTAGAGTGAGGATGCAACAATTGGGAATCGGTGGGTTTGGGGTTTCGGTTTTTTGAGGTTTGGGGTCTGAGAAGGGCTTCTCTTGCTGAGTTTCTGAGTTTGCTGAATTTGTGGCCAGAGGGAGGTCTGTTAGGGGTCAAATTGTGGGGTGTGAATTTCAGAATTTGGGTGAAATCCTAGTGGGGTCTGGAGGCTGGGCTAGGATTTGAGTTGTGTGGGATTTGTGAGGTGTTGTGTCCGGGGCAGGTCTATATTGAACTTCGGATTTACATCCTCCGAGGGGACTAAGTGTTGCGGTTTGGGGGCTTGGTTGGGGTATGAGTCAGGTTCCTGGGTTGGGGTGTGAGATCTAAGCCTGACTTCTCTGTTGGGATTTGAGGTTTAGGTAGCAGTCGCCATCATGCTCAAAGCTGTGATCCTGATTGGAGGCCCTCAAAAGGGTGAGGAGCCAGGGGAATTGGGGGAGGAGGTTGGGCTGGAGTGGTCGGTGGGGTGGGGACAGAGGGAGGCAGGAAGCTGAAATGTGCTTCTTTCTTCTCTCCCAGGGACTCGCTTCAGGCCTTTGTCATTTGAGGTGCCCAAACCACTCT
>NW_006769686.1:1320575-1329689 GCF_000442215.2 Lipotes vexillifer | reverse complement strand
CTTTCCTGTGGCGGGGGTCCCTATGATCCAGCACCACATTGAGGCTTGTGCCCAGGTAACCCTATAGGCTCCCCTCTCCCACCTCACTTGCTGCTCATCTCCTTCTTGCTGTATTTCCCCCTTTTCCAACCATGACCTTCCCACAGGGACCACCATTTACAAGTGAAAATGTGAATGTCGCCCCCTGGAGTTGTGTGGTACAGCTGCTCTGCTGTCTTCCTCTAACCTAGTGTCTCCTCTGGCCTCCTGCTCAGATTGCACTCCTATTTATTTTTAAACCATGGAATGTGAGATCAGGCAAGACTCTTAGAGGCAATTTAACACTGTAGCAGGGGGAACCTTAATGATAGCAAAGCACAGAACTCATACCTTTGCTCATTGTGGAGCTAATTTCTTTATTGCTTTTGGTATTGAGGCAGGCATGGTTTTATTTGAATCCAGTCTCTGCCTCCTGTAAGGACTTGAGCAAATTTCCCATCCTTTCTGAGCCTTAGTTTTCTTATTTGTAAAATGGAGGTGATTAGACCTGCTTTGCGGGGTGGCGAAGCTTGCAGTGATGTTTGTAAAGTGCCTTGTACAATGTAGGCACCTGATAAATGATATCCTCATCTCAAGCTCAGATTGACACATAATAAATATGGGGGAAAAATTATGGGTTATTCTTTAACGCAGCTTGGTAGGCAAAATCTTACCTAGGGTGAGCCCCAATTCAGATGTGAGGGGGCAGGGGATAATAGAATAATAAAAGGTTAAAAGGTCAGGGACTGAGACTTCCTCCAACTTCCTCATTGTCCAGAGGAGAAAACGGGCCAGAGTGGGAAAGTGAGTGCCCAGGGGCCCCATAGCTGACAATGAAACTGGTCTCTCCAGACTTATGGGCCAGTCTCAGGGATTTCTCCCTCCTATCAGATATTTTTTTCTTCCAGCCTCTTCCCTTGTCCCTAGGTCGCTGGGATGCAGGAGATTCTGCTCATTGGCTTCTACCAACCTGATGAGCCCCTTACCCGGTTCCTAGAAGCTGCCCAGCAGGAGTTTAATCTTACGATCAGGTGTTTGTGCACACATGCTGTATGGGGCTGAGGGGTCAGTGCCTTAAGCCTCTGGTTCTCGGGAGTGGGGTGAGTCAGCATTCGCCAGACTTCACCCTCACACGCTAGGAGGGTTCCTATTTGGGCATCTTTGAATCCCTGAGTATATTGCCTTCTCTGTGGGCCTCGGGCAGGTATAACCCTGGGAACAGGAGGAGTCAGGTGCCCAGGCTCCTGGTATCTGTCTCCTCTGATCTCACTGAGCTGGCCCTGGGGTCCCTGGGGACAGGTACCTGCAAGAATTTGCCCCCCTGGGCACAGGGGGTGGTCTCTACCATTTCCGGGACCAAATTCTGGCTGGAGGCCCCGAAGCTTTCTTCGTGCTCAACGCTGACGTCTGCTCCGACTTCCCCTTGAGCACTATGTTGGAAGTCCACAGACACCAGCCTCACCCTTTCTTGCTCCTTGGCACCACGGTGAGGGGGCCAGGGGGGCTGGAGGGTGCAGAGGGGGTGATCCAGAAAGGTTTCTGGAATGCAGGGTGTCAGGGAGGCAGGGGCAGCCCAGGTGGTGGGATCAGGTATCAGGAGGGAGATGTGCCTGAAACCCCAGCAGCGGTGGAGGTGGTGGCGGAGACCCCAAGCCCTTTCGCTGCTCAGCAGTAGGGAGTGGGTGAGGAGTGGCGGCAGCTGTCAGTTCTCACCCTTGCTGAAGCCCTGTCCACAGCAGCAGAGATGCGTGCCAGGTGCTATAGGAGAGGGAAAGAAAGAAAGAGAAAACAGACCTTGCTGCCACGGAGCTGGCAGGTCACTGTCTTGGTGTGTCTGTCTTTCAGGCTAACAGGACACAATCCCTCAACTACGGCTGCATCGTAGAGAATCCACAGACGCATGAGGTGAGAGCAGAGAGGGGGCTGGCTGGGCGCTTGCTCTGTGTATCATCATTCCCACTCCGCCTCTAGAGAATGCTGGAATGCTTTGGGATGGGCCCTAGTCTTGTCAGGCAGGTGGGGCATACCCTCAGTTGTTCATCCTATATCCCTTCTAGAGAGATCGTTGAGAGTGAAGGGGTAACAGTGGATGAGTGATCAGGGTGCTATGAGAGCACAAAAGGAGGCCCAACCCAGCCTTGTCTGGGTGGGGGAGGGGAGGGCTCCCTGGAGAAGGCAAGGTCTGAGCTGAGTTTTAGATTTGTTTAGATGACGGAGACAGGAAGGCATTGCAGGTAGAGGGACCAGCATGTGCAAAGGCCAGGAGGCAGGAAACAGCAGGCCTCCAGAATTATGGAGGGAGGCACATAATCAGCAAGGCAGAGGGTCTCTGTCCTTGTTTGTGAAGCTCCCTGTCCCTGAGCCTGACTTACTTTCATGCACCCCTTTTATTTGTTCAAGCTTTAGTATTAAAAATATATGTAAACACACACACACACACATACACACACACATGAATTTTTTTTTTTTTGAAGTTTTGTGCTAGGCACTAGCTAGGTGTGAGGGAAACACAGCCGAACGACAATCCCTGCTTCTCAGGAACCCTTGGACTAGTGGGAGAGACAGTCAAAAACCAACCATCGCAAATGATACAAGGCTACCGGTGAGGTGTGGCCAGAGGCCAGGGGTGCCCGGACCTGAGAAGCCAACTCTGGGACAGAGTGGACTCATAGAGGAAGTGACAATGCCAGCTGGGTTTTGAAAGCCGAGTTTTCCAGATGAAGAGATGGGAAGGGACATTTCCAGCGCAGGCGTGCAATAGCATGGAGTCGTGTTCTGGAAGCTCTGGGAGGTGGGGAGGAGAAAGGCCTGTAGTTTAGATTTATCTTGAAGGTGAAGGCCAGCCGCAAGATGCGATGCAGTCTGCATTTTAGGAAGACCACTCCGGCAGCAGGGAGGACCTGGGGGTCAGAGGGTCTTAGGGGGTGATGGCAGTAACCTCTCCTCCACTGATCCCAGCCCACTGTGTCCTCAGGTCCTGCACTATGTGGAGAAACCCAGCACTTTTGTCAGTGACATCATCAACTGTGGCATCTACCTCTTTTCCCCAGAAGCCCTGAAGCCCCTTCGGGATGTCTTCCAGCGTAATCAGCAGGATGGGCAACTGTGAGGCAGGCCCCGTGGCCCTGAGACCCCAAGTGCCCCCGGTCACTGACCGCCCCCCCAGTCTCTACAGGCTCCATCTCCTGAGCCCCCGCTCACCTTCCTTCCCCTTCTCATCTCTACTTGTCCTCTCCAGCTGAGCCTCCCAGTCCCTCCCTCCCTAACCTCGTGCTGTCCTTCTTATCCATCCCAGTTCCTCTTATGTCACCGCCTGCCCACTCCCCTTCTGGTCCATTTCTCTCAAGCCCTGAGTGTCCCAGAGATGCCTTTTAGAACAGACGGCAACACACACAGTTGGGTGCACACAGGCTTGAGACACACACACAGACAGACACACACAGACACAGACACAGACACACACACACACACGTACTCAGGCTGAGTGCCCCAGAGCCCTGCTTGCCACAAGCCAAAGTCCAGGGTCATCCTCCTAGGCCTGGAACCTGTTTCTTTCTGTGGATCCTTGCCTTGGCTCCCTCCTCCCCCACCCGTCTCCCCATCTCAATCCTCATTCACTCATCAGCATCTTCTCACTCCCACCCATCTCTCTCCATCTCTCCCGGCCTCTCTGTTTCTGCTGAGCTGGCATCTCCACCATCTCTCTCTTCTCTCTCTTTCTGTGACTGTCTCTGCCCCCACCAGCTGCCTTCCTCTGGGGTGAGTTTGTCTGTGTTTCGTTCCATCCAGTGAGTGAGAGAGAGGGTGACCAGAGGCGGGGTTCAGAGGAGTGGATGGGGTGGGGGAGAATGGGAAAAGGGGGAGAAGCCAGGTCTGGTCGGACTCCATCTGGATGTGGGGCAGGATGAGCAGCAGGTTTGTGCCTGGGGACACAGACAGCTTAGGGAGGAGCGGAGGTGATGTGTATGAGGCTGATGGGAGAGCTTCCTGGGATGTGAGCATCCTTTTGGAGCAGATCTGAGCAGACCTGGAGAGGTGGTGGGATTCACTCTCATTCCTATCCCCAGGACACTGTTGGCCCCCGGTTGGGCTCAGCTGGGGAACTGATGTCAGCATCCCTTCCTCTGTTCCAGGGAGGACTCGTCAGGCTTGTGGCCTGGGGCAGGGACCATCCGCCTGGAGCAGGATGTGTTCTCCGCCCTGGCCGGGCAGGGCCAGATCTATGTGCACCTCACTGATGGTATCTGGAGTCAGATCAAGTCTGCAGGGTATGGGAGGGGCCTCTGATGGGGTGGTTGGGTCACCTGGGGGTTGAGACTTTGGGGTGGTGGGCACAGGCCCTGCTGGCCCCTGAGCCCCTGCGCCACTTTCTGGCCCCCAGCTCAGCCCTGTATGCCTCCCGCCTCTATCTGAGCCAGTACCAGCTCACTCACCCAGAACGCCTGGCCAAGCACACCCCAGGGGGTCCACGGATTCGAGGTACCCATCCGACCCCAATTCCTAACCTTTGCCCCCCAGCCCAGCGCCCTCTCCCCTCTGAGCTGTGACTCCTGGCCTTAGATCCAGAGGTGAAGTCTCAGTCCCTGCCCTCCCTGAACCAGATGTGGTTTGGGGTATTTGCCCCCAGGTCTTCTCTTCTGCTTCTAGGAAACGTTTACATCCACCCAACAGCTAAGGTGGCCCCGTCTGCTGTGGTAAGTGGTGGCCCAGCCCAGGGGAAGCATGGGTGGGGCGGTGCTCGGAGTAGTGGTCTCTCCACTTGGTCACAGCCTGTCCTATGGCCTCAAGCCTTATCTGTTTTATGAGGGGATTGGATTGGGGGCCCTCCGAGGCTATGGCTGTGCTCTTCTTCACAGCTGGGCCCCAACGTCTCCATCGGAGAGGGGGTGACCATGGGCGAGGGCGTGCGGCTCCGAGAGAGCATTGTCCTCCATGGAGCCACACTGCAGGTAGGCACCCGGGCACACACAGCAGCTGTGGCGCCCCGAGAGGCTGAGGGGAGGGGTGAGCCCCTTCTCCCCCCCTCACTTCACATCGTCCTGTTTGGCAGGAGCACACGTGTGTTCTGCACAGCATCGTGGGCTGGGGGAGCACCGTGGGGCGCTGGGCCCGCGTGGAGGGTACCCCCAATGACCCCAATCCCAACGATCCCCGAGCCCACATGGACAGTGAGAGCCTATTCAAGGATGGGAAGCTGCTCCCTGCCATTACCATCCTAGGTATGCTTTCCAGGGCCCTAGGCTGTGAGAAACCTCCACAGGTGATAGCCATGCCCTGTGGGAGCATTTGTGTGTGTGTGTGTGTGTGTGTGTGTGTGTGTGTGTGTGTGTGTGTTTATTCCTTTAGCAAACATTTACCCAGTGTCTGCTCTATGCCAGGTCCTGTGTGAGTCACAGGGGGCATGAGGCCAGGGCACAGATGGGCAGGGAGGGATCCCTCCCGGATGGCTGTGGTCTCCAACTCCTTGCCCCTGGCTTCCCCTCCCCACGGCCTCCCCCTGGGGCCCTTGTCCACACTGCAGGCTGCCGTGTCCGGATCCCCGCCGAGGTGCTCATACTGAACTCGATTGTTCTGCCACACAAAGAGCTGAGCCGCAGCTTCACCAACCAGATCATCCTCTGAGGGGGGCTTCCTGAAGATCCCCCCGACTCTGATCCGCTCCCCTGAGGCTCCTGCCTGCATGGCCAGCCTCTGTCCAGGAGGGACCGGAGGAAGCCAGCCAGGCTCTTCCTGCGCACGCGCACGCGGGGAGCAACGTGGGTGGCCGGGGGACTGGTGGCCTCCCTCTCTACTCCCTAATAAACCTGGGTGAACCTTGGAGCCGGTAAGGACTCCGCTTGTGCCTGGGCTGGGGGGTGAGAGTGGAAGGGGGGCGGCTGACTCAGTCCCCCCCGACATTAGCATTTAAATTGGAGTCGTTGCTTCGGGCTCATGAATAATGAATCTGGAGCCCTGGTAAATCTCCCCCTCCCACTGCCTCAGCCTCTCGCGCTGCTCTGGAGGAAGGCCCTTAAGGCTCCCAGCCGGCTGGCTCCCGCCTTCACCCCTACCCCGACGCCGCCTCCCTGTTCCTGTTCACTGGGCCTGGCTCAGGCTCCAGAGTGGAAGGATTCCGAAGGGAAGCGGGGAGGATTTCGCTTGGGCAGTGGGGTGCGGGCTGGGAGTGCTGGGCCCGAGGTTGGATCCCCCGGAGCCGCCCTCCTCGGGTGCTGCCGAGCCCCGGCCCGCTTTCTGCTTTGCCAGCTCCATCTGCTCCCAGCCTGGCTTTTGGCGGGGTCGGGGGTTTCTCTCCCGCCCGAGGCCCGGTATCTGCCTCCTAGTCCCTGGCTGCCAGGGTGGGCCTGAGCTGGTGCCTTTCTCTCCAGAAGCACAGTGGGAGCTACTCCGTTCTGGGAGGGGAGGGGCCCTGGCCACCTCCCACCACCCTGGCTCTGCTCTTTGGGGGGGGTCTCAGTCTTCCTTCCACATTCCTGAAGCCCCAGAGATACCCAGCCATCTCGTGTTTGCCCACGACCCCCGTGTTCCCCTCCCGGTGCCCCCCTTTCCCCAGCTGTAGGTGCGGAGCTTAGTTGCCAGATGAGCGGGTAATGATGGTAATCTGCTAATTGAGAGGAATCTAATTACCCGAAGAGGATGGGGGGGGCAGGGCGTGGGTGGGAGGCAGGAGGGGGTCCTGACAGCAGGCAAGGGTGGCAGGCAGCAGGGTGCTGGGGCCTGGTTATCAGCACCAGGGTCTGGGACAGAGCCCAGGATTTCAGAGCTTCAGGGCTGGGCTGTTAGGAAGATGTACTTTCTCAGGAGCTGGGCTGACGGTGGCCTGGGGATTGGGCTAGGTGTGACCACCCAGCCCCTGGAGGCCCTGCACGCTGTGTCAGAGCGCATGTGCATGTGAAACAACCGGGGGTTTTAGTGGTCCTGACCTACAACCTGCCTGGATGCAGCCCTTCTCCTGGTTCCCGTTCCTGGTCCCTCCAGTCTCTGCCTCCAGCCCACACCTTCCGTCACCTCTGTATGGGGTCTGGAGGGGTCTGCAGATGCCTCCTCTGGGCTGGGGTCAATCCCCTGAGGGCAGGGCTGGGAGAGGGGTGGGCCGCGGGGCCAGGGGCTGGGTCCCTTCCTCTCCTCGCAGCCCTGACCCTTCTGTTCCGAGTGGTTGGCAGAAGCCATGGCAGCTTCATCATAAATATGATAATTTAATTATTTTCTCAGCAAAACACCGTGAAATCCAATAAGTCTGTGTCAGGCCCTGGCCCCCGGGACCCCCCTCCTGGGCCCAGTGGGGGTGGGGACAGGCACTGGACAGGGACAGGGTCAGTGTTTAAAGTGAAGGGGGGCTGGTGAAGCTGAGGTCTCTGTGGCGCCCCCCACCCACCCCCGCCACGAAGAAGGCGTTACTGATGTATGCGTGCTCAGGTGGAGCAGGGTCTAAGGAGAGAAGTTCCGACGCCCCCGACTCCTCTCCAGCCTTGTCTGCCCTGGGAGGGCCTAGCATCCCTCCACCTCTGAGGGCACAGCCCAGAGCCCAGGATGTGGGAGTACCCTGCCTCCGGAGGGGAGAGGGCTGGGAGCCCCCTTCACCACCTCTGGGGCCTCACTGGCCCTGTAAGGGTAGGAGGGTGCTGGCCCTTCGGGAACAGAGGGAACTGGGGTGGGAAGTAGGGGATGGGGGGGAGGGATGCGGGGGAGGGGTGCGCTCCTGCCATTAGTGCTTTTTTCGGTTTCCATAAAAAGATTATTCTGTAAAATCAGCGAGGGGGAGCGAGCTGGGGGCCGGGGAGGGGGGGCGGGTCCCTGGCACTGAGCTGGATGGGGTGACAGAGAAGGAGAGCTGGGGACCGACCGGGACTGAGCGTGGAGAGAAGTTTGGATGGGCTTCGGGAGCCAGCTAGGGGGGAGAGGCCGAGCCAAGAACGCAGACTGGGGGCAGGCTGGCCAGGATGGGGCGGGGGGAGTGCCAGGGCCCTCATCTCCCTCCTGCCTGGGCCTCCTTCCCACCCCCATCCCCATCCCCTCCCCCTGGCACTTAGCAGCCATCACAGGGGAGCAGATTGCAGCCCCCTCCCCCTCTCCGGGAAGCAGGCACAGCTGGGGCCCTGCCACATCTGCTGCATCAGCACGGAGCACAGCTGGGTGTGCCCAGAGCCGCGCTCCCCAAAACACAAAGTTGGGGCGGGGGCCAAGGAGAGCCCAGACCCCTGAGACAGACGCACTGACACTTCTGCCAACAGACACAGACTCCTCGAGGCGAAGCTACACTCACCACCACGCACACGCTCCCTCGTGTGCAGAGACAGGAGAACTGACAAACATGCAATTACTCTGCCCCGCCTGCCGCCCCCACCCCTTCCTCCTCCTTCCCTTCCTTCCCTCCAGGCCAGGCTCCCCTCCACCGACTTGGCCACCTCTGAACCGGTCTCGCCCTCGTCTGGAGGGAGCAGGGGCTTCACCCTCCCCAGGCACATGCTTCTGGCAGGCTTGGAGAACAGGAGAGCAGCGGGTGGTAAGGGGCATCTGAGTCCGAAGCTTGAGCCTGGGGAAGCCAGTCCCCCACTCCAAGCCCATGCCACTTCCCACAAAGAAACCCCCCCTGAAGCACTGGTCCTTGCCACCCTGGACGTGATGGGGTCTCCATCCCAGGGCGGACTGGCTGGGCACCCTGGAGTGTGGTCAAGGTCCCCGTGACACTCTGTGTTCCACTGGCCGCCTCAAGGAGGTGCTGTATGTCCTGCACGTCCAAGGCTCCCAGGGCCGGGCCCTGGCACTCCCGTCCCCAACAACCTGCAGTACCCTCCACTCAGCAACGCACCCCTCTGCTTAGCTTTGCTACCCCAAAAGCGCAGGGTATGGTGCCTCCATCGGTGGCGGAAAAGTCCCCCTTCCTCAGCAGGGGTGATCAGGAGTCCCTTCTCGCCGCCTCCACCATCCCACTTCCCAGGCGATGACCACCTCTGGCCTCTGATTAAATCCTGCCCCTTTGCAGCCCTCGTTTCTCGCGCTCATCTCCTTGGCCCCGGTGTCTTGCCCTCAACCCTCTCCTCCCTGCCTGCCCCCACCCCCGTGTCCCACGCGTCATCCCCGCCCCTGCCCCTCAGAGCT
>NW_006769686.1:1316884-1319775 GCF_000442215.2 Lipotes vexillifer | reverse complement strand
CCCCCTCCTTCTCGGGATCTTCTCCCCCCCTCCTTCCCCGGTTCTCTCTGACCAGCACCCCCCGGCCTGTCTCTGCCTCTCAGGCCCCCCATGATGACTCCTGGCTGACACCAGATCTGCACCCCAGTGCCCTTTGCTCTCTCTCCAGCCTCAGCCCCGAGGTTGCAGCTGCCCACCCAGTCCCACACTGATCTCATCCGCCTCAACCCTCCCCCACAGGCCCCACAGACTTGGTCAGTTTCTGACCAGCCAAGATTTTCCATCTTTCTTCCTTCCCTGCCCTCCATCTCCTGGCCCCTTCCCCCGGTTCTTCCAGCAGCCCCTCAATCTTGGACATGGTCCCCTTCGATCTAAGTAACCCACGGCCTCGGCTTGGGTTGTTGATGCCTGCCACAGGAGAGGGCTCAGGGTTGGGCAGGGCTGGGCTGGTCCTTGGACAGGGTAGGGTGTGCAGAGTGCTGGCGGGCGGTGGGGGCAGGGCCTGGCGGCGGGACGCCAACCCTCTTCAGTTGCCTCAGATCACGTCCGGACCTCCCCACCCCCTTCCCTGGAACTCTCATTAACCGCTTCTCCTGCCTCGTCCGCAGCATAAATAACCCAGATAAATCAGCCGCCGTCCGCCCCCCGCCCCTCGGCCCCCGCACAGCCCGTTTGTCACCGCTGCTCGCTCACCAGCCAGGCCTGGCCCAGTCCCGGCCTCCGCACCCCCCATCCGTGTCCCTTCCAGCCCACGTCTGTCCCGCGCTGGCCCACGCCTTGGTCCGCAGCAGAGCCAGGCCTGGGACAGGTGTCTGAGCTGGGCAGGGTGGCAAGGGGTGTACTCTGCGAGCAGGGGGAGACTGGGCCCTCCCCCTAGAATGCTATCTAGGAGTTTGGGGGTCATGTCACTCAGGAGTGGGGCCACCCAGGCTGGGAGTCTAAGGCCCACAAATGGGGGGAAGGGGCAAATGCAGCTCAGCTTGCGGGTCCCTGCTGGAGAAGAGGGAACCCCAGAGCTCGGGGTGCGGGATGCGCCTTGGAGCCTCCTTGGAGCCCCGCAAGCAGGATCCTGGGAGGTCTCCAGGTCTACCTTTTGGAGCATTTTGCCCAAAGAAAACCTCCGTGACCCCTACCAGGTGCTCTGAGTCAGAACCCTCCTGCCCTCCCTACCTCTCTGCCCCCCATTGCCGTGCCCTGCCTTGTCAGGCTGTACAGATGGCACTCTATAATCTCTGCGTCTCAGTCCATCCACCATTCTCTCTCTGTTAGGAAACCTAGTTCAGCCCCTGGGGGGGTGGGTGGAGAATTGGACTGCGAACAAATCTGGGGAATGGGGACAACTGGTGGGCAGAGGATGCCTGGCTGAGGCTTCACATCCTGACCCTGCACTCCACACCCCCACCCCGACCCCCAACCCGCACCCACATTCCCACCCCCAGAGTCCTTGGCAGCCCCTCCCCCTTTGCTCACACCCAGCTTGGGTCCTGGCTAGCCACACTTGGCCCTGATGCTCACTGCAGGGGGCAGCTGGTCCCCTGGGAGTGGGTGGGGGAAGCAGGGAAGGGATGGGGGAGCTTGGGCGCAGGGCTGGGCGTGGGGGTGGGGAAGAAACTGGGCTGGGCCCCAGGGACCAGCTGGGCAATGAGCCGGGGAAGCAGCCGGAAGGCTAAATGAGGGAGATTATCACCCAACTGCAGCCGGGCAGAGAGGGAGGCAGGCAGGGAAGCGGGGAAAGGGAGGGGAGAAAGGACGGGGGCCAGAGGGGAAAGGGGTGTAAGGGGACAGGGTGGGTGACAGAAGAGGCTGGAGGAGTTGGGGGATAAGGCCAAGGGATGGGCTGAAAGGACATGGTGGGGGCTCCCACTGAGCACAACCATATTCCTGGGGCCCGGGAGACTGGAGGATGAGGGCTTGGGGACAATTGAAGACAGCTCGCTGTAGGGCAGCGGGGGTGGGGGGGGTGGGGGGGTGGGGGGGGAATGCAGCTAACTGCTGCTCCACTTCCCGCTGGCCTAGAACTCCCCTCACCACCCTGCCCCTGCCCCGCCCCCCAGTACCGGCTTACCACCCAACTTCATTCCTTCTAGAGGTTGAAGGCTCCCCGACATGCCCTCAGGAGAAAAGAGGGCGTGCTTCGGGCTCGTGATGGAGGCCAGTATGTTGGGGAGAAAGACCCTGTGATCTCATTGGATGGCAGGACAATTTAGTGACACACACTGAGTCCTGGGCCGCAACCAGTGCTGGGGAGAGCTTGGGGGACAGTTCTCCGCTTTCCTGGCAGAGCTCCAGACTGAAGTAACCTTAAAAAAGCAATTAAATCACCTTAAAAAAAAAAAAACCCAGTAAAGAAAAATCAATACCAGGAGAAAGGGGACGAGAGAGGCTGGGGAGGATAAGGAGGTGGGGGAGGAGGTGCTGGAAGGGTCTGGTAGTCTAGCAGGGAGGGGTGAGCGTGGGAGGGGGCTGCCCCTGGGCAGCGGGCAGAGATGGGGACAGTCTGTCATTGCTTGGGGGCTCTGGGTGCCAACCCCTTTCCCCTCTGGGATGCTGCCAGATGCAGCCCCTGACCCCAGGGGTCCCAGTTCCCCGGCTTGGGGGAGACGGCTGGTGGGGAAGCCCAGCCAAGGGGCCGCTGGAGACAAACCCCAACAGGGTGCCCCAAAGGGCCAGGGTTGGTGGGCGGCTGTGTGTGGGTGGGCTCCGTGCTGGGGTGACCTGTGATGGACAGGGCCTGACCCGGCCTTGCAACCAAGGGTGAGCAGAGTGGTTCCCTGCTCCCCAGGGGAGCCATCCCTGGGCCCCTTTCCCAGGCTAGGCAGGGGCTGCGACCGGCAGGGCAGGCCCGCCCCAGGCAGAGGGGGCCACTGGGCAGCGGGGGGACCTCGGGCTCTAATCCCCCGCAGCTGCTGTTT
>NW_006769686.1:1295284-1316855 GCF_000442215.2 Lipotes vexillifer | reverse complement strand
GCGGGGCGGGCCCGCCACAGGGAGAGGTGGCCACTGGGCAGCGGGTGGACCTCGGACTCTAATCCCCAGCAGCTGCTGTTTCCCTCAGATCGATTCCTTTCTCACTTTTTTTTTTCAGCTGCCGGTTCCGCGGCTCGGATCGATGGAGCTGCCTCCCCCACCCCTCTGAGCTTCCCCTCCCTGCTGCTCATTAGTGCCCCGATTAATCAGCCCCCCCTTTCCTCTAGGGGACGAGTACCTCCTCTCCCATGAGGGCTCTCGCTCTCACACGCCCCCCCCCGCCAGCACAAGCTGCTCACGGTGACCACCCCCACCCTGGGGGCACCCAGGCATCACCTCCTCTCTGCCGGCCACCAGGGGCCCCATCCCTGCCTGTGATAGCAGCCCGCATGCCTGCTTCCCCTCCGCCAGGAGGCAGCCACCCCAGGGCTCCCCTGCCCCCCTGCCAGGCGCCCCCTGTATCCCTTTCCCTAGGACTGCGTTCCTTCCCATTCAAGCACAGCACCTCTCTGCTCCCTCCAGCACCCCCATGTGGGCTCTTCTTGACCTCCGTTCCACACCCTCTCACCACATCACACCTCCTCTGCTCCCTGGCCTGTCCACCCAACACGCGCCCCCAACCTCTGGCCTGGCAAGGGATTTGGGAAACATTTGGCGAAGCAAAGCGGCCACAGATGTGCAAGTCAGCCAGGGTGCCCTCCGTCCCAGACACTCGGGAGACTGAGTTTCGGGGGTGGAGGTGAAGTCGGGGAGAGGGCGGCCAGCATCCCAGAGGGGGCAGGGGTATGGTGGGTGTTAAGTCGGGAGCAAAGCTGTAGGGAAGCCAAGAATCTTGGTGGAGCCACCATTGTCCCCTTGTCTGTCTCGCCTGCCCTTCTCTGCTCTGCCCTCCCCTCCCCTCCCTCATTCAAACAAGTGGCTCTCCCAAGGAGTTTCTGGAAGCCGCCGTGAGTCGGGTAGTGGGGTCAGGTGGTGGCTGGGTGGCTGCAGTCAGGAGTCAGGGAGGCCAGGAGGTCGGGGATGGAGTCAGCTGACCCTTCCTGGGGTGCGGTCCAGAAAAGTGGCAGAATGAGCGAAGGACGCCGGGTGCAACCCTCCTCCCTGGGTGGCCTGGGAGTGGGGCCATGCGGGGGCCCCACGAGTGGCTAGGGTGTAGCAAGAGTTTGGGGCTATCCCGACGAGGTCTCAGGCAGCAGGGATGGGGGATCGCTGTCCCGGGCTGGGGGCTGCCCCCTCCCCTGGCCTGGCTCCTGTCGCCCGTGCCGCCGGTGAAACGCTGTTGACATGTCCTGAATTATTAAGCACGGGGTGGGCTCCGGAGCACATGCTGAGCGGAGCGGCTGGGGCTGCGCGGCGTGGTGGAGCAGCACTCGCTCCCTCGCTCCCTCGCTCCCTCGCTCGCTCGCTCGCTCGCTCGCTCGCAGGGACACACGCAGGGGCTGACAGCTGTGCCGGTGCTGATAAGGGAAGCCACAAGGAGACGATCGAGGAGAGACAAGCGGCGGCAGAGGCGTCAGCGGCAGTGGCAGCGGCAGCGGCAGCGCCAGGGCTGCGGAGTCGCCGGGAGTGGGAGTGACTCCCCCACCTCAGGCCCCCACCCTGTCCCCGTCCTCTTCCCGTTTGCCCTGAGTTTAGAAGAGCAGCCGCTGCCCCCGCAGCCACTCCGGAGGGCACCGGGGGCTGCTGGCCAGGGAGGGACAGGGGCAGGTAGGCTCCAACCAGTCCCAGCAGCTGGGCACAGATGCCGATCGAGATTGTGTGCAAAATCAAATTTGCAGAGGAGGATGCGAAACCCAGGGAGAAGGAGGCAGGGGATGAGCAGAGCCTCCTGGGGGCCGCGCGGGGGGCGGCAGCCCCCCGGGACCTGGCCACCTTTGCCAGCACCAGCACTCTGCACGGGCTGGGCCGGGCCTGTGGCCCAGGACCCCGTGGACTGCGCAGAACCCTGTGGGTACTGGCCCTACTCACCTCGCTGGCTGCCTTCCTGTACCAGGCGGCCGGCCTCGCCCGGGGCTACCTGACCCGGCCTCACCTGGTGGTAATGGACCCGGCTGCCCCAGCCCCAGTGGCGGGCTTCCCGGCCGTCACCCTCTGCAACATCAACCGTTTCCGGCATTCGGCACTCAGCGACGCCGACATCTTCCACCTGGCCAATCTGACCGGGCTGCCCCCCAAAGACCGGGACGGGCACCGTGCCGCTGGCCTGCGCTACCCGGAGCCCGACATGGTAGACATCCTCAACCGCACTGGCCACCAGCTCGCGGATATGCTCAAGAGCTGCAACTTCAGCGGGCACCACTGCTCCGCCAGCAACTTCTCCGTGGTGAGTCCTGCCAGCCAGCCCGCCCAGCCTGGGGTGGCCAGAGGCTAGCGGTGGGGGAGGGAGTGGTGCGCAGGGCATCCTCACCAGGGCTTCCCCTCCTGCCGCCGCCAGAGGCTGGCCTCGTGTCGCCCCCATGGCCGGTGTTGCCCTCGGGCTGCCCAGCATGGAGCAGTGGACGCTCGTGGGGGCTTACCGTGCTGCTGCCGCCACTCTCTTCGGGCTCTGCCGCAGCTGCAGAGCCTAGGTTTGGGGGCCGAGGGTCCTGGAGTGGGCCCGGGGGCCCAGAAGCTGGTCAGCTTGCAGGGGAGGGATGCACCACGCCACAGCCAGACCAAGTGAGCCCCGGTTTTCTCTTGCTCTCCTTTTCTTCTGTGGCCACTGGATTCTTCTCCCCACCCAACAAGGGTGATGGGGAGAGGGTGTTCTGGGGGCTCCAGCAAAGGAGGGACTCAGGGCCGCCTCTGGGGGAGCTGGCCCGGCAGGCAGGCTGGACAGAGCCGATCTTCGCGTACACTGGGTGCCAGTGTCTCTTATGTGTCTCTGTGTCTCTCACACACACCCCCTTTCACTGACTCCCTTACACATCCCTCTTTCATGCTGCCCCTCCAGCTTCTCCCGCTTTCCAGGCCCTCCCTCTGTTTTCTGGTTCTTGCTGCCCCCTTGCCCGGCTCTGGCTCTTACACTGAGGGTCACTCATTCACTCTTAGGTGCATGGCTCACCCTCACTGCTGCCCAGTACACACACACACACACACACCCCTACCGCATGGGGACATGGCTTCCTGCACACTCTCTCACACACACTCAGTGTCCCTGTCACTACACTCACGTGCACACCTGCACACCCACGCACCCAGAGAGCTGCTCATCCCCGTGCCCACATCCCAGCTCTTACTAAGCTGCTGAGGACAGGGTCACACCATGGATGCCGTCCCCTCTTGTGACACCCCCACCTGCCTCAGCCCCTGCTCCCCATCTCTCACATATGTGCAAACACACACACACACTTTCACGAGGAGTGGAGTGGAGTGGAGTGTTGGCTTGGGCTACCCTCCCATGCACACCTCCCACAATCGGGTGTGTGTGGGGTGTGTGTCTTGTATGCTGTCTGTCTGTCTGTCTTTCGGTGCTCCGTTCACCCATAGTCACAGGCTGTCTATTATTCCTGGTGCTTGAGTTGCTGTCCCCAGTCCACAGTTTACCCCTGGCATTGTGTACATGTGGTGTGTGTGGGGTGTGTTTTCATTCTTGTGACCACCGCCCAGCGCATGTGCAAATACATGGCATCGACGTGGTGCCGATCCAGCCCAGCCTCCAGCGCCAGCCCCAGATGGGGACCTTTTCCTTCTCATGGCCTGGTGCCCGCACCCGGGCTCTCATTCACTCACTGCCTCAGTAGCACCAGGAAACATGCTTCACCCGTGTTCCTGCCCCCACCATGCCTGCAGCCTCGGGGTCCTCCTGCCATTGGATGGCGGGAGTTGCGTAGAAATGGAGGAAGGGACAAGAAGGAGGATGTGCTGGGAGAGGAACCGGGGCGGGGAGGGGATGGCAGGGGCCTGTTGTCCAGCTGCACGCCCCTTCTTCCAGGAAAAAAATCAACGCTCTCAAAGCGATTGTCCCTAAGGAGCAGTGTGTGAATATGGCCTTTTGGGTCCGTGGGGCTCCTCTGTGAGACATCGTCACCCCTGAGTTTTGCGGGTGGGGACAGATCCCGTGTCAGCAGGTGCTGTTGGGGCAGAAATCAATGGGGGCTTTGTGTCCCTGAGTGGGAGTTTGTGTCCCAGGCCCCGGTGAGGGGTGGAAGGGCAAGAGGAAGAGTAATGAAGCCTCGGGGGGTCAGCAAACTATGGCCTTCAGGCCAAAGCTAGACTGCAGCCTGTTTTTACATTTTTTAAGGGAAAGAAAGAAAATAAAGGAGACAAAGGGGAAGGAAAGGGAGGGGAGGGAAGGGGAGGGAGAGAAGAAAAAGAAAGAAAGGAAAGCAAAGAAAGAAAGGGAGGGGGGAGGGGAGGGGAGGGGAGGAAGAGATGCAGGGGCAAGGAAGCAAGGTGAGGGAGGCAGGGGGTAGCTGCCTGGCCTCCAGGAAAGGAGGAGGTGCCTGGAGGATATGGGAACAGGGAGCCTCCTGATTAAAGCTGGCGAGTCCCTCTGAATCTCGGGATGGCCAGGCAGAGGTGAGGGTGGACATCCCACAGGCCCTTTCATACCCTGAGGATGGAGAGAAAAGGACAGAAGTCTGTGGGTCTCTGCTCTGGGGCTGCAGCAGGACAATGAGGGGCAGAGGAGCAAAGCAAGCACGGGGGGCCAGGGATTCCCCTTGGACCCACCTGTCCCCTGGGGAATTCCTGTCCCCCCCCCCGCCCCACTCAGCCTAGTCCCCATACCCTTCTGCCCAAACCCCAACCCCCATGTGCTGAGTGTAACTCTCCCTTGGACCTGGCATTCTAAGGCTGAGTCTGCTGCCAGTTTACAAGGGTCTCGGATTATGGTTGGGATGGGATGATCCACAGTAACGGGGAAGATGGGGGTGTACTGTGTGGGCAAGACTGGAGAAGGGGTATGGAGACAAAGACATCAGGGGTCTCTGATGAGGACATGAGGTCCACAGTAGACTCCGTGGTGAGAATATGGAGCCCATGATGGGGATTTGGGATCGATGGAGGGGTGATGGGTGCAGGAATCAGTGGTGGGAACCTGCCAGGGCACGTGTGCTGAGATGGTCAGAGACAACAACGCGCTTTGGGGAAGGTATGTGTTTTCTGTTGCTTTCCCCATTTCCTCCTTCCCACTCCCCACTCTGCTGTGACCTTTCTTCCGGAATCCAAGTTAATAAATGTCACATTTTCCAGCCTATTTTTACTCCGGGTAAAGTGCCCTCCCCCAGTCCCCTCAGCTGCCGCTCTTGCTTCTGTTACCACTGCAGTCGCTCTCACCCCCATGCTCCCTAATATCCCCTCACTGATTCCCGATCAGTCACTCAATCAACACAGAGTTCTGAGCACCTAGTACGTGCCAGGCTCGCTGCCAGGTGCTGTGGTGAACAAAGAAGGGGAGCCCTGGTCCCCAGTCCCTGTCCTCAAGCAGCCTCCAGTCTTGTGGTGGAGCTGGGATGGGGACACTTAAAAAGCTTAACCAATCGAAGAGTTAACCAGCCATGCAAGCAGTGTCAGGAGGTGCCGGGATTAATTGCCAAACGAGGTTACATGGATAGTAAGAGCCTGGGTTCAGAGAGAGAGGCCATTCTGGGCTGAAGAGGGCTGGGAAGGCTTAACGGATGAAGCAGGCTGGGCGAGGTTTGGAGAGGAGGGGAGGGGAGAGAGGCGAGAGTAGAGGACTGATGCTTCCACCTCTCCACCCATATGCCCCTCCACCCAGCTCACCCCATCTCTTCTCTTTGCCTCCCCCCTCCTCACCCAGTCTCATACCAGCCCACTCCCACCTCCACCACCACTTATATGTTCTCTCTCTTCCTCCTCAATTCCTACCGCCATCCGCTCCCCCAGCCCAGCGCGCCAAGCCCCATCTATACTTTCCCCCGTGCGGCTGCTCTCAGCCTGCCCACTTACTAGAAGGCAGAAATCACTCTTTCTTCCTAGGTTTCGTTTCTTCAGCTGTAAAATGTGGCTCTAAATTCTAGTGTCTCCTCTCAGCTGGGGACTGTATGGTGGAGTGGTCAAGTGTGTGGGTTCTGGAGCCAGACGGTCTGGACTCAAACCTTGGCTGGGTGGCCTTGGAGAAGTTAGCTTCTGTGAGCCTCAGTTTCTGTATTCATGATACAGAATATTAGAACCTAAAAAAATTCGGGTGGTTGTGAGGATTAAAAGAGATGGCTGTAAAGGGCGTAGCACACTGCCTGGCACACACATCATGTGCACTCAGAGTGTCAGCTGTTAGAAATGCCACCACCCCAACTCCTGGCTCTCTTTAACCTGACTGTTCTCAGCACCACCTGCTGTTTTCCAACCTATGTGCTGGCATCTTCGCTAGTCTCCATCACCCAGCCTTCCTCCTCTCTTGACCCTCAAGCCTCCGCCCCCCACCCTATTATAGCATCCCCACGCTTCCCAACCCTCCCCAGTATTCAGGCATGCGTGTGCATGTGTAGTAGGGCATACACCTGAGACCGGTGCTGTCCCACAGAACACTCTGTGATGATTTAAATGTCCTGCATCTGCACTGTCCAACGTGGTCATCACTAGCCACACAGGCCAGTGAGCATCTGCAGTGTGATTAGTGTGACAGAGAGAATGAAGGTTCTATTCAAACAGCGGAGTGTGGCCAGTGGCTGCCATATCAGACAGTGCTGCTGTAGGTGGTCCTGGGGACGTGGTTCAGGTTGCCAGGTTGGGCAGGGCTAGGCTTTCCAACTGGCATCAAAGGATATAAAGTGATGGTGGTGGGCTGTGATCAGAAGTCCGGCCATCTACTCTCCGGACTGAGGTCCCCAGTTGAGCTGAGGATGGGGCCTGTGTCTGGGGAAATCGAGGTGTCTGGAAACACCACGCGAACAGATACACCTTTCTTCCCAGGTGCAGGACGTGACCTTGGTCTTTTCCATTCTATCGTCTGGAAAATTGAGGCATGGGGAAGGTAGAGGATCCATGAGGAGGCAGGGGGAGGGCCAGCCCCTCTCTGTGTGGTCCTCCGGGCTCCAGGCAGCCCCTGGAGGGGCAGGTGACCAGAGACCTGTGGGCGCTTCCCTGTTTCTATCCCCTCGCGGGCTCTCAGCCTTCCCTCCCCGCCTCCCAACCCTCCTTCCCCACGCGCTGGTGACTGCCATGACTATTAATCACTCGCCCTGTTCTCTTCCTCTCTGCTAATCAGGCACAATTAGACAAGGCCTCTTCCAGCTGGGCAGTCCTCCTCCCTGCCCCCTTCCCTCCTCTCCCAGCCCCACCCCAGCTCAGTCGGGATGGCTCTGAGGCAGAGGGAGCTGCGTGCCAGCCCTCCATCACTCTCTGGCTCCCCCAGCCCACAATTCCAGGCTCCTCCGCCATCCCTGGCCTTCTATCCAAGCTTCCTCCTGAGCCCGCCCCTTCCCTGGTGTGGTCAGGACGGTACTGACAGTCTCTGCACCCACTCCTTGATTGTGGGAGGGGCTACTCCACAGACATCCCAACTCCAGGCCTCCGCCACTGGCGCCCAGGGCCTGAGGGCTGCCCCTTGCCCCCGTGAATCAGGAAGGGAGAGGAATCCCACTGAGGCCTCTCATCTACCGGATGAGCTTACCTCTGACCCTCACTCCCAGCCCAGCCCTCCGTGCCCTCCGGCCCCACCTTCTCCTGAGGTGTGAACCTTGAGAACATTTAATTCAACATCTAGTTCAGGGATGGTCCTGCCTTCGGAAGCCAGGCAGATCAGGTCAGAGAAGGCACGCAGTAGGGAAGGGTGGGGTATGAGGAGAAGTGAAGGTCACTTACCCTTGAAGGGAGCAGCTGTTTCTCAGCCCCAGCTAACTGTTGCCCTGTGGTCAGGGATGCCCGGTGTTAGGGGGTCTTCCAATTTGTCCAGAGAAGCCCCGAGTCTTGATTATTTTAATTAAAAATTTCCTGAGTAAAAAAAATATTCAGAGGGCTATCTACAACTCTGACTGCAGGACCCAGCGTGCCTGCCCTCCCCACCGCCTGCCCCACTGCTGGCTGCAGCCTCTCAGGCCCTCCTGGAGGGGGCGCTCTCAGCCTGGCTGCCTCCCATTGGCCGGTGGAGTTGCTGGAGGGGGATTTGAGCCCAGCAACCAGCGGCAGGGACTGTTACTGTTACCCGGGGCTGGCCTGCAAGGGCAACGGGGAATGCCAGGAGGGACGTGCCCCACCTGGCCCCGTGCTGCAGCCCCGTGGCCTCTTCGTTAATCAGGCATCAGCCCCGAGCTGGGCTCATTATCAGCTCAGCTCCTCGTGGCACTGCCGGAAGATGCTGATTAGCATTTGAAGAAATGGCCCCCGCGTTTCCCTCCTGTCCTCCCTCTTTTCTACCCGTGCTCCTTCCTGGACCCCCACCCCGGCCCTTCTGCTTCTCGGGAGGAATCTGCTCCCTCTCGCGGCTGGTGGCAGGGCTGTCTCTGCCAAGCCCAGGCCAGGGACAGAAAGGACCAGGACCAGGGGGCAGGGAGGCAGGAGCGCCCCAAGGAGTACTAGGAGTGCTGAGTTTCGGGACTACTCAGGCTGAGGTCACTGGGCGGAGGAGGGGGAGTGAATGCGGGGTGGAGACTCAGGGCGGTGGGGAGAGATGGACAGCCTCCCTGGAGGAGGGAATGAGAGGGCAGCCTCAGGCTGTATTATCAGTGTTTCCCTGTCCTTCTGGCAATGCCACCTCCTTGGAGCAGCTGGGCAGAGGGGGTGGGGACAGCCAGAACCGTGGACAGGAGGCCTGAGGGTTTTGGGTTTTTGTTTTTTTGTAAATCCTGGTGGAGGCTTAGGGTCTTGGAGCCATCCCACATGAATGGGGGGTGGGAAGGCAGGAGGAGGACAGAGACCCCGTGGGTGGAGATAAGGGGCTTCAGAGTGCTGTGTGTTTTCCAGAAGAGGGAGGGGGTATCTGCAATTCTTCCCCGGCTCTCAGGCCCCGAGGCCGGGGCTGGCAGCGCTGAAAATCCAACCTACCCACCCCCCTCCCCGCAAATGTTCACCATGCCCTTGGGACACCCATTTTCAGTCAGAGGGGGAACAGTTCCAGAAAGACAGGCATAGGCAGCAGCAAGAGAGTTCAGAGAGGAGCCACGGGATGATTAAGGGGAAATGGAGGATTGATTTAGGAGGAAAGATTAAAGGAGCTAAATCCGTGGCGCTTGGCTCAGCGGTGACTAAGCGTGGACAGGATAATAGCTTTACAAATGTGTGAAAGGTGTAAATACCAAACGGGGGGAGGGGGGGGAGGGGAGGCGGCTCGGCGGGCCAGGAGAGCGGGGCTGGGGGGCTGAGGAGACCCCCCGGAAGGGCTGGGGGCCCTTGGGCGACTGCCCGGTAGGGCTGGCTCCTCTCCAGTAGGGGTGCAGGGGGAGCAAACGGGGTGCCGGGAAGCCCCGGGTTCCATTTCGGGGCCGCAGCTTCGCCGGCCTGTGCTGACCTCCACGTCCCACTCCTGCCCCGCTGAGGATCTGAGGCCGCGGGTTCAAATCCCATCCGAGTCCCTCTGCGCCCTTCGGGCCCCCCGCCCCGCCGTGCCGGCTCGCGCCCCTCGCTCCTCCCCGGCAGCGGAGCGCGGCGGGAGGCGGTGTCTCCCTCCGCGGTGGAAGCCTTTGGCGCGGCTGTGTGCGGAGGTCACTTTGCCGAGGAGCCGGGAGCCGGACGAATGCAAACGAGGCAAACCCCGGGAGGAGAGCGGAGGAGCCCGGAGGAGACGGGAGGGAGGGCGCCCGGGCGCCGCGGTGGATGCCTGCCCCGCGGGAGGGAGGAGGGGGGCGACGAGGAGCGCGAGGCGGTGGGTGCGGCCTTCTGGGTGCGGTTGGGCCCAGCCTGGAGGCTCGGGCGCACCCACCCACCTCCTCCATCTCCTCCACCTCCTGGGTCTCGGTTCCTGAACTCCCTCCTGGACACGGATGCGATACATTGTTGTAGGCAAGCTCTTAACGAATAACTTTGCATCGAGGGGCTGGAACGTCAGGGAAGGACTTCGTTACAAATTAAAAATATTCCCGTCTGCAAAACCGACTTTCTAGGGTTTAAGGCCTATGCGGTAGCTACCTGGGAACAGGTTTGGCTGTTTACCTGCGTCCTGGAGGCCCCGCTCTCTTCTCTCCAGTGGAGACGCAGCGCTCCCTGAGGTCACCGTGTTCTTCCACGGCCCCAAGGGCTCCGGGCTCCCAGCTCCAGCTCGGCCTCAGCCTGGAGTCATTCGGCCTCGACTGTCTCCTAGTTCTCCACTACTGCCCACGCGCTTACATTTGCTCAAACGTCGCGCCCATTTCCTCCTCGACTCACAAGCACTTCTATCTTGGAGAAGAAGTCGCCTTGAAGAGCACCTGGGGGGCTGGGGGCTGGGGGGATGCTGCGTGGACCCTGTGGGGGAGGGCAGGCGCACTAGGGCTGGGGTGGGGTGGGGGGTGGGGGGTATTCTCCCTGTGTCTGACTGTGGTGTGATCGGATGCCCTTCCTGGGTGGATGAGTGCACTTGCTCTGGGAAGCTTTATACTCTCCAACCCAAGTCGAATTCCTGTTCCACTCTCAGGGGACTTGGATTGGTCTCCCTATCATACCACCTATCCCAGCTAGTAGTGATTTGCCTATCCCTGGGATTGTTGGTTTTGTGTGCTTTGTTCACCACTGCTGTATACCTGGCTCCCAGCCTAGGTGCTCAGTAAACACTTTTGGAATGAATGAATGCCTTTGGGGCAAGACAGCCAACTCCCTCAGGGCAGAGACCAGTGATTTTGTTCTCCGAATCATCCCCAGCAGCAAGCATAGTACCTGGCATATTGTACAGGCTCAAGGAACAGTGTTGGACAAGTAAGTGTGTTGTGAACACCCACCATTTCTTTTATTTTTTTAAAAATAAATTTATTCATTCATTTATTTATTTTTGGCTGCGTTGGGTCTTCGTTGCTGCGCGTGGGCTTTCTCTAGTTGTGGCGAGCGGGGACTACTCTTTGTTGCGGTGTGCGGGCCTCTCAATGCAGTGGCTTCTCTTGTTGTGGAGCATGGGCTCTAGGCGCGCGGGCTCAGTAGTTGTGGGACGCAGGCTCAGTAGTTGTGGTGCACGGGCTTAGTTGCTCCACGGCATGTGGGATCTTCCCGAACCAGAGCTCAAACCCGTGTCCCCCGCACTGGCAGGCGGATTCCCAACCACTGCGCCACCAGGGGAGTCCCCACCCACCATTTCTTGAGCACCTCCTATTCACTGGGGCTGTGCCGGGTATGTTTCAGCACGCAGTGGCTGTGAGCGCAGAGTCCGGTGCCAGATCACCTGGTCCCCTCCTCTGCCACGTCATGTGACTCTGGCCAGCTCCTTACCCTCTCTGGACTTCCACTGTCTTGTCTGTAAAATGGAGATGTTTAGAAACCTCCAGTAGAGGGTTTTTGTGAGAATTAAGGAGTTAATTGATATAAAAGGCTTAGGACTATGCTTGACACAGAGTAAGCACTGAATAAATGTTAACTGTGGCTATTATCTGTGTACATTATCTCTTTCCTCATAACACCTCTGAGATGCCTATTATTATTCCTATTTTACAGATGAAAAGTGGCGGGTCAGAGAGGTTAAATGACTGAACCCGAATCCCACAGACAGTAAGGGCAGGGCTGCAGGCTTGTACCCTCCTCTGATAGGAGAGCCAGATCTCAGACCCTGGGGGATTTGCTCTGACAGAATTCCATCCTCTCCCACAATTGCTGAGAGAGCCTTTACCAAGGTGCGTGATGCCGTGTGAGAATGGGCCCAGTGGGGAGCCAAGATCAAATGGCTGCACCATCTTGGCAAGAAGATTCCCTAAATGGGCTCCCCTGCTTTCTTGAGCACCTTGCACGCATCCCTCTGGACTTATCTCTGATCCTGACTACTAACCTTAGGAGGAGGAATTACCATCCCCCCTTTTACTGATAAGTAAACTGAGGCTCAGAGAGGTTAAATCGCCACCCAAGGTTGTTTGTCCAAGGCTGGTGGCAGAGCCAGGATTTGAACCCTATTCTGTCAGCCTCCAAAATGTGCACCCGTTTTTCCATGTTATGAAGCTTAGGTGGATCCTTTCCCAGCACCATGTTCAATGGTCGATCTCTGCCCCAGTTTGGGCCTTACTGGTCTCCACAACACTCTTATTACTAATATTAAGGCCTCGTGTATATGATTTTACCTTGCAAATGCCTTTCACCTACTTCAATTCTTCTGAGACTTATAACCGACCAGTGAAATAAGTCGAGCAGGAATTTCTATCCCCACTTGACGGATGAGGAAACTGAGGACCAAAGAAGTAAAAAAATCACTTTACTAACCAAGGTTACACAGCTGTCACTGGTGGAGCCAGAGCTGGGATCAGGGTCTACTGACCCCCAGGGGGGTGATGGAGGTTAGTGGAGAATGCTGGGGCCCAGTGGGGGGCGGGGGACTGGGCTCAGGTTCTGAACGTGCCCTCTTTTTTCTGTATGTCCTTGGATATGTCCCTTGCCATCTCTAGGCTTCCAATTTGGCCTCTGTACAGTGAGGGTTTGGACTGAGTTACCTCCCAGTTCTGACCAGCGCAGACACCTTAGGCATTCTGAGTTGGTACTATCTTCCCTGGCGAGGACAGAGGAGAAGGCTTTGAACCTGGATGCTTGGGCCACCCCTGAGTGAAGCTGGGGCCCGAGGGCCATCTGAATTGGGATGCTAGCCACAGTCCAGGGCAGATGAAGATGTACCCACTTCCACTGGCCCACTCTGGACCCCAGGGCACTGCAGGATTAAGGGGAGTTCGTTCCAGGGGCCTCAGTGAGAGGCATGGGGCTGGACCACACCAGGAGAGGGCTGATGGAATTTGGAGGGATAAAGCAGCCATGGAAAAGAGGGCTGGGGGGAGGTGCCAAGGCCTTGGCAGAGGCAGGGTGCCCAGAAGGCGCTGGAGATAAAGCCCAGGCTGCAGATTAGCGCTGGGATTAGCCCAGCCTTGGCTGTTCCTGGCTGCTTCTTATCTCCTGGAGGCCCGGAGGAGCCCTCTCCCCCACCGCTCTGAGCCCTGGCCCTGCTAATTGCCTGTTAACCCTGTGCACTCCGTGACTGCAGGGAGGATGAGGGGGTGGGGAAGGGTGGGTAAGAATGCGAGGAAATGGGAGCTGTGGACAGATGGAACTCAAGGGACTGAGAGAGAAGCCACTGCTCAGAGGAGCAAGCTCTGGACGGATCTCTCCGACCCTGATCATTGTCTAGGGCAGACCTGGAGTGGAGGGCAGGGAGAAGGAAGGAAGGGCGCCTGGGGAGGGGTTCCTGGCTTGGGGAGGTGGCTTTAGGCCCAGGGAAAAGTCAAGAGGAGGAATACAAGAGTCAGTGACTGGACACCTAGACTAGAGAATAGACAGAAAAGGAAACAGTATAGAGATGCAGCAGGCAAAAGAACAGAGAGGCTGGGGGGCAGCCAAGCCAATGGGAGAAAGACGAGGCCAGGGGGATGGACAGGCTGACAGAGGGCAAGGGACAGAGACACAGGCCAGATGGATAATTGATCAGATGTTGAGGACAGACAGGCCAGGAGGATGGTAAAAGACCTGAGAGAGAGACAGATCAGGCGACCGAGGCTAGGGAGATGGACAGACCCAGGACAGGGTCCAGGCCAACACTAAAGGGGAGGTGGTCCGAGAGGGACAGGCAGGTGGCTGGCAGGAAGGAAGCTGGTCCACGGGTCTGTCTGCAGCATGGACATAGACCTATCTAGAACCCATCCAGCCTAGGTCTGGAGGGTTTCAGCCCAGAACCAGGGGGATGGACCTAGGAGTGACGGCGGAGAGCAAGGGAGGGCTGGGAAGAGGGAGAGCCAGGCGGAAGGAGAAGGTGGGCTCTGAGATGGGCGCAGGGCCCAGAGGCTGAGGCTGGTGGAGGGGGATCTGGAAATAACCCCTTGGCCCATCAGGGCACATCCTAGCCCAGGAGCTGCCCCTTTCCGTGGCTGGACTCTGGACCCTCAACTCCTGTCCACACACCCTCCTCTGGGGCCATTCAGGAGAGAGCAGTGGACAGCCAGTGGGACCTTGTGGCAGAGCGGCCGTGCCGTCTCCATGGAAGAAGCTGTGGGCTGTGCTGCTACCAGAGATCTGCCACTTAGGAGCTGGTGGCTCCACCCGCTGCTGCCTGCCTGGCCCAGGGACCGTCTCCAGGGTAATGCTCTGCTCTGCCCCACGGTCGGGCCCGGCCCGGGCTGTGCAGGTGTCCTGGCCCTGCCAGTCTGGCCTGTCCACTCCCTGCAGAGCATTGTCCATCAGCAGACCCAGAGTCCTTCCACCCATCTCCCTTTGTCACCCCCACTCTGCACAGTTGCCTCAAGGGCAGGCATACCAGGTAGCCACCACCATCTGAAGCCTTTGGAGCCAAAGCCTTCCCAGATGGCTCTGCTCTGCACAGGGAGAGGCTCAGTGTCATGTAGCCTGTGTCTGTGTCTATGTGGTGGAGGCATCGAGTAGGGAGGCTGCCCCAGCCCCACCTAGGTTCAGGATGCTACCAGACTCATTCATTCACTGAACACCTACCAGGTGTTTTATAAGCACTAACTCTGCTTTAGCATCAGGCTCAGTTCTGCTCGAATCTCTGCTGTCATTTGCTTGCTGTGTGCTCTTAGCCAAGTCATTTTCCCTCTCTGAGCTTCCTCAACATGAAACGGGGGCTACAATGCTTACCTCGTGTGGTTTTCTTGGAGGCTCAAAGGAGAAAATAGATCAAAAGTACAGGACCCAGTACAAAGTGGGAATGTTTGATAATGTTCACTTTGCATTCCTTCCCTCGACCTCACTCCTCCTTCTGCAAATTGCACTGGGCTCTGGGGATACCAAGATGATGAAACGGGGCTCCCAGCCTCAGGGAGTCCACGGTCCCATGGGAGAGACCATGACAGTGCCCAGCGATCAGGGTCAGCCGCTGCACACTGGGGGGCGCGAGTGAGCAGCTCACTACTGGGATTCCCCCATGCAGCCCATGCCTTGTTTAGCCTCCCAACTGGAGCACACACTGAAAAACGGCTGCAGCAGCAAGAGCTGATTCCAGCATCTTCTTGGCTCAAAATAGGAAGGGTCTGAGTGGTTTGAGATTTGGGACAAATACTTACATATTCCCCCCATCTGCCTTTCCCCCACCACTGAGGACACAGGGATCTTGCCCCCAGCCCTCTTCAGGGCTCTCCTCCCTGCAGTGACATGTAAAAGCACAGGTCTAGAGCCAGGCTGTCTCGCTGGACTCTTACCCCTTCGACTAGGGCCCTTCCACTCACCGTGCGGCCTGCAGACCAGCAGGTTGTTAGAAATGCAGAATCTCAGTCTTGGTGCCCAACACACGTTTACTGAATCAGAATCTGCATTTTAGCAAGATCCCCAGGTGCTTTGGGTGCACATTAAAGTTTGAGAAGCACTGATCTTGGAGACCTTGGCAAATCAGCCAACCTCTCGGAGCCTCAGTTTCCTCATCTGTAGGATGTAGGGTCATTGTGAGATTCGATTGGAAAGAGCATATTAAGCATTTAGTGCAGTGCCTGGGGCAGAGCGGATGCTCTGGGACTGTCAGTGATGCCTACTCCTGCCCCTAGATGGACACACAACAGGGAGCTGCGGCAGGGGTGATACAGACAACGTCAAGGACTGGAACCCAGAAGGTGGCGAGGGTGCAGAAGGAGTGGGGGAGAGACAGGTGAGGAATTGAATTGAGAAGCAACAGATATGGAGAAGAGAGTAAGGAAGGTACAGAGGAGTGGAGTGCAAGGGAAGGAGGGATGGAGGAAAAGGGATCGAGCGTTGAGACTCCAGTCTCATTTCAGCTGGATGGGGCTGAAGCAGGAGCCAGGGCTTGGGGTGCTGTAAGCTTGGGTTGGGGGAGTTGCCAGCAACGGACTGTGGGAACACCTTGAGTCTTGCATCTCAATGAGTTCCACCTCTCCCCCTAAGCTGTGTGACCTTGGGCAAGTCACATCACCTCTCTGAGCTCTGGTTTCCTCATCTGTATTTATCAGGCTAATTAAACCTACCTGATACCAGAGTGGCTGAGGAGATGAAATGGGGTGGCAGATGCTGCCATGTTTTGTAAACTGTACAATTCTTGTTATTTGCGTGCTTTTGTTTTGGGAATCTGAGGCAGGGTGTTTGGGTGATAGAACTGTCTTGAGAGGGGAGAATCAGCGGGCGATTAACCTAGGGGGATGGGGATGGGAGACAACCCTGCCTCACAACGAGGGCACCCCCAGGCCCCCAGTTCTTAGAACTCCTCGCTCCTACTGCCTCCACCCAGCCCTCTCCCTTCCACAGCCTCCCTCTGGAGCTCGGCATTTAGGAATCTTTCCCCTTACACTGCCTCATGCCTTTTCTCCCAGCTTTCACCAGAGTGAAAATGTTCCCAGGGACAGAGGCCATGGAGAGAGAGAGAGTGATTGAGTGCGCTGACCTCCTTACGCCCAGGGAAGGTGCCGCCTGTGATGGGTTTGACCCAGGGGCTGGTCTCTGTGGGGTGAGCCTGGCAAGGGGGAACTCCCATCTGCCTCTCCCTCAACCTCCTACCGACCCCAGCTGCTCGCAACTCCCATCGGCAGCTCTGTCCCCGCCAGAGCCTCGGCTTCCATCTCCGGGGCTCCAGCGCCATCTGGTGTCCACATGGGACGACTCTCTGCAGAGGAAAAGCGAGATTGGCTGCTTCTGCGCTGGCGAACCGCGTATTAAAGTATCCCTTGTGCCCCGCCCTGGAACAGGTGCTGGACTCATTGTCCCTGTGCAGCACGAATTCTAGTGGGGGGAAGATGAGCAATGAACACGGAGGCAAACAGATAAGCAAACAGATAAGCAAGATCATCTCAGGTCTTGATGAGGACTTTGAGCAAACCAACAAATGCATTTGATGAGGGGAGGCTGACACTGGGAACGTGTGTGTGGTATATGAGTGTGCATCTGAAGAAGGGACACTTAACCTCAGGCTTAAAAGATGAGCAGCTAGCCATGCCAGCTGGGGGCAGGGGAGCATTCCAGGAGAGGGAACTGCGTGAACAAAGGCCTGGGGAGGGAAGTCGCTCCGAAAGTTTGAATTTGTCTCAGAGATCTGGGAGTGGAAAGGCAGGAGGCAGAGGCAAAGGTTACCTCATGTGGAGACTTTCAGGCAAGGGAAGGAATGTGGCTTTATTCTCTGGGAAATGGGAAGCCATTGGTGGACTTCAAGTTGGCAAGTGACTTGTTTGGATCGCCTCAGTTTAGAATGAGCACTCTGGCTACTGTGTAGTGAATGGCTTTGGAGGGAGAGGCAAAGACCGACGAAGGGCACCAGTTAGGAGCCTGCCGCCGTGGCCTGGGGGAGATGATGGTGAAAGGGGGACATGAGATGGAAGGAGAGTAGATGGATTCTAAATAGATATTGCCTGGGACAGCAGCTGGATTGTATGCCTGGTCACCCCTGTCCCATATCCCAGCAACCAACCTACAGGGAGAGGGAGATTTCAGGGATTCTGACTTGAGAAACTAGGTAGATAGTGGGGCCCTTTACTCATAAGAGGAGAATGGGTCAGGGACAGGATTTGGGAACACATCAAGAGTTCTGCTAATTTTTTAAAATAAATTTATTTATTTTGGCTGCGTTGGGTCTTTGTTGCTGCACACAGGCTTTCTCTAATGGTGGTGAGCGGGGGCTACTGTTCGTTGCGGTGCGCGGGCTTCTCATTGCGGTGGCTTCTCTCGTTGCGGAGCACGGTCTCTAGGCACGCGGGCTTCAGTAGTTGTGGCACACGGGCTCAGCAGTTGTGGCTCGCGGGCTCTAGAGCACAGGCTCAGTAGCCGTGGTCCATGGGCTTAGTTGTTCCGCAGCATGTGGGACCTTCCCGGACCAGGGCTCAAATCTGTGTCCACTGCATTGGCAGGCGGATTCTTAACCACTGCGCCACCAGGGAAGTCCAAGAGTTCTGCTATTGATATGTTAAGCTGGAGGTGCCTTTTAATCATCTAAGAGAGGATGTCAGTAGAAAAGATGGAGCTCAAGGGAGGCTGGGCTGTTGGTTGGTTGCTGGGATATGGGACGGGGTGACCAGGCAGGTCTGGTGGCCGTCACAGGGGACAGGGAACCCTAAGCCTAAGGCACTGTCTTTCATCTCCCCCTTCCACACCCCCGCCCCTCCCGCTCCTGTCTCTTATTCCCAGGTCTATACTCGCTATGGGAAGTGTTATACCTTCAACGCGGATCCACAGAGTTCACTGGCCAGCCGGGTGGGGGGCATGGGCAGTGGCCTGGAGATCATGCTGGACATCCAGCAGGAGGAGTACCTGCCCATCTGGAGAGAGACAAGTATGCAGGCGGGAAAGGGACAGGGGCTCCAGCCTGGGTCCTCTGCCTGGGATGGGTTTCCAAAGGTGCCCATCTCTACTGTGCAGACGAGACGTCGTTTGAGGCAGGCATCCGAGTGCAAATCCACAGCCAGGAGGAGCCACCCTACATCCACCAGCTGGGCTTCGGCGTGTCCCCAGGCTTCCAGACCTTTGTGTCCTGCCAGGAACAGCGGGTGAGCACCTCCAGCCGGGTCCTGGGTCAGGCACAGGGCCAGGCCTTTGGGCTCAGAGGGAGTGCTGACCAGATCGGCCCCCCAGAAGCTCACATCCCACCAACCCTCACTGGGGCTGTGGGCGCCGGAGGGCCGGGTGGGACGTCTGTGCGTGACCCCGTCATGCCCCACCTCTGCAGCTGACCTATCTGCCCCAGCCCTGGGGCAACTGCCGAGCGGAGAGTGGGCTCAGGGAGCCTGAGCTTCAAGGCTACTCGGCCTACAGTGTGTCTGCCTGCCGGCTGCGCTGTGAAAAGGAGGCCGTGCTTCAGCGCTGCCACTGCCGGATGGTGCACATGCCAGGTGGGCACCCCACCCCCTGCCAGCTCTCTGTGTCACCCTGCCAGGCTCAGAACCTCCAAGGGCAGAACACTGCTCATGTGCAGGGGGGCAGGTGCACGTGTATGACAACATGTGTGCATGTCTCTGCCCACGTGAGTGTACATGGTGTGTGTTCGGGATTTTATGCATGTTTTCACGTATGCATATGGGATGCACACACGTATGTTTGTGTGCCTGTTAATATGTATTTATGCGTACATGTACTTGTGCATATCTGTACTTTTGTACTTGAGGTTGTGTGCATGTGCTTGAACACGTGCATGCAAATGCATGTGCATATGTGTGTGTGCAAGCACGCATGGATTTACGTGCATATGTACATGCGTACATCTCCATGCTTCTGTGCACAGGCATGTATAAATTCATGTGTGCACATTTATGTGTGTGCATGCATGCATGTGTGTGCCCACATTTGGGAATATGGGAGGGGAGAGTGGATGGAACTATAGACTCCAGGAATAATCTTCTCTCCTTTCAGGCAATGAGACCATCTGCCCGCCAAATATCTACATCGAGTGTGCTGACCACACACTGGGTCCGTGCTGCCTTCTCCCCTCCCCGCCTCTCCGGCCCCCTCCTCCTCTTCGTCTCTCTGTGCACCCTGGTCCTCACTGCCTTGCCTCCCCTCCTCCCAGTCTCTTCCTGGGTTTTTTTTTTCCCTGGGGGTTGAGCCTTATCCCGTACCTCCAGGGGTCTGAGGACCTTTGCAGTTGTGGTGGAGGCAGCAGGGTGGGGGGTTGCAGAGAACCGGAACTGAGAGTGAACGGTGGGGCTTCTCATCTTGCTTCAGCCAATGAGCTTGCCTCTCTGGGAAAGTGAAATGACTTCTCCCTTGGTATGAGAAAAGATGTATTGCTGGCTATCGGTGTGGGTAAGGCAACCCCATCTGTCCATAGGTCTCGCTTGATCCACACTTCATTCATTCATTCATTTATTCATTCTACAGATGTTTACAGCCTGCACTGGTGCCAGAGGTAAAAGTGGGAACAAGAGCCCTGCTCTTGTAGCGCTTACTGCCTGGCGGGGCTATGGATGGGCATCACAATACAGCGTGTTAGTCCTTGTGTAGGGGAACCTCAGCGATCCTACAGGGCCCCAGCAAGGGCATGCAGCCTCACTTGGGCAGGTAGGGAGGATTCCCAGAGAGAGTGACATATGAGCTGAGACTGGAAGGGTGTGGAAGAGTCAGCCAGGTGAAAAGGGGGGACATGTTCTAGGCAGTGGGAACAGCTCGTGCTAAAGACCTGTGGCCAGAGAGAGCGTGTGTGTCTGGAGCCCTGAAAGGTCAGTGTGGCTGGAGGTCAGAGAACAAAGGAGGGCTTGGAAAGAGCGGAGGAGGCTCTGGGAAGCCAGCAATGGCTTAAGGCAAGGCAAGAATGTCTTCTGATTTTAGGAAGGGGACCCTGATTAGATGTGAGGATGGATAAGCGGGGAGGAAGACTAGGAACAGGGTGACCGGTCAGGATAGCGCGGCGGTAATCCAGACGCTGGGGCCACGGGGGCGACTTTGAGGTGCTGGGGCAGTAGAATCACACCTTCTCTGTCCCACACACCAACTACATCCGCCAAAGGGGTGATTGAAGCGTGGTTAATGAAGGAACAGATGTAAGTGGGGTTAAGGGAACCACAAGGGGTGGTGAGACTCCACAGAACTAAGGAGCCTTTCTTGCCCCCACGCCTGAAGGGTCAAAGGAAGGGGTTGCTACTGGCACCCAGAGAGAGACCTGTGGCTGTCTGAGATGGACAGGAGCCGGGAGCTGGGACCACAAGTGAGGAAGCCTGGCATCTCTCCCCTCCTTGCCCTGTGATCCTGATGGGGCCTCCCATTGGCCAAACCCAACCCAAAGCCATAGGACAGGGAGTCTAGGTGATGCATTTGGCAGAGATCAGCATCCTGGGACAGAGCAAGGTGGGGAGAGTGGAGAGTGGATCTGAAGGGGCGAACAGAGAAAACCCAGCATACTGAGCATAATAACCCTGCCCATTTGTTCTTCTGTCTGTCCATCCATCCATCCATGTATCCACTCATCCATAGGCATATGTGAAAACATGCATACCTCCCATTCATCCCAGCATCCTCTCCAAGCCCCTCATGTGTCTGAGGCCTCATGTGGTTGATTAGCTCTGGTGGGTGGCCCGTGCCCTCCCTCTGAGCCATGAGGACCTCTCTGTCCCAGGGGGCTGGGCAGCAGAGGGATGAGCTTATAGGAGTGTGCTGGGGTTTCTGCCGCCGCCCACTTTCTTGGATGGTCTGAAGCTGGTCCAGGAAGGGACTCCCAGCCAGTCTCCTCCAGGCAGTGCCAGTGCTGGCCAGACCAGGCCCTCAGTTTGGGTGTGCCTGCCTCAGGACAGCCCCTAAGCTTCTCCCCTGCAGCTGGTGGGCCTCTGGGCCATCCCACCCCGCACAGCAGCTGGCGCCTCTGTGTTGCAGATTCCCTGGGTGGAGGCTCCAAAGGCCCGTGTTTCTGCCCTACCCCCTGCAACCTGACCCGCTATGGGAAAGAAATCTCCATGGTCAGGATCCCCAACAGGGGCTCAGCCCGTTACCTGGCAAGAAAATACAACCGCAATGAGACCTACATACGGTATGTATGTGTGTGTGTGTGTGTGTGTGTGCGTGCATGTGTGCGTTTGTGAGTGTGTGTCTTTGTGTGGTGGAGGCCACCCTCAACAGGCCTGGTGCATGGTGGAGGCTGGGAGTGGGCCACATCTTTGTTAACAATGAGTCTCCTGCCAGGAAT
>NW_006769686.1:1290896-1294925 GCF_000442215.2 Lipotes vexillifer | reverse complement strand
CCTGCCAGGAATGCCTTTCACGATCTTTTTCTTCCAGCTAACCCCTACCCATCCTCCAAGTCACATCCTGTGTCTCCACCTCCAGGGGAGCCCTTCTTAGCCCAAACACCTTTCATCTGCACCCCCACAGCACCCTGTACATACTTCTGTCATTGCATTTACCCACTGTTTTTTGTTTGCACGTCTTTTGCACGTCTGTTTGCGTGTCTTTCTCCCTTAGCAACCTGGAGCCGTTAAATGCATGTCCAGTGAATGATGTGCAGAGGGAGAGGAACTGGGAGGGATGGGGGAGGAGCCAGGTGGCCCACAGGAGGGGTCCCACTGAGCCTTGGGCCTGGTACCCTGCAGCCAATCTACCAATGCTGAGCATCCTCTGAGTGCCAAGCCCAGTGCTGGCTCCTATGGGGACAGAGATGATTATAACACAAAACTCATGCCACAGTTTGTGGATGGGGCCATGTTTGAAGCTGTGGTACTGATTCTTAGGCCCCAGGAGAGATGAATGTGCATAGGGGAAGTAGGGGAGGCATGAGCTGGGCCTCTGAGCACCCCGGGTTTGGGTCCGTGAGAAGAGGAGAGAGGGGAGGCATCCCAGTTAGAGATCCGTGGGCTGATGTCAAGACCAGCCTGAGCAGCAGGGAGGCTGTGTGGAAAGAAGCAGATAAAAAAGTGGTTTGGATAAGAAGGTGGTTTGGATAAGAAGCTGATCATGGGCTGTCTTGAAAGTCTGGAAGAGGAATTCTGGAGTAGACTGTCAAGCAATAGGGAGGCACTGAAGGTTCTAGAGAGGTATGGGGATGAGTCAAAGTGAATACTATTTGCTGCTTTAGAGAAGGCGGGGTTGGGGCGGGGAGCGGGAATCTTGCTGGCCCAGGAGTTTTGTCTTATTCTCCCAGGCCCTTTGCTAGCCCTCAAAAGATGAAGCTGACAGGCATCTGGCCTGTCTCCCCTCACAGCTTTTGGGAGCTTCTTGGCACAGGCGGTCCTCAGATCCGGATCTGCTGGGCCTGGGATGTCCCGCCAGCCGTCTCCTCAGGAAGACGGCCCCTTAGGGATACCCTGCTTTCTGTCTCTGCAGGGAGAACTTCCTGGTCCTAGATGTCTTTTTTGAAGCCCTGACATCCGAGGCCATGGAGCAGCGAGCAGCCTACGGCCTGTCAGCCCTGCTGGGTGAGCCCCGGCCCTGATTCCATGGGGGTGGACCGGACCCGCCTCCCCCCTCTGACCCTGCTCTCATGCTCCCCAGGGGACCTTGGGGGACAGATGGGCTTATTCATCGGAGCCAGTGTGCTCACGCTGCTGGAGATCCTAGACTACATCTATGAGGCAAGGGATGGGGCCCTGGTGGGGGCCACCCAGATGGGGAGGGGTGGGTAGGAGGAGGGGCTGGGGGGAAAGCAGAGGGTCAGTGCAGGCTTCCTGGTGGAGCTGGACTGGCCGGAGGTCAAGCTCAGGGTTATTTACCAGCGTCCCCTGACTGGTGGGAAGGCCCGAGCGCGCTGATAAGTCAGGAGAGGGGGATGGGTGAGGAGGACTGGGGCGTCGTAGCGGGGGTTTGCTGGGCCAGCAAGTCCTGTGAGGTGGGCCTGGTGGGGCCTGTCCTCCTCTAGCAAGTTTCCTGAGCCCCCTGCTATCCCCCCACCCCGAACCCCCAGGTGTCCTGGGACCGACTGAGGCGGGCGTGGCGTCGTCCCAAGACCCCCCTCCGGACCGCCACTGGGGGCATCTCCACTTTGGGGCTTCAGGAACTGAAGGAGCAGGTGAGGGTGAGCGCTGTAGAGTATACAGCCAGCGTCCTCTCCCAGGACTGAATCCCCCCTGTAACTTCTGAACTAGCCTGCGGGAGGGGGTTCCTGGGCTCCCCTGAGGGGACAGGGTAAGGCTGGCTGTGTGAGGCCTGGGGGCACCACGTGAGCTCTCCCTGTCCCACCCCCTCTTCGCCTCGCAGAGTCCCTGCCCAAGCCAGGGCCGCGCTGAAGGCGGAGGCACCAGCGGCCTGCTCCCAAACCACCACCCCCCGGGAGGCCTCTTTGAAGACTTCGCTTGCTAGGATGGTGCTGCATCCAAAAGGACCCAGGAGTCTGGGACTCCAGCCCAGATCCCCACCGTAGCCTCCCGCTCTTAGGACCGAAGGCTTGGGGGCAGCCCAAAGCTGAGGGGAAGAGGGCGGTGCTCACTGGGAGGGTGGGGACTCGGTCCCTGCTCTCACCCACCCTAGTGCCACCTGCTTTGCACAAGGGTCCCTCTTGTCCACACCCTCCTGGTGCCCAGGGAGGGCTGGGGACCAGGTCATGGGCCCCAGTGGAGGGGAGGAGAAAGGGAGGTGGAAAAAGGGGCCCACCCCAGAGCGGGTGGAACCCTCTGTACATTTGTATATATTTAGGGAGGACAGGGTGGGGGTGCGGATACAGATGTAGCAGGTGGGTGGGGCTAGGAGGGTCGGTAATTTAGAGACAGCCGGGGTCCCAGCCCTACAGTGTCAGCAGGAGAGGGCAGGTCCCCAGGACTCAGGACTGCTGGGCTGGTCCTGCTTCCTGCCCCTCTCCAGGCCCAGCTTCCCTTTTGGCAGGGGGAGTGTGTGGTCCAGCAGGCCTGGCCCAGCTTCCAATTCCCTCTGCCCCAACCCCACTCCCAGAATCCCCTCCACAGGGAGAGGCAGATCTTTCAGAACTTGGCTGAGCTTGGGGGTGGGGAAGGGGGGCCTTCTCAGGCCTCTCTGCCTCCAGTCTGGTTTTATAAAGTGCTGACAAAGTTGGGAATAAAGAGGCATAAAGAATTCTCTGTGTGTATATGTGACTAAGCTGGGAGCTGGGGCGGGGCTGGGCATATGCATGACTTGGTCCCTGGGAAAAGGAAATACAGGCCCCAGCCAGGACAAGGAGCCTCCATCCTCAAAGCCCTCCCTGTCCCCATGCCTGCCTTTCAAAAACTCAGGAATCACTAGCCGGGACTTCCTGGTGGTCCAGTGGTTAACATTCTGTGCTCCCAATGCAGGGGGCCCGGATTCGATGCCTGTTCGGGGAACCAGATCCCACATGCCACAACTAAAAGCCCCCGCATGCCGCGACTAAAGTCCCGCATGCCACAATGAAGATACCATGTGCTGCAACTAAGGCCCAGGGCAGCCAAATAAATAAATATTAAAAAAAAAAAAAAAAGAACCACTAGTCCACACTCAGCCAGTTTATTAAAGGCAGGGAGCTTCATCAGGACTGCAGAGGAGAGAAGTTGGGATATACCGCCCCTTCTCTCTCAGCTCCCCACCTTCTCCAACAACTCATCTACAGCCCAGACCCCCAGGGGGCCCTAGGAGGTGGGGCTGGCGTCAGGCAGGTTGCACTGCATAAATACTTGGAGGCCACAGCCTGAATCAGCAGCGTCAAGAGGGAAGGAGGACCGGGTTTGGGGCAGAAAGGGGTGGCTCCAAGGGTACCTCTTCCAGGGCTTGCTCTAAGCCCAAGGGTCCCCCAAGCCAGGGGGGGGGGGCAGCGGGCTGCCCTGGGGTCTGAGGCTGCGGCGCTCCGGGTGGCTGGGAAAGAGCGGGGCGGGGCACCGCCTTCCCGGGGTTCAGGGGCGCAGGGCGGGGTCAGGTGCTGTTGCCCTGCTCCTGCTCGAACAGCAGCATGGCCAGCTGGGTGCGGGAGCCGAGGCTCTCGAGCGCACTCTGGCGGCAGCGGTGGTACAGGTCCTCGCTAAGCCGCGCGCTGCACGTCTGGGCCCGATAGCGCTGCAGCAGCGCGGGCTCCACCGCCCGCAGCACGTGCAGGCTGGAGAAACGCAGGAACAGCTCATACACATCCAGGCTCTCCAGCAGCTCCTCCTCCTGCTCCGAGGCCGCTGCCAGCCGCGCTCGGGCCGCCACGTAGTCGGAGTTGTAGAAGCAGGCCTCACTGGCCGCCTGGCGATCAAAGCGGCCTGTGTCCCGGCCTAATTCAGGGGGTCCCGGGCCCTGGGGTGGGGCCACGGCCGGGTGGAAGGCCTGGAAGTGCATGGGAAAGAAGGCTTGCCAGCCAGAGATGGCATGCATGC
>NW_006769686.1:1278274-1290886 GCF_000442215.2 Lipotes vexillifer | reverse complement strand
CGGTTCAGGAAGTCCGGGGTGAGCACCGTGTCTGGCCCGGCCAGCAGGAACAGCGTGTCCAGTGGGTGCTTCTTGGAGAGCAGATCCATGAGGCGCAGCGGTGAGGGTGTGGCTGTCTGCACGCTGAGCCAGGGCACCCGGGCACCGGGGAAACGCCGCTCCAGCTCTGCCACACGGGCCTTGACAGGTGCAAAGACATCGGCGTGGGCCGCCCGCTGGGCCTGTCGTGGCTCATACAGTAGCAGCAGGGTCAGGGTTGCCGCAGAATCGCCAGGCTCCAGTGCGGCCACGGCGAAGGCCTCCAGGAAGCCAGGGGCCAGGTCACACTCGGCTGCAGCCAGTGGCAGTAACACGGTGAGACGCGAGGCCTCGGTGACATAGGGCACGGGCAAGATCTCCACGCGACTCAGTGGCCGTAGCAGCTGCACTCGGCGGGTGAGGGGCCGGCGGCCACCCTGCGGGGTCAATGCCTCTAGCTGCAAGTCCAGCGTGTACTCCATACCCCGGGCAGGATCGAAGCGTCGGTAGCCGTTAACCAGCTGCTGCTTCTGGAGCCGCAGGGCCGGGTGGTACCGGCGGTTGAGCTCCTCCAGGGCTGCCCCCAGAATGTCGGCCACATCAGCCTGGTCAGCCCCACGCAGTGGGCAGCGGGGCGAGCCATCAGCGCAGGAGAAAGCATGCTGTTCTGTGAAATAGTCCCAGCGCAGCACCTCAAAGCGGGAGGCCGGGCGGGACGGTGCTGGAATGCCCACGGGCCAGGTGGCTGCCCACTCCCCATCCGCTGCCAGACGGCTGGTGTTCTGGATCTCCCACTGGGTTGGAGGAACAGGCCATGAGCGAGGCATAGATCACAGGGGCCAGCACACAGCTGGGGGGCTGGGCAGGCAGAAGGTGCCACTCAGGACAGGTTCCCAGTCCCTTGCCAACCTCTGCCCACCCAGGGCCCCCCCTGATTCTTTCCCCAGATGGAGGCAGCCTAAGAGTTAAATGGGGGTCTCTGGAGAGGCTCCAGAGAAAAGGTAGAAGCAGACAGGGACTGGGAAGCAGGTTTGTTCTGTGATTCTTGTGCTAATTTTGTATTTCCCTGGGATCTCTGAGACCTCTCAGGATGCCCTCACCCCCCCACCTCCAGCCCAGACCATACCTGTAACTCCTGGATCTCCTGGTATGTGTGTTCCAGTTCAGCTCGGGCAAAAGCCTTGTGCAGCTGGTACATGTGCACAGGGTCACGGACAGGGTGAGCTGTCAGGGCACTGCGGAAACGAGGGTCCCCCTCCTGCACAGGCTCCCCAGGGCTCAGCTCCAGGTAGCTATAGTGGACTCCCTGGGGAGAGGAAGGGAAGTGGGAAACATAAGGGGACAGTCGCCCCCCCACCCCACCCCACCCCGTAGTTTGTGTCTCATCCCTCTAACCTATGACCTGTTGTGGACTTGGGGTCAGAATTCTGTGGGCTTCAGTCTACCTTGACCAGTTGTGAGCTTGTGTGACCTTGAGCAAGCCTCTGCTAGCTCATCTGTGAAACGGGCATGCATCCTACCTCAGAGCTGTCCAGGGGCTCAAATAAAATAATAATGGCCAACACCAAACACCTACTATGTGCAAGGCTCCCTTATTTTTTCTAATCCTTATAACAACCCTGAGAAAAAATTATTTCCATTGGTATGGATGAGGATACCGAGGCTCAGGAGATTCAGTAATTTACCCAAGGTCACAGGGATAGAAGATGACAGAACTGCATGGAAACCCAGGCCCATATCTCCAACCACCCCCTCTGCCTCTCAGGGAGAAGTGCACACGCCCAGACAAGAGGCACCAGTGGGGTGGCTTATCTTCCTACCTCGTGGCCGCCAGTGCAGCCCACCCCGGTGGCATCGAGGATGCAGCGGCCCAGCCACTCATCCGGGTGCGCACTGACGATGTCGTTGCGGCAGGCTTCCAGGTGGGGGCGCAGCTGCTGCAGCAGCGTGCGTGACAGCAGCACCCCAAAGCCACCGTGGCAGTAGCGGCCTGGGGCGGGCTCTCCACTGATGAAGTCCTGGGGCCGGCCCAGATAGAGGTGGGCAGCAGCCGCCAGGCTGAGGTGGCCAGCTAGGCGAGCCAGTCCGTGCGCCTCCGTGTAGGTGGCATCGGGCACTAGGAAGAACCAGTCAAAGTCGTTGCCATGCTGCTCCAGCAGGTGGCGCAGTGCCAGGTGCAGGTGCCCGATGGGCCGCTCCTCGCCTAGCGTCACCACGGCCATCCCCGATGGTGCCCGGCGGCCCCGCGAGCCTGTCAGGAACACCACACGCTCTAGCCGGTGCCCCAGCGTGCGGTTCACAGCCACGCCCAGTGTGGGCAACGTGGCCTGTGAGGTCAGCACCGCCACGAGCAGCCTCTGCCTGATGCCCAGCTCTGTGCTGATGTAGCGGGTCCTGGGGGTGGGGGAAGAAGATGGCACAAGGTTACTAAAAAGACAACAGGGCAGGTAGAGGGCAGCATACACAGGCTCTGGCAGGTCATGTCCTCTTTGGGCCTGTTTCATTTATGATAGAATAACAACTCTCCCCCAGGGATCACGAGTATTTAAATGAAATACTGGCCTTACCATAGTGCTTTTGGGAGATGGCATTATCCATGCAGATATGAGAGATATATTTGGGGTCTGATTCCCTGTTTCATTACTTAGTGGCTGAGTCCTTGAGCAAGTTATTAAACCCATCCGAGTCTTGGGTAGCCTCATCTGTAAAATGGGGCTGATTGTATCTCTTTAAAGCACTTAGCTAAATGCTTGGCATATAGGTGCTCCGCACATCATGTATACACTAATTTCTAAATAATATGCCATTATACCACAAATACATCACATAAATGAAATAACAGAATAAACGGCATAGAGATGTAGTGAATGTGTTTGGGGGGGTGGTCAGGGGTTCCAGTAACTTACCTTCCGTAACACAGAAGGTAAGTTGCAGAACTGGAATTTGAACTCGGTGTTACTTCGGAGAAATTATTTCAACTCATAGGCAGAGAGGAATTAATGCAATGGGTACATCACCCTTTTCCCACAAACCTCCGCGCCCCCCCCCCCAGGTGCCCACCCAGGAACAAGAGATACAGGTAATCCTAGTTCTCTCTTTTCTCTTTTCCTCTCTCTATGCACGCACTCTTATATACTAGTCATTTCTCTAAACCTAACACTGAGCCAGGGAGCTATGAGGACCTTTGGGGGGGGGGGTCCGTGGGGTCAAGCAGGTTTAGGGCAGAGGCAGGCAAGTTCTGCCCGGGCCTGGATGGGGCCCAGAGAGGCCTCAGATGGGCTCCAAACCTCCCTGGGAAGCAGGGCCGTCGGAAATTATCGGGGCCCAAAGACTTCCTGGCCGGTCAGACCCTTCCTTCCGGGGCCTGACCCAGCCCCTGGCGGCCTCCACTGCGCGTCCGTCCCAGCCGGTTCCCAGCGGGTGGGGCTGGGAGTCTGATCCCTACCTGACGGCCTTTTTGGCGGCCTGGCCAGGCTGTGCGGGGTGGTAGGGCAAGACACGCGGCTCCCAGTTCTCCCCGGCGCCTGCACCGGCCCCGGGCCTCTCGCGCTCCGCTCCGGGCTGCACCGAGTTGGGCCGGCGCGCCGCGTTGGTGTTGCCGCGCGGCGGCAGCTCAGAATCTCCGGGTTGGGGCGGCCCTGGGCCACAAGGCTCCTCCACCCAGGTGACGCTGAGCAGGCTCAGAGTGAAGCCCAGGGAGATGCCCACGGCCACGGGCCCTGCGGGCCGCAGCACCGACAACAGCAGCGATGCCCGCATGGCGCCCGGACCGCGGGCCCCCGGCCCTGGAGCAGCCCCAGAGCAGCGAGAGTAGGCTTCGAGGGGGCGGGACCGGGGAGGGGGCGGATCCGGAGGGCCCGAACCAAGCGGGCGGGCCCTCTCCCTCCCCGCCGAGCAGAGCCCGCGGCCTGAGCCGAATCTCCTGCGCCTCGTTCCGATCGCCCTCCAGCCGCCGCTCGGTACCGTGCGGGTCCCGGCACTGGGCGCGGGAGCCTCAGCCAAGGCCGCCGCTGTCCGACGTGTCACTGGGAGGGCCCCGCCCCCGGGGTGGGGTCTAGGGCTCCGGCTACCGGAGAGGGAGGAGAAGGGGGAGGTTAAAGGGGAAGGACCCCCGGAAGTGCCCCCTCCTCAGTGCGGGAGAGGCAGACGTCGGGGGCGGAGTCCCCTACCTCCCCCCGGCGTGGTTGGTGCGTCCTGTGTGACGTCAGAAGCAGCCCGCCCCTGCCTGGATGGTGCGCCCTGAGTGACGTAAGGAGCAGAGGCCGGAGCTGTCCATCAGCACCAAAGGCCGCGGGCGGGCTCAGGGCATGGGGCCGCGGCTCTGGGGCAGCCCGAGCCCCTGCTCCTGCTCCTTTCCCTTCCCCAGGCCCAGCCTAAGTGCCCGGACGTCGCGGGACTGGAGTGCCAGCCGGTGTTGGAGGCGGAGCGGCGTCGCCGCCGCGCAGGGACCGGTCCGTCCGGCTCAGCAGCCCCCTTCTCCTCACCGCGGGCTTTTACCGGACACCAGTCAGCTGGAGCCTCTGGCGCCCGGCAACCCCGGCCGGGGAGCCTCCTTCGCTCAGAAGCTCAGGTCGCCCCCAGCCCAGGTAGAACTTGGACAATCCCAGATTTAGCCGCCCACAGACCAGTCTCCTGGCTGCCTCCTCACCAGCAGCACACTGCCCTCATCTCCCCCCAACCCAGTCCCCCTTTTAACTTCTTTATCCCAGCTCCCTCTAGCCAGGCACTCCCCCCCCCCCTTTGTCTTTTGTCCCTTACTTCAGGGATGCTTCCAGAGCTGTGTGATGTGGGCACCACTCCTTTGTCCACTGTGTCCTTCCCTAGTTCTCCACTCCTATTCTCACCCTCATCCTGGTGGAGACCCAGGACTCCTCCTTGACCCCAACTTCCTCTCTGTCAGGCTGACGTGGGAGGGTGACTCCCTACTGTTCCCAGCACTATGCCGGGCACTGCGGCGACACTTCGGTTCCAGCTGCTGCCCCCCGAACCAGATGATGCCTTCTGGGGTGCACCCTGCGAACAGCCCCTGGAGCGCAGGTACCAGGCACTGCCAGCCCTCGTCTGCATCATGTGCTGTCTGTTTGGAGTCGTCTACTGCTTCTTCGGTGAGACCCCATCTCATTCCTCACTCGGGCCCCACACCGTTTCCTCAAGTTATTTTCCTGAGGCACCCCAAACCTTCTTTAGAACTTTACCACTACCATGAACTATGTTTCGTTTCTCTTTTTTTCATCCCACATGTTTGTAGATAATTTAGACTCTAGATCCTAGAGAACACAGGGTTTTGAATTAGGCATGCTTGAATTTGAACCGGGTTCTGCACTTTACTAATTATGATGCCTTGGGCACATTAAACTTTCTAAGCCTCAGTTTTCTCATCTGAACAGTGGGAACAAAGATATTTGTCTCACACGGGGGGCGGGGGCGCTGTGAGAATTAGTAAGCACTCAATAAATAATAGCTATTGTGGTGAAGATGTGTTTAGGTCACTGTGCTAGGTAGGCATTGAAAACATTTAGGAGGGTGAGTTAACATGGTCCCTTACCACAGGGCATATTGTCTGATGAAGAAGGGACTTCTGGAACATTCACATCTGTGATACATATTAGAGAAAGCTAAATGATACATATCAGAGTCACACACAGGGAGATGTGTGTACAAGTCAGCCTCCAGTAGTTGGGGCTGCTGTGTGTCCAGGAGGCACAGTTGCCTTGGAAAGGCAACTGGGGGCTGAAATCCAGCCCATGCTCTACTTGCCAAACTCTAGACCTTGGCACAAGGCTGTCTTGCCTAGAGGAAGGCACAACTCTTTATAATTTGCACCAAGGTGCCAGATGGTCTAGTGGAGTAAGTGCCCAGTGACTCTACAGCAAGAGGTACAGAACTTCAGGTAAAAGAGAGCTTTATGGGCCGGGCATCCAAGGAACGCCTCCAGGCAGGGCATTATAGGTGGCTGGATGAAGTGAAAAGGAGGCTTGGAGGTCTGAGTTCCAGGTTGAGCAGAAGTGGGGCAGGACTTGTGCTCGGCAGCCTTTACATCTCCCCCTAGAATGGCTGGATAGTAGGCAGGGATGGGAGCCAGATGGTCCCTCCACTTCCACCCCCAGACTCTGGACCAAACAACTGCAGAGTGGGCAGGGGGAAGAGCCCCTCTAAGGGTTCAGGACACATTCTGGGTCTCCAAGGAGTCTGTGTCACCTCGCCCCCTCCACTATTCCTACCCACTCCCTCTACACTTGCTCAGTGCAGCCTGCCATTCCCTCCCCTGGGATTCCCTGACGACCTACCCTTCTTGGAGGCTTCCATTCTCGGGCTCTTGGATTCTTTGAGCCCTTGTGCATGCCCTACTCCTCTTTCCAACCCCAGAACCTCCTGGACTCCAATTCTTCCCCTCATTCTTAGAACGGACTCTCCTCGTTATGACCTTTCTCTTTGGCTCTCCCTGACCCTTTGACCCCCATCTCTGACTTCCATCTTCTCAGCTTTCCAGGATCTACAAGTCCCTCACACTTCCAGGTACCCTTAATGGGCCTAATGGCCCTATAACCTCCATTTTTCTGAAACACCACAACCACTATTTCCCCCGATAATCCTCTCTGACCCCCTATGACTCCTTGTAAGGCCCAGTGACCCCTAATTACCCCCAGCTATCTCATTACCTTCCATCCTTCTGACTCCCTCTATTACTCCTAACATAGGGGAATCCCTATGACCCCATCGTCTGTTTGCCCCCACCACGATTTCAGTGATTCCATTTCTCTGGCTTCAATATTACCCTCGCTCAGAAACCGTTTCATACTCTCAGTGATTCCACATCTGTCAATTCCCCTGACCTGAAAAGACCCCATCTTTCTGAACCCGTGTGACCTCACCTCTCAAGTTCTTTCTGACTTCCAAATACCTCATTGCTCTGAACAATCCCTCTCTAAGGAGCCCAGTGACTCTACTGCTGGTCCACTTGTGACCCCAGTGGCCTCTCTCTCTGACCTCTATGATCCCAAAGACCCCAATGACCCTATTACTGAGTCACTCTTGACTCCAGTGATCTATCACTATCTCAAAAATCCAACACTCATCTCAATGACTGTCTCTCTGTTTTCCCAGTGACTCCCGATGACCTGTTTCTCTGATCTTCCTTGACCCCAGTGGTCCCTTCACTGCCGCCCTCAGGACCCCAGTGACCCCCAATTCTCTGATCTCACTGTTCTGCCTCTGGTTCCCCTGGGATTCCTTGTCCTTGACCCCTCTGACCTCCTACCTCCAGCCCAGGGACCTCGTTTTGGTCTCTCACTAGCCGCTGTTCCCTTCCAGGTTACCGCTGCTTCAAGGCAGTACTCTTCCTCACTGGGTTGCTGTTTGGCTCGGTGGTCATCTTCCTGCTGTGCTACCGAGAGCGGGTGCTGGAGACGCAGCTGAGTGCCGGGGCGAGTGCAGGCATCGCGCTGGGCATCGGGCTGCTCTGCGGGCTGGTGGCCATGCTGGTGCGCAGCGTGGGCCTCTTCCTGGTAGGGCTGCTGCTCGGCCTACTGCTCGCCGCTGCCGCCCTACTGGGCTCTGCGCCCTACTACCAGCCAGGCTCTGTTTGGGGCCCCCTGGGGCTGCTGCTGGGGGGCGGCCTGCTCTGCGCCCTGCTCACGCTGCGCTGGCCCCGCCCGCTCACCACCCTGGCCACCGCCGTGACGGGTGCTGCGCTCATCGCCACGGCTGCCGACTACTTTGCCGAGCTGCTGCTGCTGGGGCGCTACGCAGTGGAGCGTCTGCGGGCCGCCCCCGTGCCCCCCCTCTGCTGGCGGAGCTGGGCCCTGCTGGCACTTTGGCCCCTGCTCAGCCTGATGGGCGTTCTGGTGCAGTGGCGGGTGACCACCGAGCGGGACTCCCACACGGAAGGTGAGGAGGCACAGGCCAGGGTAGGCGTGAGAGAAATGGGTGCTTGAGGGGGGTGGGTCTGAGCTACGGTGCATGGGGGAAGGAGCTGTACACACCAGCAGCGGAAGGCCTCAGCTGAGTTAGAGAGCTGACCGGCTCTGGCTCTGGGACCTTCAGTGCCGGGACGGGAGCTTCAGTGCCACCATTCCTGCCACAACAACAGATGGAGCAGCAGCTCTGCGCCAAGTCCATTCCAGGCACTGGGGATGCAACGGAGACAAAACAGAAGAGGCCCCTGCCCTGATGGGGTTGCATTCAGGGTGGGGGAGACAGACACTAGACACGCAAGTTAACAAGATAATTCCCATTGTGTGGAGTGATATGAAAGAGACGTGCAGAGTAATGTGAAATACAGACAGGGTGGCCAAGGAAGGTCACTTGGAAGAGGTGACATTTAAGCAGAGACCTGAAGGATAAGGGACCAGCCATGCAAAGAGCTCGAGAAGAGGGAATAGCAAGGGCGAGGGGAATGAGCTTGGCCTGTTGAGGAGTCGGGCGGGAGTGGTGGGTGAGGGATGCCGATTGTGTGGGCGCCGTGGGCCGTGATGAGGACTCTGGATTTCATTAGATGGGTGGTGAGATGCCACTGGAGGTTTAAAGGAGGGAGGATATAATCTAATTTAGCATTTGGGATGCTCATTCTGGCTGCTGAGTGTAGAAAGCATCAGGGAAGGCAAGCATAGAAGGGGAACTACGGAGGAGGCAGCTTAGTTGTCTAGTCGAGAGATGATGATAGCTGGTCTAGGTGAGTCACCTATGGCTCCAGACTGGGAGAGGGGTAGCATCTGGGAAGCAGGCACCTAGAGTCTAGGAATCTTCCGTGAAGACCTTTGGAAGAAAAGAACTGTGGGAAGTCCCATCTGGGAGGTGGGACACCAGGAAAGTAAAGGAGGAGAGGTTTCAGATGAGGGGAATCTGGGAGCCTGGAGCCCTCAGGTTAGAAGGGACAGGGAGGCTTGGGCGAGATGACGCACGTGGGCCTCTGAGACCCTGCTCTGCCCACCCCTTCACAGTGGTCATCAGCCGGCAGCGCCGTCGTGTGCAGCTGATGAGGATTCGGCAGCAGGAAGAGCGCAAGGAGAAGCGGCGCAAGAAGAGACCCCCAAGGCCTCCCGCTAGAGGCCCCCGGGCTCCTCCCAGGCCTGGGCCCCCTGACCCTGCTTATCGGCGCAGGCCAGTGCCCATCAAACGCTTCAACGGAGACATCCTCTCCCCGGTGAGCACCCTGAGTGGGGAGAAGGGACTCTGTCCAAGCAGGACTGGGCCTTCCCCAGGGGCTGGTCACTGTCTAGAAGGCCTAGCGCTTGTCCACCCATCGTAACCCCTGTACTGGGAGCCTGATGGGTTGGGGAGAGGTGTCCTGAGCGTGAGTTTTAATGAGGTATAGTAGGGGGTAGCGTCTCAGTGCTGTGGACTCTGGGTGCGGTGAGGTCCTAGGTCGACAGCAGACCATGACGCGTCTCAGGCTCATGACAGTGCAGGCTGAGCATGTCTGCCTGGGTGGCTTTCAGGGCAGGGGTCTGCAGTGGCACTCTCACACCTGTGTTTACTCTCCCACAGAGCTACATCCAGAGCTTCCGGGACCGGCAGACAGGGAGCTCGCTGAGCTCCTTCATGGCCTCGCCCACAGACGCGGACTATGAGTACGGGTCCCGGGGGCCACTGACGGCCTGCTCTGGGCCCCCCATGCGGGTATAGCAGTCTCTCTGCTCCTGCCCGCCTACACTCATCGGTCACCAGCTCTGCCAGCTTGGGGAGGCCCGCTGGGCCATGACTCAGCCCACCTGGCCCTGTGGCCTTTGGCTGTCCCTTTCCCCACCCCGGAGAGGGATGGCCTGGCTGCCAGAAGGGAGGACCTATCTCAGGCTCGGCCTGGCCTGAGGGGAGAGCCTCTTCCCAAGCTCCAGAGGGGCTCCTGAGGGACGCGAGTGTGAGCCCCGCTGGGGTGTGCTCAGGGTTGTGAGTGTGTCGCCTGTGTGTGCGTGTGTGGAGGGGTGGGCTTGGAGAGGACACTGGGACCCCTGCCTTAGATTTCTGACTGGTAGGGCTTCTCCGAGGCTGGCCCTGCCTCCTCTCCCACTCCTGGGGTCCCATGGGCTACTCTCCTGCATGTCTAAGTGGAGGAGGTCTACCTTCCTCCCCCATCGCCTCCACCTCTCAGCCAGACTCATCTAAGACTTCTTGTCTTTGTCCATAGGGCAAATTTGCAGCAGCCCTCACCCTGGTCCCCTGTCCTCTGCAAGCCACCAGCCTGAGGGCAGTGGCAGGGAATGGGGGTGGGCGGGTGCTGCTCTGGGCTGGGTCAGGGCAGGGGGCTGGGGGAGGGGCTTCAATGCACGGTGCATGTCTGGTGTCGGTCATGCCACCCTGGACACCTCATGCTTCTGTCTCCCCCCCACCCCACCCTGTTTGACATCTTTTATAAACGTGCCAAACTGTGAGGCTTCTGCCAGGAGTGGTGGTCTTTGGTGGCTGGTACTTCCATGGGCCAAGATGGAAGCCCTGCAGCCCTTGGTCCCCTGTGTCACTCACTACACAGGGGCTCCAGGCAAGTTCTGCCCTCCCACGTCACACAGAGAGCCAGGAAAGGGGCTGTACCACTTTTATTGTCTCCCAACACCTCTGGTTCCCCTCCCTCCCCACCCCTTCCCAGGGTAAGGACATGCGCCTTCCAAGGTGTCCGAGGGCACCCGCCTGGTCTGGTTCGGTCCTCCTAGCTACCTGTGGAGGAATGACTGCGAGTGGGGCTGGGGAGACAGTGGGCACCACACTCCTCTCCCCTAGCAGAGCCTGGGCACCCACACAGGAAGAGCTGGGCCCTCACCCTCTGAACCACCCTTTCTAGGCCTCTGTCAGGGCTGTCTGTAGGGGCAGGAAAGTGAGGGTGGCCAGTCAGAGGTGGGGAAGGTAGGCACCTGAAGGGAACACAGGCGTTCAGGTGGAGAGGGGGGCACCTCCTAAGTGGAAGAGGAAAGAAAGGGGACTAGCAGAAACCCTCTGCCCAGGCAGAGTGCAGCTTGCTGAGATGGGCAGACGCCAGCTGGGCAGAGAGCAGGAGAGGGTGAGGGACAGGCGGGGGGCACAGACCAGGGGCTGGTAGGTGGGAAGGAGAGGAACTTGGGTACAGATGGGGCATTCAGGGGAGACGAACATGGTCCAGAGGCAGGAGGGAGTAAGGAGAAGCTCGGACAGGAAGGGGTGTAGAAAGGTGGAAACAGCTGCCCTGAACCAAGTGGTTCCTGTTGAGAACACGGGACTCCCTCCTCTCCTCAGCCCTGGCTGTGATCTCCCGCCTCCCCATTCCCCACCTCCAACACATCTCAGAACCAGCTTGCCGTCCCAAGTCTTGGAAAACCTGCAGGAGGTGTGTCTCAGCCCACCAGCTCCTAGGAGACCCCTGGCCAGCCGGCCTGCCTTTCTGACCTCTGCCCCGTCGGCTTTACTCACCCTCTACCAGCAGCCGTGTGTGGGCGCTGTCCTGGCCGGCCTGGCAGCAGTAGGTGCCCTGGTCCTCAGGTCGCACGTCATGGATGACCAGGCTGTGGGTGTGGCCATGACTGCGCAGCTCGTACTTGTCTCCCGGGCACAGCGCGACCCCCTCCCGCAACCAGCACACTTGGCCCCCAGAGCGGGACACGGTCACCTCCAGCACCGCCCGGCGGCCGACCAGAACTGTCTTCTCGCGAGGGGGGCGGCGGCAAATCTGGAGAGGCAATGCTGGGGGTGGATGATGAGGGCTTAGGTTAATAGGGACACGCAGGATCCCAGGAGGAGAGACGCATCTTCCCTCCCGCTGTGGCCTCTACTCCTGGTCTTAGACCTCTATGCCACCACCCCGTTTCTCTCTACCCACAACCCAAAGTCTCCTGCTCCCCAGGAAATACACTGCTCTCTGTGATCCGCCCCCGGAGAAAGGGGTGGGGAAGGTAGGGGTCCTCGGACCAGCCACCAGCTTGCCAGTTCCAGGGGTAGACAGTGTTCACTCCAGGTCGTCCATGCCCCAGTTGCTTACCCTCCACCTCCAGCTGAGCCACGGACTGGGCGGGTCCCGCCTGGAAGCGGACCTCACCAGTGTCCTCCAGGCGCAGCACGCTCAGCACCAGAATGTGTTTCTTTCCTGGGGGTGAAGGGGGCGCTAGCCAGGCCGGAGTCGCCTCTGAGGAGGGTTCGGGGATGAGGGTGGGGCCAGAGTAGGTCCCCGGGTCGGTTCGGACGCGGTAAATGTGCGCTGGGCGGGGCGGAACTGAGATGCCGAGGGGTAAGAGGGGAGGTCCAGGACCGAGGGCTCAGAGCTGGGGGCCAGGGAGAGATCGAGAGACTGCTCCTCGGGCCGTGGGGCGGGGCCCATTTGACCTGGAGGTGGGACTTATCCTGGTAGGGCGGGGCAGCGAGGGGCCAGAGCGGGTAGAAAGTCGGTCAGACCTTCCTGTTGGATGCGGACGCGGCCTCCGGGTCTCAGCGGGCGGCCTCCGAGCTCCCAGCTCCCGGTTGGCTCGACCTCCGACACGGTGCACTCGAACGTGGCTCCGTCGCCTTCGCTGGCGCGCACCGACAGAAGCTCGGAGAGGACAGACACCTTGCGCTCTGGGGCGGAGCCGGGGCCGTGAGGTGGGCGGGGCGGAGCGGGGGGGGGGGGACCCTGTCCCCACCCCCCCCCCCCCGCCCCCC
>NW_006769686.1:1246303-1277671 GCF_000442215.2 Lipotes vexillifer | reverse complement strand
GAGAGGACAGACCCCTTGCGCTCTGGGGCGGAGCCGGGGCCGTGAGGTGGGCGGGGCGGAGCGGAGGGGGCGGTACCCTGTCCCCACCCCCGCCCCCCGCCCCCCTCCTTAGACGCCCCAGAGCAGGACCCCGGGGCAAGTCCGGTCCGCAGCCCCCTCACCCACAGCAGTGCCCTGCCTGGGCAGCGCCCGGTACCCACCGCGAACCACCAGGTGGACGGGCCCGGCTCGGGCCATCCCCACCACGCAGCTGTAGGTCCCGGCGTCCAAGGGACCGCAGCGCCGCAGCTGGAGAAGGCGGCGGGTGCCGAGGGCCTGGAGTCTGAGCCGAGGGCTGGGGGTGAGCGGTTGCCCCTCCTGAGGGCGGGAGTTGCAAAGGGTCGCGGTGAAAGCTCGTCTGGGCACAGACGGCCCCTGCCCTCCTCGTAGGCGGCCGCGCCCTCTGTTTATGGCAAGCGGTTTCGAGGCACGTTTATGCTGTGGAGCAGGGCCTTCCTGCGCCTTCCGGGACCTCGCCAGGAGTCTCATGGGGAAGGTGTCACCCTTTTGGGACGTTAGGGCTGAGAAGGGAGCCACGGGCGCGGGAAGCCTAGAGTCATGTACTGCTCATACCAGCCATGCGTGTGGATTCTGGACCAGGAAACCTGGATTCGAATATGGGCTCTACGTCTGCCCCTGGGCAATACTCCACCCCACGGCGCATCAGTCTCCTCACAGATAACATGGAGATAAGAAGACCTGCCTCACAGGGCTGCTGTCAGGTTTAGAGGATTAAATGTAGAGTAAATCTTAGCACAGTGCCAGGCGCATGGTTCAGTATTAGTTATTTCTGTTGGGGGTTGTTATTGCTGTTATGATGCCGAGGTGGGCTGGGCTGGGGCTGGGCTCTGACCTTCTCCCAGGTGACATCAGCCAAGGCCTGGGAAAGTTCACACTCGAAAGTAGCTGTGTCACCCTCGGTCACTTCTAGGTCCTGTGGCCCCCGCACAATGGTCACTGGGGCCTCTGGGAGTGGGAGAAGGCAGACACATCGGGCACAAGGGGTCACTGGTGGGCACATTTAGACAAGGTGATCAAGAGAGGCCACCAGTGAGTGGGGCGCATGCTGGGACAAAGAGGTCCAAAGGGGATGCTGGTCAGTGGGGGACACAGCGGTATCAAAGGGTCAACAGGGTAGGAATGGCCTGCTGGGGGTTGGTCACATTTAAGGTGGTCAGTGGGGGGGACATGCTGGGGCTAGAGGGGCATAGTGGAAACGGGAGCAGAGATGCCAGTGGAGCTACCCATAGGCAAACGTGGTCAGTGGGGGTCACACTGGCTGGAATGGACAGGAGACACTGGCCAGTGGGGGTCACCATGGGTTCACAGGAGCAATGGGGGGACCCTAGAGCAGATGTGGTCGGTGGGGAACAGACCAGGGCTGCAAGCAAAAATGGGGGACACTGAAGCAGAGTTGCCAATGGAGTCACCCTTTGGCATAGTCAGTGGATTGTTGGGACTTGGGTGGTGAGAGGGGCACACTCAGACAGGCAGAGGGGGCTGCAGCAGGCAGGCATGGTCAGTGGGCTTACACTCAGAGTGGCCAGCAGGGCCATGGTCAGGCAGACAGACACCACACCGGCACAAGCACCTCACAGCAGCACAGTCAGTGGTCCACTGGGATAGGGGGGTTGGTGGAGACACACTCAGGCAGGGCACTCACTGGGGCCACACATGGCCAAAGGGTCAGGGGAGTCAAACTCTGGCAGGGAGGTCAGTGAGGGCCACACTGGGACAGGGTCAGTGGGGGCCACACAGGTAGTGGAATCGGTAGAATCACACCCAGAGCAGTCAGCAGGCAGGCAGCGGTTCCAGAGGCCGCACCTCTCACAGTGAGTCTGGCTGCACAGCGCAGGGCATCCGCAGTGAAGGTGATGCAGCCCGAGTCGGCCAGGCCCAGGCCACTGAGTACCAGGCAGTGAGTATGGCCCTCTGCGTGAATTTGGCACGTGGTCCCCGGCTGCAGCCGGACTCCACCCCGGGCCCACTCCCCGGTCACATCCTCCTGGGACAGCTCCAGCTGGAAGGTGGCGCTGCCCCCCTCGATGATGGTCACATCCTCCAGAGGCCGCAGCACCCTTAGCTGCCTTGCTAGTGGGAGGAGACGGGGGAAGAGGGAGGGTGAGGGCTCCAAATCTGGGCGGGGCTTTCGGGCCCCCCTCTCCACCCCACTGCCCGCCACACATACCTTGGCTCTGCCTGCACCACCCCTAACACCCAACCTTGTAAGGCCTTATAGAACAAAGCTCAGAACCAGGGTGCAGGAAGAAGGGAGCACAGCCATTCAGACTTGGGTGGAGAGAGGGGCTTACTAGGGTTAGGAGAGGAGATACATGAAGGGGGTGATGTCTGGTTAGGGGGGTGAGGAGTTTGGGTGAGGGGTGCTGTGACACTGGACGAAGCACAGGATTTGAAGTCAGACACATCAGGACTGGACCCTGCCACATAGTTTGTGTGCTCTGTAACCTTTGGCAAATTCCTTGACCTCTCTGGGCCTCAGTTTCCCCAGCTATACAAGGTTAGTAGCATTGAGACATGGGTTTATTGTGATTAAATGAATGAAATAAATTAGAAGAGAATACACATCACCAACAACCATTTACCAAGCTCTCTGTGGGTATTTCTCATATTATCCCAATCAATGTTCCCAAAAACCCTTTTTAAAGAAAACTTGGCTCAGAGAGGCTAAGTAATTTGCATGAGGTCACACAGTTAATAGAGGGCTCCATCTTGGGGGTGTGGGTGCTATTTGCCAACCATCCCTACTTCTCAGCTGGGCCCACGTATCCTGGGGCAGGTGACTGAAGGATAAACACGGCAAGTCTTTCTGGAGTATAATATTTACGTTTATAGCAAAGCCAACTTGGACATACGAAATGGAATGCAAAGTCCACGTGGACTTCTAAGGTAAATAGAAAACATTAGAAAAAGAACAGTTTTACTTTGGGCAGGCTGCTTCAGGTCACACTCCTGGGGGTCAGCCAGGGCTGACTTGCCTTGTGGCGAGGGGCACTTTGGTGGGGGTCTGAGGGGCCCTGGGCCAGCCAGGAGAGACTGTGCCACGGGGTGGGCGATGTGTTAGGAGAGGACGGGGCACTCACGCTTCACGCTGAGCCTGGCCAGGGTGCGATCGTGGTGGCTCTCACAGCCGTAGGTGCCCTGGTCGGCCAGTACGACGCCGTGGATGAAGAGGCGGTAGACGTGGCCATCCTGGGCCGTGGACAGGCGGGAGTCGGGTGGTAGGGGTGCCCCACCTCGCACCCAGCGCACGGCCCCTGCCGCACCCACTCGGCCTGTCTCTACTTCGAGGCACACGTCCTGGCCTTCCTCTGCCCGCACGTCCTGCAGCCGCCGCAGGAACAGCAGCTCCGTCTCTGGGGAGAAAGAGAGGGGGCCATGGAACCTGGTGGGCTGACCCCCTGCTCCCTCTCAGGGATCTGTCCCCTGATATGGCCAGGGCTGGGAGAATAGGTTCAGGAACAAGACTGTTGTGTCTCCATCAGGACCAAACCTCGAACGTGGAGCCGGGCACTTGTGGACGTGCCCCCTGCTTGGGCAGTCACAGTCCCCGCGTCCTCGAGCTGGCAGCCTCTCACGGTCAATATGCGGCTTGAACCATTCTGGGCCATCTCTAGCTGGGGCCCTGGGGTGACAGTGGCCCCATTGTGCAGCCAAGTGACGTCGGCGTCCGGTGGGGAGACTTCACACCGGAACGTGGCATTGTCACCCTCGTGGACAGTGAGTGGTGTCAGCTCCGAGACCAGCTTCACCGGCGGTGGTTCTGGGGGGTGGGGTCAGGCAGTGAGGTGGGCTGGGTCTTTCCGCCTCCCTCCTCCTCATCCCCTCACCTCCAGTAACAGGCCCTCATCCTCCAGTTACTGAACAGAACCTTCCTGAGGACCTACTGTGTGTCCGCCATGAGGTGTTTCAAAGGACAAGACGTCAACGCCCTGCTACTCCGCCACCTCCGCCCGATGCTGGCCCGGCACCCACCTCTCTGACTCCCTAGTAATAGTAGGTCATTTACTATGGACCCAATTTATCTCATTTAACTGTCACAACAGCCCTACAGGACAAGCATTATCCCTCCACTTTGGAGCTGGGGCTCAGAGAGTTTAAGCAAGTTGCCAGTGTCACACAACTACTGGGAAGCAGAATCCAGATTGGAACCTGGTGTGGGTGGCGCTGACTCCAGAGCCCTGCTTTTAAACCACTGGTCCGTGCCCCTCCTATTATTTGAGGGTTCCTGGAAAAGGGAGCCCTGAGCCCTCATCCCAGGAATAGTCACGCATGCATGGGTTGGAGCCAGAGGCAGAGAGGTGGGGTCGGGGCGCGGGAGCCCAGAGTGGTTCGAGCGTGTGGCCCTTGGGGCGTGAGTGGTGCACTGTTACCTTCCACGCTGACAAGGAAGATGCGGCTGTCCTGGGGCGTGTCGCACAGGTACTCCCCGGCGTCCCTGCTCCGGGCCCCCTGCACCCGCAGCACCTGCCTCGCCCCGTCCTGCTCCAGCTGCACCCGCCCCTGGCTCGCCAGGCGCTCCCCGTCCTTGTACCAGCGCACAGGGCCCCCTGGCCCGGAGAGGTGCACCGCCAGCTCCAGGTCCCCGCCTGGGGTGCTGCGAACCCTCGTCTGGGCTGCCTCGGGGTCCACCACCCGCACGGGGGGCTCTGTGGGCTCAGAGCCGGGGGTCACCAGGAGGGACTGACTCGTGGGCTGGGAGGAGGGCAGTGGGAGGAAAGACAGGGAAAGGGACTGAGAGCGGTGGGGCAGGGGGTGGGCCAGGTGTGCTAGAGAAGGGGGAGACTCATGGGTTTCGGGGTGCGACTCTCAGGCTTCCTGTCCGGGCTATACTCACCAGCCACTTGGACGGTGAAGCTGAGGCTGGGCGCCCCCGGGGCTGCCCCTGCCTGGCAGGTGTAGAGGCCTGCGTGGACCGGGTCTGCAGCCCGGATGCAGAGGACACGGCGGGGGCCCTCGGCTTGGAGCTCCAGGCCCTCACCCTCCTGCACCGGCCTCCCGTTGTGGCTCCAGAAGACGAGGGTGCCAGCCCGGGACAGTTCACAGCTCAGCACCAGCGGCTCCCCGGGGGCCACGCAGAGCAGGCTGGGGGCTGCCTCTGGGGCAAGGAACTGGACTGGGGGCTCTGGACAGAGAGGAGAGGTGTCAGCTTGGTGATGCTCCCACCTCCCGCACCTTGGCTGGCCGGGAGCACCCACCAGCCAGGCTGATGTTGAAGGTGACGGCTTCATCACGAGTCTCACACACATACTCCCCGGCGTCCTCAGGCTGGGCGTGGAGCAGGGTCAGGGTGCGAGTGGGCCCCTTGGCACCCAGCTGCAGGGCATCTGATGCTTCCACCTCCAGCCCATCCTTGTACCAGCGCACTTGGGACCCAGCCGGGGCCACCTCGCAGCGCAGCTCCACGTGCCCTGGAACCCCGAACTGCAGGTCCAGGGAGCGGGCTGCCGGATGCACAATCCTCTCTGGAGTGGCTGGTGGGTGGATAGAGAGAGGGGAGAGTGGGCTCGGCCAGCAGGCCTCTACCTGCCTCCCCACTAGATTCTCAGCCCTTTGCAGTGCAGCTCTTGGGAACGGTGCCACTTACAATCCGTGGGCACTCACTGTGTGCCAGGTGTTGTGCTAAGCGCACTGCAGCTCTTTTCTCAGCTACTCTCAGACATTCCCTATTGTTGGCTTCACTTTACAGATGAGGACCTGAAGCCTCTTTATAGAGAACTGACTTGCTCTAGGCCACATGGGGGCAAAAGAGGTAGCCCCACACTCACAGCCACATCTATCTGACCCCAATGCACATCCCTCCCTGCCCCACCCGCACTTCCTATCCCCTTTGCCTGCCCTGCCTCCAATCACCACCTGAAAAACCATCTATTTTCCTTATTTGCTGTCTGTCCACTCTCACGAGAAGGCAAGCTCCATAAAGGATTTCTCTCCTTGGTTCACTACTGTAACCCTCAGCATCCAGAAACAGTGCCGAGCACATGAGCATTTGTTGGATGAGTGAATGAATAAGTGCTCCTGGTTGTCGGGCTCTCTCCACCAGGTCTCTGGTCATTGTCCTGGTATGATTTGGGCAAGTCAGGGCTCTCTAATGGCTGAGAATGAGGAGGCTGGGGGAGGGGGAAGGCTGGGCAAGGGGAGAGCCACGTGCAGCAGTCAGGGACCCTGAAGGTGCAAGAACTGGGAGGGTTGGGTGTCTGTCCCTCAGCCTCCTGCCTCTTTTCCTCCCCAGGGCGCCCCAGAGACTGCCCACCTGTGACGGTGACAGTGAAGAAGGCTGAGTCGGCTCCAGCGTCGCACACGAACTCGCCCCCGTCCTCGGGCTGGGCAGCAGGCAGCACCAGGCGGCGGCGGGGCCCATCACTCTCCAGCGCCAGGGCCTCGCTCTCCTCTACCTCCAGCCCATCCTTGTACCAGCGCACGGGGGCGTCCTCCCGCGACAGCTCACACATCAGCACCACACACTCCAAGCTCACGGCGACCAAGGTCACCTCGTCCCGGGGGTATATGATGCGCACCGGGGGTTCTGCAGAGTGGGGACAACCACAGCCTGTCACAAACTCACCGTCAGCCTCCCTGGAGCCATCTGGCAGCATGAAGTCCCGGTCACCCACAATCGTAAGAGTAATAAGGGTAATAATAGGTCCAAAATCTGTTCTCTGAAATCCCTGGGGCCAGAAGTGCTACAGAATCCACAATGCTTCCGATTCCAGAAATGGTGCGTTTATCATACATCACCTACCGCCCTCAGCCCCCACTGTGGTTCCCCCATAATCAATCACGTTAACATTTCTGCAGTGTAACATATAGATAGATTCATCCTAAGCAGGCTAATTAAAAAGTACAAATAGCTTCACAGAGTTAAGTTCAGATTTTACTGAAATGACTTTTAATACCAAACTTACAAAAAGTCTTTTGATTTTGAGCAGTTTTTTTTTTTTTTTAATTTCAGAATTGTGGATAAGGGATGGCGGATTTGTAATAGCAAGTACTTATATACAGCTTGCTAGAGTTCCAGGAAGAGTCATAAGCACTTTACACCCTCGTAGCAATCCTAAGGAGTAGGTATTATTTTATACCCATTTCCCAGATGAGGCAACTGAGGCATGGTGTGATTAAGCAACTTCCTTATGGTCACAGCTGGCTATACCTACTCGAGGGCAGGAGGAAGAACTACCATCTGATAAAGGGAGGGTCAGACTCTGCAAGCAGTGGTAAGGACTCCAAGCCAAGGCTTGCAGGAAACTCAGTAATGAATTTTGCATCTGTGCATGAGTTGTCAACACCTAAGATTTCCCCAGGGATATTAAATGCTGTTTCTAGGAGTTCATCTCCAGCTGCCCTGGAGTGGTCAGTCTTTCACGTACCTTGGAGGTCTCCCAGAATCAAGTCTCCAGGACACTTTCGTGTTCCTTTAGCATTTGGCCCCCTTGTGGCTGGGCTGGGGAACTGCTAGCTTCCTGGTCTAGGTCTTTGCAGAGGCGTGTACGGGCAGATATGCCCACCAGTGCACACTGAGCCCTTGCCTCCGCCTCCTCCCTAACTGGGCTTATTCTAAGAGTCTACAGGATGCAGGCTGGTTCTCTGAGGCCCAGCAGCACCAGTAGATTGCAGAGTGCGGCTGCCTGAGTGGTGGGGGAGGTGATGGAGGCAGTGGGGTGAGAATGGGGTGCAGCCATGGGGCTGGGGTTCCTGCACAGCTGCGGCCCTCAGCTTGGCATCAGACTTGATTCTCCTGGTCCACACAAGGTGTGTTGTGTCAGCCTCTCATGAAGAATCTGGTGTTTTGCGGGGAGGCCAGTTATGAGCTGGAATGTGTGTGTCTGCAGCCATTATGTCTGGCCAGGGGTTGGGGCAGGAGAGGTTGAAGGGATTCACTACGGGACAGAATATGTGCAGAAAGGCCTCTTCGGCTTTGTGACTTGTGTGCTTCAGGCTGCACTATCTGGGGTGCAGGGAGTCGGGGGGCCCTAAGTAGCTCAAGCCTAGGCTGAAGCATTGTTCCTAGGGCAGGGCAGGGGCAGGGCAGGGTAACCAGATGATACCAGCATCAGGATGGTCGCTCCAGTGCAGCCAGTGGGTTCTTCTGTGCCACCCAGAGCTGCCTAGGTCCCACCCTCCCCATCCCCCTCACACACACACTGGGATTGGCCCTGTGGGCTGCAGTCCCAAAGTTTCTGGCACTGAACCGTCACTTCCAGAGTCATCCTGTGCTTTCCCGATTTGAACATTCTCCCCCCACCTTCAGCCCAAACCCTGACCCCCACTTAGCTAACTCAGCCGCTTCTCCAAATGGCTACTTTGAAGGCACTTCCTGCCTGCCAACCAGGTCAGCAGCCCCCAGCTTTGGGTACCCACTGCACCCTGACACCCGGCAACCCTCACTCTGAGACCCTCTAATGTGCCCGGCTCTCCTGCCAGTCTGTGCACTCCCGGAGGGACCGTCTGTGAGCTGCTGAGTGGCCTTCCGGAGCCCACCCCGGGTGGCAGGGCGACCGACTTTCCCCGAGGCCCTCCCTGACCTCCAGCTCTGCTCTCTTGAGCCCTCACCCCTCACAGCACTTGTCACGAGGTGTCGCTGTACATTTATTTGCGTGTTTATTGGTTAAACACAGGGGTCGCAAACTCAAATGCCCACGGGGGCCAGGTAAGGTAAGGTCAGTGGCTGAAGTGGTCTGGGGGGAGCAAAAAGGAACAGTGGGAAGGGTGGGACAGAGGAATGTGGGCCCCGTGTTACAGGGGCAGCTGCTACTCAGCGCCAGCTGTTCGTCGCCAAGGGGGGAAGCGGGACCAGAGGCGCCGGGTCTTCGGCTTTTTCAAGAGGACGCATAACTCCGGGTTGTTATTTGAACTGTCCTGACTTTGGTAAGACTCTGCAGGCCAAACAAAACACATCTGTGGGCTGTATGGGGCCCTAGGGACTGCCCGTTTGCGACCCCTGGTTAACGGCTGCCTCCCCAGCTCTCTGGCAGCTGGGAGCAGGGACCGTGTCTGCAATACGCACCAGTGACCTGCAGCACCTGGCCCAGTACCTGACACACAGAAAGTGCTCAGTAAACGAGCCGGTGGAGGATAGCTATTCCTGGCCTTGGGCGCTGGGGAGGAGCCTGCTTATTCGAACACGGACCCTGGGGTCTTCCAGGCAGGGTGCCCCGGTCCATGCACCTGCAGCCCCCCTCCCCCTCCCCCACATGCTTGCTAGGGGATATGTGGCCAGCTCCCGCAAGGGCTCAGGACTGTCCTCTGGTGACCGCGGGCAGCTGGGGTGGGCCCACACCTGTGACAGTGACGGTGAAAGAGGCAGACTCGTCATCGATTTCACACAAGTACTCGCCCGAGTCCTCCAGCTGGACGGCGGGCAGCACCAGGCGGCGGACGGTGTCCTCCTTCTGCAGGAGCAGCGCGGGACTCTCCACCACCTCTTCGCCATCCTTGGTCCAGCGCACCTCGGCCCAGGGCCGGCAGAGCTCGCAGGTCAGCACCACACGCTCCAGGCGCACGGCTGCCACATACACCTTGCCGCTGGGGTACACGATCCACGAGGAGACATCTGGAGGACAGGGACAGCTGTGGCCAGGCGTCAGGGGCTGAGGCCGGGGTGCCTGGCTGCCCCACCTGATCCTCGCCTGTCCCCTACTCCTGGAAGGTGGGCTGTGTGTTGAAGAAGAGGGTCTTCCCTCGGACCCTGGCTCACAGCTGCTCGGACAGTCACTCACAGCTGGGGCACGGTGGCACAGTGGGGACTGTGGTGTCAGCCTCGGCTGGAGAAACTCTCTACGTTCTCTGGGTTGGGACAGGGACAATACGCAGGGTAGGACTGGGGAGAGGAGGGTTGGGTGCCCAGATGGGGCTGGGGTCTCCCGCAGGCCTCAGACCTTCTGACCCCTCTAGTGCCTGGGCGCACCCACCCTAGACCCTGCCCTGTGGTAGCACTGCCAGCCCTAAAGCTCCCCTTGGAGGATCTTCAGAACAGAGAAGGCAGGCTTTCCTTTGACTGATGTAGCTGTGACTGGTGTGTTTATGACAATGCATTTTCTGCGGGTGACTGAACCTCAGGGTGCAGAGCATGGGTTGGGGAGAAAGCTAGGGAAGGGAAGCAGGGGCTGGGAACAGTGGCCCAGGAGTGTACCAGCTGCCCAGGCGGGGGCAGGGCACACCGTCCCCTTCCTGTGGACTGCCTGGAGCCCCACCTGTGATAGTCACGGTGAAGTAGGCGCGCTCGTCCCCAGCGACGCACTGGAACTCGCCCCCATCAGGAGGCTGGGCAGCAGGCAGCACCAGGCGGTGATGGGGCCCCTCGTTCTCCAGCACCACGAAGTCACTCTCTTCTACCTCCTGCCCGTCCTTGTACCAGTGCACGGGGGCATCCTCCCGATCCACCTCACAGGTCAGCATGACGCACTCGGAGGTTATGGCGTGCACAAACACGTGCTCCCGGGGATCCAGGATGTGAACGGGGGGGTCTGGGGGGAGCAGAGATGGGGTCACACAGACACCCCAAAACAGGAGACATGAGTGCACACTGGCTGCTTGGCTGGGGTGGGCTGCTCTGGGGCAATGACACGGACTACTGAGGGTGTGGCGGGTGAGGTGTGACAGATCACATGGCAATGGAGGGCTCTGCGAGTTCCAAGAGGATCAGAGGGGGTTGGCTGGGGACACAGAGGGCTTTGTCTAGGCTGAGAGGAGGTCACATCAGGACCGTACTTGCTGCTTTTTCAAGGAAGCCCCCGGAGGGCTGATCGCAGGACCGGGAAGAGGTGGGAACAATTTAGTGGTGATACTGTGGGGCAGCGCTCCCTATCACTGGTACATTCAGGCAGGGGCCAGAGGACCTTCTGGCAGTGGGGCCACTCAAAGTGAGAAGGTGGAGCAGGATCAGTGGTTCCTGAGTTGTTCTCCCAGAGTGGATCTCCAGGCTCTGTCCTGGATATTCTGGCTCTGGAGGCCTGGGGGAGCCTATGCACTTATGGCTTCCAGGGTGGTTCTGAAGCAGCCAGACGTGTACTGGCTTCTGAGAGCCTCTGGACCACTGCACCTAAAACTTCCTTTTGACCCTGGCCGCCTGGGGCAGTGGGATAAGCAGTCCTGGGTGTGAACCCAGCGAGGGTATTTGCTGCTGTGTGATCGTGAGCAAGTTGAATAACCTCTCTAAACCTCAGCTGCTTCATCCGTGAATGGAGATATACTGCCCCTCACATAGCTGTGAACACTGGATGCAAGTGTACATTTGAAGCATACAGCATAGGAACTGGCTAGTAGGTGCCTAACAAATGTTAGCTCCCACCTCCCTTCCCTTAATTGAATTGAGGCTCCCCCACTTTCCCACCAGCCAAGGCTACATGGGGGCCAAGTGTGCTGGAGGGTGGTGGTGCACGGGCAGTGTGATCTGCAAACATGCCCCCTTGCCCCCTAGGGCCCTTCGGAAGGGACCCCCAAGCAGGCAGACCAGGGGGGCAGGGCTCACACAGCCCCCAGGGTCAGCCTCAGCTGGGGGAGCCCAGGCCGCCACGGTCCCTGACCTTGGACGGAGATGCTGAAGAAGGCTGAGACCCCTTCCGTTCTGCACTCAAACTCGCCACTGTCCTGGACCCGGGCCTCAGGCATGATCAGGCGGTGTTTGCGCCCATCCGTCTTCACCAGCAGCGACTCGCTCTCCGCCACCTTCTGCCCGTCCTTGTACCAGCTTGCTGGGAAGTCCACCCGGGAGAGCTCACAGGTCAGTACCACCCGCTCCGAGGTTGTGAAGGTCAATGACACCTTGTCCTGGGGGCTCAGGATGTGCACCGGGCTCTCTGCTCGGGGAGAGGTGTGGTCATGTGCGGCACCCTAGTTGTGCTCTGCTACCCCAATAAACACCCCACTCCAGGGTATGTGCTCAGGGTAGGGGGGTGGGCACATCAGGCTGGATGATTGCCATCGATGCATTTGCTGGTTTTAAAAATTAGTTTTGGGCTGGGACTTCCCTGGTAGTCCAGTGGTTAAGACTCCACGCTCCCAATGCAGGGGGCACGGGTTCAGTCCCTGGTCTGGGAACTAAAATCCCGCATGCCGCGTGGCGCAGACAAAAAAAAAAAAAAAGTTTTAGGCTTACACACCAACTCTTAAGAGCAGTGGTTTTAGTGTGCATAAGGATTCCCAGGGAGCCTGCTGAAAATGCAGATTCTTAAGCTCCTCCCCCAAAGCGTGCAGGGGCCAGGGAATCTGCATTATAGACCAGCCTCCGGATGACTCTGATGTTGGTGAACCTGGGTTGCATTTTAGAAACGCTGCTCTGGTTGCTAGTTATTTCTCACTTTGTCCTCCTCCTGGGATGCTGGCAGCTAACCACCTCAAGGCCCTGCACTTGGGCACTGAGGAATTACTTGATTGGCCATACAAACTCCAGTAATGGTGCAATGGCAAATGCCAGCATGTTCCCTGCACTTTCAGACCCCCACCAAGATCTGTCGTCCTCGGGGAGGCCTCATTCCCTCTCCTTCCCTCCTTCCCCGGGTCGCAGAGTGTGATTCTGAAGCCAGACCACCTGGGTTCATAATCCAGCACCAGCACTCATTAGCTTTGTGACTTTGGGCAAGTCACTGAACTTCTCTGTGCCTCAGTCTCCCCATCTGTAAAACGGGATGACAAAAGAACCCATCCTGTAGGGCTGTTGAGAGGATTGTGCTAGTTAACATATATAAAGCGATTTAGGATTGTGCCTGGCACACAGAAAGTTGCTCCCGATAGCGTCAGCCGTTAACGTGATAGGGCAGGAAGCAGTCAGGGACCAGGAGCCGAGGTCTGTGTCTCTGAGATGACAAACGTGACAGAACCCTGCACAAAGTGCCCCAGAGAATTTCGATATGATGCTGGTGAAGATAACCAGGGGTCCCCTATACGTTGCGCATGAGTTGAAACTGAACTTCGGGATCACTGAGCCCTCTATCTGAGCTAGCTCACCCTGGATGCCCCTTACTCTCCCGGCCCAGGTGTGAGAAGCAGCAATAGCACCTGCCTCATTTTGCTAATGGGACTTCGGTGTCTTGACCCTATCCGCCCACCCTGGTCCCCACCTGCACGAACCTTGGATGGTGAGGGCAGCCGAGTCCTGCACACCTGGGCAGCTGAAGCCAACCAGGGCCCCGCTGTCCTGGTGCCTCACAGCTTGCAGGATGAGTCTGTGCTGCAGGCCCTTCTGCTCCATCCGGTACCGCAGGGCCCCAGGCTCCACCTGGCCCTCTGGCTCATTACTCTTGAGCTCTTCCCCATTAAGGAACCAGGTGCCCTGGATGATGGTGGAGAGATCGAGGGAGAAGACGGCATCTTCCCCGTCATATACCTGCACGTCGTCCAGACCGGCCACCAGGCGAGCTGTGGGCACTGAGATGGGACAGAGTTCAGCCATCAGAACCAGGGGGGTGGCAGAGGGCAGAGGCTGGCAGGTAGAAGGCATATAACAGGACAGGGACTGAGGGCCAGGGAAGGGAGGAAGGTGATGGGGAGGGTGTGACTTGGGGTACTGCGGTTGTCAGCCTGGGCTGGCGGGACCGACTCACCGAGGTGAGCAGACCCATGGAACACAACATGGGAGCTGCGGCCGTGTTCGCTGACGGTGCAGACGCGGAAGCGGTAGTCGCCCTCGGAGGGCACACAGTCTCCCGGCACCTCCACGGCCCCAGCTTTCTCAATGCTGAAGCACTGGATCCAGTCTTCTGAGCCCACCTCCTGCCGTTCCAGCCGGTAGATGAAGGGGGTCTCGGGAGCTGGCTCGGGAGGCTTCCAGGTCAGCAGGACCGTGTTCTTGTGGCCCTTGAACATTTCTGCCAACACTGGGGGTCCCGGGGGATTGTGCTTGACGCCTGAGACAAAGGCAGGGTTTGCATCCGAGCCCTGCTCCCGCCTCCCACAGCCCTCTGACCTTAAGTGCACTTTGCCAACCCAGACTGTGGCATCTGATCACCTTCCAGCCCTGACCCTCCTGTCCAGCCCTTGAGGAGGCTGCCTAGGGGTTTTCAGGCCCTCACATTTGACTCTGAGCAGAGTGGTGGTACGGGAGTTGCCCAGGCTGAAGGTGACCTCGCCAGCATCTTCTCGGGTGACCCCTGGCAGGACCAGGGCATGCATGTGGCCGGAGCTGCTCTGGCAGGTGGCCGGTAGGTCCTCCCCATCTCGACTCCAGCGCCCTTCCACCCCAGCCTCGCGGGTCTCCACCAGCAGCACCGCGTTCTCTCCCTCAAAAACATCGAGCTTCCGGGGCAGCCGCTTCAGGATGGGCCCTGAGACACGGATGGGAGTCCGTCAGCCCGGGGTCTGGGCATCTGCCTGCCTCGGTCTCGGCCTCCTCCCACTGGCCAGCCGACCTTTGACTGTCACGTCGGCCACGGTGCGCACCCGGCCGCGCATCTCGCACAGGTAAACTCCGTCGTCATCTGCCTTCAGCCTGTGGATGATGAGGCGCCGGACCGCGCCCTCCTCGATCTGCTCGTACTTGCGGCAGGGCAGCAGCCGCTGGTCCTCGCGGAACCAGGCCGTGGGAATGCGGGAGTTGGGGACTTTACACTCCAGCACCACAATCCCATGCTCCCGGCCCTCCACGTCCTGCAGGGGCCTCGTGAAGCGGAGGCGAGGCTCTGTGAAGAAGGGAGAGACCAGAGAAGCCTCTGGAGAGGGCCCGACCAGGAGACTCTCCTGCCCATCATCTACTGCCTAAACCCACATTAGCTCCGGCCATTTGCTCTTCTCCCAGAGCCAGCAGGCACTGTGGAATCAGAGAAACCCCCAGAAGGGAAGTCAGGGGACCCACATTCTCATCTGACCCTGACACTCGCCAGCCACATCACCTTGACCAAGGCCATTTTCATGATCCTGGGTCTCAGTTTCTTTACTCGTAAAGTGGAGAAAGGGATGGAAGGGCTTGGACCACATCAGTGATTTTCAAATTGTTCCCTGGGGCCCTTCACAGGCACCACACACAATTCTGCAAAGGTCTGAGTTGAATTTCATTTTGAAAGTACTTTAACCACTTTCAAAACTGCATTTAACAAAAAGAAAGCACGATGATGGAAACGGCCAGTGGTTCACTTGGGCTGCTGGGGAAGCACGTCTGTCTTGTCATGCGGCATCATGTTGGGCTTTTCTCTCCTCAGGGGGTTAGAGTTCAGCCCTGCCCGGCCAGTTTGTGCACATCAAACGGTACCCAAGAGGCCACCACTGTGGCACAGGTGCCACATGCTTGACTGCGTGCCAGGCAGGGCTCAGGAGATTTGCCAACTCTTTTGACTCTGAGGGAAAAAGTTGGGTAATAACTAGTGAAGGTATAATGTCATGAGTTGTGATGAACTCCTATTACAGAGAGCTTTAACTTCCAGTGTGAGTTTGGGGTGTTTTCCCTCCCTGAATTTTCTATTTATGAGCAATGTAAGCAGTTATTAAATACTGTTGGGGACTCAACTTTGACACATAAATTTCCTCTCCTTCACCTTCTTCTTGCAAACGTGAGAGCAGTCTAATGAAAGAATAGTCAAAAATTGCGGGGCATTTTTTTTCCTCCCTCAAGTTTTCTCCCTTCGGTGCGAATCAGGAGTTTCTCAATGTGACACCTGCAACTAGGCCTTCCCCATAGGGCTCACAGACTAGACCCAGTTATGTATGGTTAAAATGTGTATATTCAATAAAATAGACCCCATGTTCTCACTGATTGACTTTATAAGTACATGTTATAAATTTGGATTTAGAAGTTTACACCCACAAAATGATCCTTTTATCTGTCTCATTTATTGGGGCCCCAGATGGGATTTCCATCCGGGGACAGGCTGGTGAAATAACAAAGAGGTTGAAAAACAATGAACTACAGAGTTGTAGGTCCCTCTGGGTCTGTACATGAATCATTCCTTAAAGCCCTTTATCTAAGAGTGGTTTTCCACCATCTGCCTCAGAATCATTTGGGGAGCTTGCTAAGAAGTTCCTGGAGTAGGTACCCTGCAGACCTACTAAATCCGAATCCCTGGGGGTTGCGAGGTGGGCGGGAAATGGCATTTTAATACTTAGCCTCCCTTACCCCCCACCGTCTTCTGGACACTGAGTGGGGCTGGAGTTAGGAGGGTCTGGGAGGGCGCTGGAGGCCCCTGCCCAGGGCCCCGGCCGCCCGGGGGCGCCGCGGTACCTTTGACATGCAGCTGCACTGCACTGAGCGTCTGGCCGGCCGAGTTGCGCGCGGCACACACGTAGAGCCCGCGATCCTTGGCCTGGCAGTAGAGCACCTTGAGCACGAAGCCGCCGTCGCGGTCGCGGTACATGAGGCGGCGGCGGTCAGGGAGCAGCGGGTGGCCCTCCCAGTGCCATTCAATCTCGGGCTCGGGCTTGCCCATCACGTAGCAGCGGAACTTGGCGTGCTTGCCCTCGTTCACCCAGAAGGTCTTGGGCGCGCACTTGAGCGGCTCCACCACGGGGTTGGGGGCCTCGTCCGGGTCCTCGGGCGGGCTCTCCGGGGGCTGCTGCACCTGCAGGAGCGCGCCGGCCCGCGCGTGGCCGTGCGCGTTGCGGGCGTGGCACACGTAGACGCCGGAGTCGGGCAGCCGCGCCGCCAGGATGCGCAGCGCCAGGCTCGCGCCCGGGCGGCCCTCGGCGCGGCCAGGTTCGAGGGAGAAGTGGCTACTGTCCCACACTTCGTCCAGCGCCATCCCGTCCTTCTCCCAGTACAGCGTTGGCGCGGGGAGGCCCCCCACCTGGCACTCCAGCACCACCTCCGCCCCCCGCAGCACCCACTGAGACCGGGGCCCCGTCAGGAACACCGGGGCGCCCTCCCCGGCCCCGGGCGGCGGCCGCGGGCGTTCGGCAGGCTGGGGCTCGCGCTCGGGGGCCGGCGGCTCCAGCACGGTGACTGCGGCTGCCGCGTAGGCCTCTCCGGCCACATTGCGGGCGCGGCACACGTAGACCCCCGCGTCGGTGGGCAGCGCGCCGCTCAGCAGCAGGCCGTGCTCGGCGCCGTCCGCCGGGAAGCTCAGGCGCTCCGAGGCCGCCAGCTGCTGCCCGCCCTTCTCCCACACGACAATGGGCGGCGGCTCCCCCAGCACCACGCACTTGAGCTCGGCCTCGGCGCCACTTACCACCCGCACGGGCCGCGGGAAGCGCAGGAAGCACGGGGGGCTCCCCTGGTCCCCCGAGCCCGCCTTCATCGCGGCGGCGCGGGGGAAGGCCGGGAGCGGCGGCAGGAGCCCGGGAGGCGGGGCGCGTCTGGGGACCGGGCGCCAGGACCCGCGGAGCTTTCCCCTGGCCGCCCGCTCCCGGTTCCCCTCCTTACCCTCGGCCCGGAGCTGCGGCTCTGGCGGCGGCGATTCCCGGGCCGGGGCCCAGGGCTCAGGGGGCAGTCCTTCCTGTTTGCCTCCCCAGCGAGGGGCCCCTCAGACTCCCCTGCCTGCGGCCTAGCTTCCTGCTCCGGAGAGCCAAGTCTTCCCAGCCCCCTCCCACAGCCAGGGCCTCTTTCCCCTCCTCCCTCCCACCTCCAGCCGCCAGGTCCCCAGCCGCCCGCCAGGCTTGGGCCTGAGTGGCAGAGGCGCCTGCAGCTGCCAATCCCCAAAATATTCTCTGATGACACAGCTGGAGGACGAGAGCCCAGACTGGCTCCTCCAGGCCAAGTTTAGCGCAGGCGGGACCACCTGGCCCCCGCCCTAGCCCCAGTTCCAGCCCCTGCCCCAGCCCTTCCCCCCCAGGACTGGCCCAGCAGCTACGTGGTTGAAAGGGGCCCCAGAAGCTCTGAGGGGCTGGCGCGCTCTGTCTCCCTGACAAGGAACGCTTCTAGGAGCTGGCAGACCCCAGCTTCCAGGCTCCTGTCCCATCTGGTGTCACCTCTGCGCTGGGTGCTGGGTTGTGACACAGTGTGTGTGTGTGTGTGTGTGTGTGTGTAGTGGGGGGGGGTTGTATGTGTGGGTCAGGTCACTTGGGGTGAAAGCCCTCGCCCGCCCCTCCCCCACATTCCTGGCGGGAGTGGGAGATAAGGCTCAGGGCCACAGACATCTACGTCAGAGATAGGAGGTCTCAATGCCATGGGCAGGGGCAACTGGACTGCGGGGCGTGGGAAGGGCTGGGGAAGACTGGGGTGAGAAGGGTAGAAGAGGGCGGGTGGTGGGATGGGGAGGGCAGAGTGGGGAGGCCCTGGGCAGACCCTGGCAGAAGGGGCCCGGGGCAGGGTGTGGGTTCACCGTTGGCAGGGCCAGGTGAGCTATGTGGCCTCAGCTGCTCCTCTTGCTGCTGGCCCCACGGGGTGGGCATGGCTGCCATGGGCCGGAGCTGGACCGGGAACTTGTCCTGGCCAAGGTGAGGGCCCTGTTCCTGGATGCCTTGGGAGCCCCAGCAGTGACTGGGGAAGTTCGGAATCCTGGAGTCAGGCGTCTGCCCCGAAGACATGCTGTGAGGGGCTTCACGCACAGGGGCTCTGAGCCCGAGGAAGAGGATGTCTCCCAGGCCATCCTTTTCCCGGCTACAGGTAACGAGGGTGGGGAGCTGGCACCTTGACTTTGGTAAACAGTGTGGTACCGCAGGGGCTTGGGAGCCAGGCAGGTCTGCGTTTGAATTCCAGCCCTGCTACTCAACTGGCCTTGCAGTAATGGACCAGTTACTGAACCTTCCTGAGCCTTTGTCTCCTCATCTGTAAAAAGGGCAATAATGCCTACCTCTCAGGATTAAGTGAGATGGTGTATCTAGCACGCATGGTTCACAGGAGGCATTTGGGAGATAGTCGTCTGGGAGGCCAAGGGTCTCTAGGGACAGAGATATCTGGGCATGGGCCCCTTCCTGCCATCTTTCCTTCTATCTTTGCTTTTGTTCCCTGCTCCAAACACTGCTTCTTTAGGCCCAAGTAGCTGAGACTTGAGAAGATTTCAGGGATGCAGGAGAAAGATTAGCTGGGAAACTAGTCTACCTTCTCTTAAGTTCTCTCCTCATCTCCCCATGTTGCACTGACTCAATGAGTAAAGCCCTCCTGTGGCTAAACTTTCTTGTAATCTGGCCCGCTTTGCTCTCAGAGAGGATCCCTTGCCTCCCTGCACTTCAGGCCCCATGCAGCACAGTGAGTGTGGCTTTGGGATCAGGCAGAATCCCAGCCTGGCTACTTAGTAGTTAAATGACAGTTCATCTTTCTAACCCTCAGTTTTCTTATCTGAAAAATGGATCAATTGTGAGGTTTATACTGAGATAACCCACATAACAGTACAGCCCCAGCTACCAGTTCTTCAGCTCATCATGAACCACATGATCGTTTGGTGCCATCTATATACCTGTCAGGGTAAGGATGCCAACTGCCTTTTCTTAGAAAGCGCTGTCCTCGTTCTGAGTTACATCCTTTCTCCTCCCCCCTCCTCCTTCTTCTTGGTGTTAACCTGCCTTTTTATGGTGGAATTATTTTAAAGACTTTCTCAGGCAATATTTCTGACACATAAAAAGACATAAAGAGTAATATAACGAGTGCTTGTGTACACAGCATTCAAGGTACCATTTCATAGTATCACGTGAACAAAAATTTAAATATAACTATCAATTCTAGGCATTGGTGAGGGGAGAAAGTGCAGGGCCTCTTACACATCGCTGATGGGAATATTAATTGGTAAAACCACTTCAGAGAGAAGTTGGCAATGTCTGGTATTTTTGTAGTCCTTTAATGATGAAATAACAAACGGGGAGCCTCTGTCAGTTCCCCCTGAGACTGAGAAGAGTCCCGCATCTGGCAAAGCACTCAGTAGAGCGCTTGGCAAGCTCATGAGTGGCAGCCACATCCCTCCTGCTGAGGAGGAGGGTCCCAGGTTCTGCCAGTCAGGGCTGCTCTCTCCCTTCCCTCTGCCTCTTACAGGTGCCAGCCTAGGGGACGAGCCAGCTGCCAGAGAGCTGGCCCAGGAGGCCAAGGAGGGCCTCTTTACATATGTGTTCCGGCCATCCCAGCACACACGCAGCCGCCAGGTGACGTCGGCCCAGCTGTGGTTCCACACGGGACTGGACAGGCAGGAGACAGCAGCCGCCAATAGCTCTGGGCCCCTGCTAGGCCTCCTGGCACTGTCATCTGGGGGTCCTACAGCTGTGCCCATGTCACTGGGCCAGGCACCCCCTCGCTGGGCTGTGCTGCACCTGGCCGCCTCTGCCTTCCCTCTGCTGACCCATCCCGTCCTGGCGCTCCTCCTGCACTGTCCTCTCTGTTCCTGCTCAGCGCGGCCCGAGGCCACCCCCTTCCTGGTGGCCCACACTCGGGCCAGGCCTCCCAGCGGAGGGGAGAGAGCCCGCCGCTCCACGCCCCCGCTGCCCTGGCCTTGGTCTCCCACCGCGCTGCGCCTGCTGCAGAGGCCTCCGGAGGAACCCGCTGCGCATGCCGACTGCCACAGAGCGGCCCTCAACATCTCCTTCCAGGAGCTGGGCTGGGAATGGTGGATCGTGCACCCTCCCAGTTTCATCTTCCACTATTGTCATGGGGGCTGTGGGCTGTCCACCCCGCCGGACCTGTCCCTGCCGGTCCCCGGGGCACCCCCTACCCCTGTCCAGCCCCTCTCTTTGGTGCCAGGGGCCCAGCCCTGCTGCGCTGCTCTCCCAGGGACCATGAGGCCCCTACGTGTCCGCACCACCTCGGATGGAGGTTACTCTTTTAAGTATGAGACGGTGCCCAACCTGCTCACGCAGCACTGTGCTTGCATCTAAGGGGGTCCTGCTGGTGGCCGAGTCCCACCATTACCAGCCTGGAGGAAGGGCAGGGTTCCCACCTCCCCGCTCCTTCCACCTCTCTGCCTGGAGGCTCCCCTCCCTATCCCGTCCCTGTCCCACGGGTAACGTGACAATAAACAGCATAGTGCATATGACTCGGTGTGTATTCTTAGGCTTCTCTGACACGTTGTGTGTGTCGGGGTGAGGTCTGAGCCCCGGGAGCATGGGATTGTGGGATCTCAGGTCACTCAGCCTCACTTGACCTCAGAGATGTGGGTTTCACCAGCTGTAATTCGATGTGTATCTGGTAGGAACCTACAATGCTTGGGGATGACAAAAAGGTGCTTCCCAGCTCAGGACAGCCACTCTGGAGCCAGAACTGGCCGTCATACAAGCCGGACCTGATGTGTCGGTTGGGTGGCCTGCTGTGCACACCTCATAGTGCCTATGCCTTAGTGGCCTAACCGCCCCCTGCTTGCCACACTCTGCCCTAGCTGATGGACACCTAGCTCAAGGTCAGGTGATTTATAGATGTGCCCTGTGTATCTTTACATAATCCCTTAACTCAGCCCTTAATGTCAGACAGTGGAAAGGCAGAGAAACCATTTGCTCTTGTGTGAACTTGTGCCCACACTGAGAGCCCAGAGTGCACAGAGTCCTTTTCTTTTCTTTTCACGTTGCATCTCCTATCAGTCCATTATGCCCCACCTTGACTGGGCCCCGCTTCCCTGGCCTTCCTGCTTTCTTTTTCACTCTCCTGCTTCTCCCCTTGGTCTTAGTATCCTCCTGCCCTGCCCTAGGTCCTGGCTCTCAGCCACTAGGTTCCATCCAGTCTCCCTTTAAGGTGTGTGTGTGTGTGTGTGTGTGTGTGTGTGTAGGGGGAGGGTTGGGGATGTTCAGGTCCCTCAGATTGAAACTCTAGAGCACTTTCTGATGTTGACTGCACAACTGCAACGTGTAGTTATGCTAACACAAGACTCCTACTAATCCAGATCCATGGGGTGTGGAGTGGGCCGGTAAGTTCCTGCCCCAGGAAGGGGTGTGGAGGGGGGAGAATCCCATTCTGTCACCTTAGGCTAATGCCTTCTCAATACTTGAGCTGAGCTGGGTGAGCTATTGTTCCTCACAGCACCAGAGTCCCCATGGCAGCCCACTCCGACTGCATGAGGCCCGGTCTCAGTTGATGCTGCTGCTAGGGAGTTGGGAACCCGCCTGTTCACAGGCCTGGGTCTCTCCCAGCACCTTCATCGACACCCAGCATTGCAACTGGTATGCTCAGGGCCCCTGGGCTCCCCACTCAGGTGGGGGACTGGGGAGAGGGCTGGTTGGGCTGGGCCAGTGGTGGGAATGGGAGATTTTCCTCAAGGCCGTCTAAGCACTGCTCTCTCCCTGTCTGGTTTCCCTTGCCTGGTACCCCCTGCCCTGAGCGAGGCTTGTCCCTGGGATCTTCAATCCTCCTACTAGGCTTAGGATGCTCCCTTTTCCTGCTGGGGCCATCTAGGACCCTGTGATGTCCAGACTTTCCCTGTGCCAGGGATGTGGATGTCATCTGAGGGCTGGGGACACTCTACCTAGGGCCACAGGGTTCTCTACTAGGCCAGTTAGCAGATGGGTGTTGCTAGGGAAGTGTTTTCACATATCTGATACAGAGTGAGAGAAATGAGTGCCACATAGTAACTTTCACAAAGCCAAAGGTATTCTTTCTAAAGGGTTGCCCTGTATTCTAAAATTATCCTTCCTGTGTGTGTATGTGTGTCAATATGTTGTTTCTTTTATGATATCATAGTGATGGTAGACAGTAGGGGTTTTGTTTGTTTGTTTTTAAGTTTTTACTTAACAAAATTAAAACTTGGCAATTCTAATTTGGATCCTAAGATTTTTCTTTGTAATTTTGCTGCTGAAATCTGTGAAATCTCTAAATCTGTGAAATCCTAAAGTCTGGGAGTCACTGGTCTGGGCCACCCTTCCAGGGTCTCTAAGGCCTTTGATTCCACTAACTTAGCAAGTCAGGAAGAAATGTCCACCCCTCCCTAAGAGGGGCCAACAGTGGCTAAGAAAATCTGTCTTCACTCCTGGCCATGAGACTAAAAGCAGTAGACTTCAGAGATTTTCCCTGTTCCCCGTGGTAATCATTAGAGACATTTTGAATAATCTTCATTCAGAGACAAATTGAACAGAAAATTCAACTCAAACTGGCTTAGACCAAAGAAAAATAGAATTAAAAAAATCACTGCCTTATGACAAGTCCACAAGCATAGCTGGCTAAGGTATGGCTTGATTCTGGGGTCAAAAGACACTACTGTACCGGGATCCAGCTATAGGCTCTACATCCCCTGAGTGGGCTCCATCCCAGGTCCAAGGCAGCCTGGGCAGTTCCAGGCTCTCATCATCATACCACTTGGTCTAGCAGGAGGGAGTTTGCTTATAGAAGTCCCAGATTGGGTCTTGGTGGCCTGACTGTCCTGATTAGGGTCATGTGCTCCTCCAGGAAAGGTGGCTGAGGGAACAGAATGAGTTAATGACTTAGATCATGTGTCCTACCCCTGGAGTCCAGAGCCTAAAGCACAAGGTGAAGTTATCACCTGCTTCCCCAAAGTAGAGTGCAGTTACCACACAAAGGTGGGATAGGTGCTGAAAGAAAAGTCCAGCTGGTTCCTCCTCCTAATTATGTCTCAAATCAAGCCCTTTCTCTCTCTCTACATAGACACTACTTTGCCATTTAAGGGGAACTTCTTTTTTTTTAATTGAAGTATAATTGATTTATAATAATTGTGTTAGTTTCAGGTGTACAGCAAAGTGATTCAGTTATATACATATTTTTTCAGATTATTTTCCATTATAGGTTATTACAAGGTATTGAATATAGTTCCCTGTGTTATACAGTAAATCCCTGTAGCTTATCTAATTTAGGTATAGCAATTTGTATCTGTTAATCCCATCCTCCTTATTTATCCCTCTCCCCCACTCCCTTTCCCCTTTGGTAACCATAAGTTTGTTTTCTATGTCTATGAGTCTGTTTCTGCTTTGTATATAGATTAATTTGTATTACTTTTTAGATTCCACATATAAGTGATATCATATAATATTTGCCTTTCTCTGACTTACTTCACTTAGTATGATATTCTCCATCCATGACATATAAGTGATATCATATAATATTTGCCTTTCTCTGACTTACTTCACTTAGTATGATATTCTCTAGGTCCATCCATGTTGCTGCAAATGGCAATATTTCATCCTTTTTTATGACTAATATTCCATTATATATATAATATTCATATATATATATATACACACATATATATGTGTGTATATATATATACAACACTACGTCTTAAACCAATCACCTGTTGATGGGCATTTGGGTTGTTCCCATGTCTTGGCTACTGTAAATAGTGCTGCTATGAACACTGGGTACATGCATCTTTTTGAATTAGAGTTTTTGTCTTTTCTGGATATATGCCCAGGAGTGGGATTGCTGGATCATATGGTAGCTCTATTTTTAGTTTTTTAGGAACCTCCATAGTGTTTTCCATAGTGGCTGCACCAATTTACATTCTCAAGGGCAATTCTTGATTGAGCAATTCAGCAGCCTCCTTAACCAGTCTCTAAGCAGTCACTCCCTACCTCTCCAGTCCATGTCACACCTGGTGCTGAGAGGATAACTTCTTTGGTGATTTTGTCCCTTAGGTGATGAAAAACTTGTCTACCCAAAGTTCAACTTGCTTTGTGTGGTATAACAGCCCTTTACAATAGACCCTACACCTATCCTTGCAGACTTGGAGTGATACAGTCATGAGCTAAGAGATGCCAGCAGCCTCTACAGGTCGGAAGAAGCAAAGAACAGATTCTCTCCTGCAGTCTCCAGAAGGAGCCTGTGATTTGTTACTTTACATGGCAAAGGGGACTTTGCAGATGTGATTAAGGTTACTACAGACCTTAAGGTGGGGGAGATAATTGTGGATTATCCAGTGAGCCCAATCTAATCCCATGAGCCCTTAAAAACAGAATATTTCCTGGCTGCTGTCAGAGAGTTGTGATGATAGGGAAGAATCAGAGAGATGCAATGTTGCTAGCTTTGAAGATGGAGGAAGGGGGCCAAAAGCCAAGGAATACAAGCAGCCTCTAGAAGCTGGAAAGGCAAGGAAATGATTCTCCGTCAGAGCCTCTTGAAAGGATGCAGTCCTGCCGTCACCTTGATTTTAGCCCAGCGAGACCCATACCAGACTTCTACATAATTGTAAGATCATTAATCTGTGTTCTTGTAAGCCACTAAATTTGTAGTGATCTGTTACGGCAGTAACAGAAAACTAACCAGAAACAGTGACCAAAGATGACGTGGTGTCTGGGAAGAAGAAAACCCTTTTCTATCATTCCTGATGTAGTCTGCCTCATCCAGGAAATACTTGGCTTCAGTACAATTTAGAATATTTATGCTGGTCATTCTTTAGATCCAGTATGTTTGACAAAAAATACATTCCTGAATTTCTACACTAGTTTTGTCTTGGAGTAGAATATATTCTGGGTTGAGCAGTTAGAAGAGTGTTAACATAGGGTGTCCCCTAGAAAAATGTGTTGAATGAAAAAATGAATGTGATCAAGACAGGCTCTGAAAGGGATTGTAATCATTTGATTTTTTTTTTTTTTTTTGCGGTACGCGGGCCTCTCACTCTTGTGGCCTCTCCTGTTGCGAAGCACAGGCTCCGGACACGCAGGCTCAGCGGCCATGGCTCACGGGCCCAGCCGCTCCGCGGCATGTGGGATCTTCCCGGACCAGGGCACGAACCCGTGTCCCCTGCATTGGCAGGCAGACTCTCAACCACTGTGCCACCAGGGAAGCCCCAAGCTGTATTTTTTGATACTAGTGATATAGCTAAATCAATAAGTCAAAAAATGCATAAAATCTTAATAGGAGAAATAATTATTGAATGATCAAACTAGTTCAAAATAAGAATACAAATACTTTTCAGTATATATCAAAAAAAACTTATTTGACAAAAAAAAAATGTTTCTTAATGGCTGTTGGTCAAGGCGGCATCGAGAAACTTTAATGCACATTCTACCAAATGATTTATCAAAAAGGGGCTTTGTTCATTTTTTTTTTCTTGCAAACAAATGTGGTTACATTAACACTGAGCATGTAACAAACTGGTTTGCCTGGATGTTTAAACGTTATCAGCATAAAACTAAAACATATTTATCTCAAGATCTATTCCTAGTCCAAATGTATCTATACTAAGGCTGGAAGACAGAATAAGAATAAAACCAAAATGTATCTGTAAAGTAATAAAAATAATTTGATTGTTTTTATGCTGGAAGTATGTTTCTTATTAATACGGCACATCATCTTTCTGATCTGCTACTGCTTAGATATTCTTAAGAATATCTGTTTCAGGCTCTCATCAGTGAGCTCTATGGAAATGAAGTCCAAGAATAAAGTCAAGAGTTGCAAATTCAGGATGGGACTGTACAATAAAGTCAGGAACATCCAGGATCCTGTGTGTAATGTATTGAATGACTCTCATTGGCTAACCTGATTGGAATTTTTGTCATTGGCACGGAATCGTCAACAGGAACAACTGCATTAAGTACTGACTTCTCTTCTGGGGAGGAAGGTGTATTGACTATTTCAGGTGTAAGGCTTCCAAGTTTTTGCTTTCTCTACTAAACCTTATTTGAACCTTATTCTAGGTTGTATGTATTCTTGATCTTGATGATTCTCCATATCCAAATTCACTTGGCCATTCTGAACCAGTTGCAGAAGCGCCAGAGGAATTTCTTTTGCAATCTTCTGCCAGCAATAATGCCACTTTAAAGGATTTCTAATATTAGTTGCTGAATTTCAGGTATACATACAAAGAGAGTCACCCTTCCCTTAACAGACTCAAGAAACTGAGCATTTGTTGGGTTCGTTGTAAGGTCTCAATTCTCCATCATCTAAACTGAAACTGTTGCTTCACAGTTTAAGCAGAATCTGATATCTTGAAGCTGATTTTCTCCACTGATGCATTCAGATCGCTTACAAAAGGAATGACCCAATCTGTATCCTCCACCTGTAGATGACTTAGATTCGTCATCACCCGAAGCTCTTGAGGCTTAATTCAGAGGGACAGTCCCATGTTCCCTTGCCTCTTTGAAAAGTTCATTCACAATTTTCCCAGTAGAAGGTCGAATTATATGTAATCCACTGTACCCATGTTCACTTGCATAGAACCTCACTATGGAATGATGTGGTGGTCAGCACCTTAAACAAGTGAACATCTCCCCAATAGTGGGAAAACATTTGGAGTGGCATTCGTGGGCTTTTAAAGACTGTAACTTTAGGTCTATCAGATTAGGAAGATTTGCATTTCACTTCATACAATTCTGCTAAGGCCAATTTATTTCTTGATACATCATCGCTTTGATTGTTTTCTGTTTTTTTTTTTTTTCTTGCAAGCTCTTCATATTCTTATTAAATTCTGCAAATCCTGTGATTTTGGGGGCCACAGCCCTGAAGACCTCCTCTCCCGACTCTGCGGGCTAGGTGCTGCCTTGGCCATTTTCCACCAGTTCCCTGGCTTCTTATCCTTTTAACGTTTCTCTCCATCCCCTCCCCCCCATTTTGTCCTACTCTTTAGTTTGAACAAATTTACTAAAGTCTTTGCTCACCATTGCTTTTTGCTTCTCACTTCTTTTTTTTTTTTTTGCGGTACGCGGGCCTCTCACTGTCGTGGCCTCTCCCTTTGCGGAGCACAGGCTCCGGACGCGCAGGATCAGCGGCCATGGCTCATGGGCCCAGCCGCTCCGCGGCACGTGGGATCTTCCCGGACCGGGGCACGAACCCGTGTCCCCTGAATCGGCAGGCGGACTTTCAACCACTGCGCCACCAGGGAAGCTCTCACTTCCTTTTCTTGGGCTCCTTTTTCTTGGTACTGATCTATCCTCTTTTATTATTTATTTCAGAGCAAGTCTGTAGGTGATAAACTTTCTGAGTCCCCCACTACAGAAAAAGTCCTTTTATTTTTGCACTTGAATGATGGTTGGGCTGTGTATGTAATTCTAGAGTCAAAGTAATTTTTCCTCTGAATTTTGAAAAATTCTCTCCCTTTCTTCTTGTATCCTGTTTTTCAGTGAGACTATATGATTCTCATACCTTTGTAGTTCATCTTTTTTTTTCTTTTCCCTCATTGGAAGTTTTCAAGATTTCCTCCTACCATGGCATCTTAAATTGCATCACACTAGATCTCATGTTAGTTTGAAAAAGTGATCCTAACTGGCATTTGGTGGGCCCTTTCAAGCTGAAGATTCATGTTTTTCTTCAATTCTAGGATATTTCATTCTTTATTTGACTATAATTTCCTCTCATATTCTTTCTATTTTCTTCTTCAGAACTTTATTATTAGCTGATATTGAAAGTGTTAGATCGATCCTCTGTGTATCTTAGCTTTTAAAAAAATAAAATACTTTGCATATTTGGTGTTGTGCTATGTGATAGAAAAACATATTTACTCAGTCCTCCGGGTCACACATGTACCCTTTAGCTGTGCTTATTCTGTCATTCTTTTGAGGATTTTGTTGCTTCAGAATCATGTTCAATTTTTCAGTTGATTTAAAAAAATCAGTGTGATATCCTTTTCCACCCAAGAATGCTACAATTATTCTAAAGTCTTGGTCTTGCTCTGTGATCTATTTCACTGCATGAAAGCTCCTCTATGCATCGATATCTCTTTTAAGATGTTGACTTTCTCCCAATGTTTGGTAATTATTGGTTGGAAGCTCATCCTTTACCACAGATTCCAGTCTGATTGGTTGTACCCTCCTTGGCAAAAGGGGTATGAGATAATGTCATGGTGTACCTCAAAATCTTGTCACTTACTGTTGGCAGGGGGGTATGCTGTGAGGTAGGGTGTTCTGGCAGCTCATCTTCTGCAAATGGGTGCTCCCTTTACCTCCTACGTGTCACCAGTCACCAGGAACACTGTCCTTTCTCTCCATCTAATGATCTTATATCCACTGCTCCTACCTGAAGGCAGATAATCCTGCTGGAATTTCTTGGCTCCAGGAGACAAGAAGGGGGTGTGTGGAATGGCTGACATACTGTGGCATGCTGAAAAATCAGTGCGCTGTTGATGGCTCCTGAGCCCAGGACCTCTCAGTATCCGCCCTTTCTGGGCACAGAGTGCTTTTGTGGCTGTTTTCAACTCCTATGGCACTCTACTGCTATGCACATTTTGAGCTGTGGTTTTCTTCTCTGACCAATTTGCACCTGCCATCCTTCTTTCAGGGATTCCTCAGGAGTTCTGGCCCACCACGGGCTCTCCTTGTTGTCCAGGATGATTATGAATTTATTTACTTATTTTTATATGTTTTCTGTTATTTCTGACCATTTGGGATGGGAGGTAGAGGCTGCAGCATGTATTCAGTTTGCAGTTTTGGACAGGAACCATTTCCCATAGCACTGTCTCTACCATAACATGCATCATGTTTGTGATAGACAGCATAATGGCCCCTTCCCCCATAGATGCCTATGTCCTAATCCCCAGAATCTGGGCAAATGTTATACCTACACTCTAAATTTACACAATGTTATATGTCAAATTTATTTAGTTAAAAATGTTATGTTATATGGCAAGGGAGAATTGAGATTGTGGATGGAATTAAAGTTGTTAATCAACTGACCTGAGACTAGGATGATTACCTCGGATTATCCAGGTGGGCCCAGTGTAATCACAAGGGTCCTTAAATGGGGAAGATGGCGGCAGAGTCAGTGTCAGAGTGATGTGATGTCAGAAAGACTCAGTCAGTCACTGCCGGCTGTGAAGATGGAAGGGGCCATGAGCCAGGGAAGCAGGCGGCCTCTTGAAGCTGGAAAAGACAAGAAAACAGATTCTCCCCTGGAGCCTCCTGAAAGTAACAAAGCCCCGCCGACACCTTAATTTTTAGCCCAGTGAGATCTAGTTTGGACTTCTGATCTTCAGAACTATAAGATAATAAATACGTGTTGTTTCAAGGAACCGTTTGGTGTAATTTGTTACAGCGGCAATAGGAAGCGAATACAATGCTGAGATGTGATTACTGGAGCCTCTCTTCCACCACACTGCCAGCTCTTGAGAACAAGAGCCATACTGTTGTCGCCGGTATTTACCCGGAATCCAGCACAGGATCTCGCATATAGTCAGTGCTCAGTAAGTATTGGTTGAACGAATGAAAGAATGAAAGACTGCTCTGAATTTGAGGTTCTACAGAGGCTCTGAGATTCCAAAGCAGGCTCTGCCTTTCCCCTTCCTCTGGTCCTGGAGACCCTAATCCCTCTGATCTCACTCGTCTCCTGCTTTCACTTAGCAGGTTTTATTTGCTATTCCATTTGCAGCTTCTTCCCTTGCTGTGGACCATTTCTTTCGTCTCTTCAGCCCTGCGTGTAGGCAGAATTGAGATGGAAGACACTTGGCACATAAGTACCTGACTTTACCAACAGGCCTTCCCTGGGTTATGCCTGAAACAGTGACTTTTTCTTCCTCTCCGAGACTCTGCCTGCTTTCTTCTCTTCTCCGTAGCTGCCTCCATTCACATTTCCAATCAGGCTTTTGCTGTTTTCCCACCAGCAGGGGAATGTAGTTTTCATCTCATCTTTTCCTTTCTGTGTTCTGAATTAAGCACAAGGCCGATCTTTCTTATAGCCCTTCTTAACCCCCTTCTCAAATGATTCCATGGGTTTCCAGGCTAGGTAATGAAAAGAATTAAAGGCACCCTCAGGTGACCTCAGGTTTTCTATAAAGCCACTCAGGGAATCCCTCAATGTATTCTGTGCAGAACTGCAAATTCCTCTTGGGCTGGGTGACCATAGCTGCTGTTGGGTCACTGAAATATTGTTATTTTGTGGCTTTTCAGCCAGCCATTCTCAGGCTCTGGCTTCTCTGATTTCGCATTGAACTTGGCTTCTGCCTCTCCAGCTTTCCCTCTGTGCACCTCACATTCAGTCTCTGCTGGAACCAGGCAGGATGCTTGGTCACGGTCCAAAGCAGAGTTCTCATGCCAGATCTCCTTCAGTACCGCTTATTTGTCCCATATGTTTGATTTTGGTGACTCGATCAATGCCTGAACCAGTCTTTTGTGGCTCAGTCTGGCAGCAGAGCCAAGAGACATGGTATGTGGTTACTAACATAGAAAGAACTGCCTCTGACCACTCAGTCCTGGGGCTGAGGGGGCCAGGCACACAGACAAACTAGTGCAAGCTCTTTTACCAAAATCTACTTTTGGAGGTAATATATGCACCTCTTCATTCCTTTCCATTGTGCCCCCCTCCCCTGCTGCCTTCCTGATCCATGAAGATACCTAGTTGAGGAAACAAAGAAATCATCCAATTTCACCCTCCCTACCCACAATGCAATTTCAAGTGTGAAATTTTCATTATGGAGGAATCCTTAGGTTTCGGTTATCCGATCTGCTGCAGGAGTCTGTAGCACCAGAGTGGTGAGGTCCAGATCAGAGACAATGGCTCATGTCCTAAAGGTGAACTTCTGTTCCCCCGTGGGCAACAGTCCAGGGGATTGCATGCTCCAAGGCAGCAGAAACAAGCAAGCTTTGGACCAGGATGCTGAAGTTTGTATTCTCCGGTAGCTGATTTTGTCATACTTGTATGAAGATACCCTCTCTTTCCTTCTCTCCATTCCT
>NW_006769686.1:1230189-1246271 GCF_000442215.2 Lipotes vexillifer | reverse complement strand
TTCCTGCTGCCTAAGTTATAACCAGCACACCTTCCCTTAACCCTTTGGTAACAAGCATTTTGCAGATGCTACCCCAGTGAACTTAGGGGTGGCAGGGAAGCTACCAGTGGCAGCTGCTTACAACTCACTTTCTTCCTCACACAATAACATGGGGCTGAAACCTGATGCACATTTCTGACTTTAGGTGGAGTGTTATTCCTGAGGAATAAAACTCAGAAGAGTGTTTGTAAATTAAGAGCATGATGTCATGGCATTTCTTTGAGGAACATAATTTCATTCATGGTAACATGAAATTATGCAGTAGCAAGCCCTGTATATTATATTACTTTCCAAGGACAATTTTTTTTGAAATGGCATTGCATGTCTTTTTAATAAAGATAATAATTCTTTAAGAGGTGAATTTGTATCTTTTTTTTTTTTTTTTTTTGTGGTGATACGCGGGCCTCTCACTGTTGTGGCCTCTCCTGTTGCGGAGCACAGGCTCTGGACGCACAGGCTCAGCGGCCATGGCTCACGGGCCCAGCCACTCCACAGCATGTGGGATCTTCCCATACCGGGGCACAAACTCGTGTCCCCGGCATCGGCAGGCAGACTCTCAACCACTGCGCCACCAGGGAAGCCCTAAGAGGTGAATTTGAAATTCGAACTTTAAAGAGTCCTTAGATTTAATTGTTAAAATAATGTTTAGTTCTTTAATTCTCCTGGAATTTAATGTGTGTGGTGTAAGGGAAGGAACTTAGTTTTTTTCAGATGGTCAGCTAGTTGTCCCAAAACTATTGAACAACTCACTATTTTTTTATAACATTAAAATCAATTTTATCATGGATAGTAAAAAAAAAAAAATCCCCATGTAATCTTGGTTGTTTCTGTCAATATTTGTCTATCTCTTTGTCAGTATCATGCTGCTTTGGTTACTGTGGCTTTATAGGACATTTTGTTATCTGGTAGGGCAAGTCCCCTCTAAGTGCCTCTTATTCTTTTTTCCCCTCAACGTTTCTTGGCAGTGCTCATATGTTTAGTCTTCCAGAGGAATTTAAGAATCAACTTGTCAAGTTCCAAAATTTTCCCACTGAAATTCTGATGGAAATTGCATTAAATTGACATCATTATAATACTGAATCTTCTCATCAGGAACATGTTATCTTTCAATTACTTAGGTCATTTCTAATGTCCTTAAAGTTCTCCAGTTTTCTTCATATATATATGGCATATTTCTCAAAATGTTCTAGGTTCTCTCTTTTTCTGTTATGGTGAACGGATAATTTTTTTCCCTTTCAGACTTTAAGTTTTTGCAAAGGTTTTGTTTTAGTCCAGGTCCTTATGGTAGCACTTTACAGAAATACACTCAAACTAACTTAGGGGAAAAAAAAGGGGTGGGGTGGGGAGAATTCTTTGGAAGGTGGCCAAGGCCTGCCCTGCAGGCCAAGGGCAGAAAGGGGAGTGGGCCTCACACAGGGCTGGAAAAAAGAACTGCTTGGTCTCTTCTTGTTGCTTCTCTCAGGAGATGGTTTCCTCTCCCTCTGTAGTTCAGCTTTCTTTGCTGCTTTTTGTCCCCCTTTTACATTCAAGGGGATGCAGAACAAATATGGCTATAGGAGCTACCCACAAGAATGGTGAAAAACGATGTGGGCTGGAGAGGCACCCCTGAAATTGATTTCAAAGCACTACAATTGTCAGAAACATCAAAAGAATCTGTCTCTTCTTGTCTAAAGAGGATAGAATTAGCAGTAACAGTATGGGAGAACCCGCCCTCCCGGGTTCCAGGCGATTGCTAAACAGGGACTGACAATCATCACCCTTATGGGATTAATAATTCAACAAAAATATATTGAAACCTACGGTAGAACACAGGGAATTCTACTCAATGCTCTGTGGTGACCTAAATGAGAAGGAAATCCAAAAAAGAGGGGATATATGTACAGGTATAGCTGACTCACTTTGCTGCACAGGGTAAACTAACACAATATTGTAAAGCAACTATACTCCAATAAAAAAATAAATATATATATATATATCGAGGTCCTACTTTTACTTCATATTTGTATACTGCTTCGCTGATCATGACGTGCTTCCTCGTAGTCCCTTTCATTGCCTTTTAGGGTTTGGGCTCAGACCACACAAAGTATGCCATAGTCGTCAAACTGTATGCTTTAGTAGCATAACTTGCCATTTCAAATAATTTGTCTTCAGAAAAGAAGATCCTTCAAATTTTGCAACTTGGGATAAAGATGACTATGACCTTATTCCTTATTCCTACTCTCAACTGGCTTACGATTCATTTTGAAAATAAATCAGAAAATTGGGCACTACATTAAAAACAAACAAACAAACAAACCCTCCTCGAAAACAAGAAATTCTGTAAAGAGACATTATTCTTAATCTAATTCTGTAGTCGATGTCTGTTATTTGACCGGGTGCCAGGTGAAAGCTACAACGGGAACTTGGCAGTCTCAGCAATATCGGTTACTAATTGAACGACCTTCCCAAGTAACCTAAGCTTTGTGAATCCGTTTTCTCATTTTCAAACACGAAACAATAACAACTTTTAAATTCAGGTGTTAGAAAACAAAGTAAAAACAAAAAACAAAAAAAAAAAAGGACGAGGTGCACGTGGAGGGCTAACAATCGCTAATGAGAGAGCCCGATACTGATGAAGAAAAAAGAAAAGCAAGTTTGGAGCGAGATTAAGTAAAAACTGTCAAAGAAACCCCAGAGATGGCACCTCCGCCAGCTCCAGCTCTTTCACACAGATGTCAAAAAAAGTCCCTGCATGGCGGACACGCTCTTCTTTAATTGAAAAGGGAGTGTTCACTTTGGACGAGTCTTTTTCTTACTAACAGAAAATTCCTTTCCTCTAAACTTTGCTTCCCCGCCCAGTCTGCAAACAAGGAGTCAGATTTTCCTCACTGGCTCGGAGGAGCGCCGCCGAGCCCAGCGTGCGTCTCAGGACGTGCGGAGCCCGCAGCTGGGCGCGGCCGACGGAGGCCCAACTCGCAGCAGTGGTCTGGGATCAAGCAGCTGCCACCGCAGAAGGCCCGCCCTCGACAGAACCAGCGGGCACCGTCCCCCATCCGACACGTTCGCACGACTGAGGGCGTGGTTTCCGGCAGCGGAGGCCTGCTTTACGGCCGTCCCTCCCGCGCGCCTTTCTTCCGGGGCGGGACTTCCTGCCCATTATTGATAGGCGCCGGGCTGCAGAGCTGGTGGCAGGATTATACAGAAAGGTCAGTCTGGCTGGCCAGACGTTATACTCCTTGAAAGGGCACTAAGGAGGAGCTCTTACTTGCCCTCTTTTTTGTTTTTTTTTTTCTCTCCGCGAGGCCTCGGTTTGCGCGGACGTCTTGGCCTTTTGGCACTACCACCCACCTGAAGCTCTTCCGCTTCCTCTTTGCTCAGGCTCCGCCCCCAGCGTCCTGTGGCCATGACTACCGCCCCGCGGGACTCCCTGGTGTGGAAGCTCGCTGGGCTGCTGCGTGAGTCCGGTGAGTAGACTTCCGGTTGGGCTGGGGCGAGATGGGGTACGTCCTACCTTCCAGAGACACGCCCCCTAAGATTCATGGGGTTACAGCTGTTTAGGGTTACGAGGGTTTGGGTGTCGAAGAATTCACTTCTTTACTCCTCTGGGGTTTGTTCGCTCTGTTCTTTGTCTTTGACAGTCTAGACCTTAGCCATCCTTCGAGGCCAAACTCCAGTGCCACTTCCTTCATGCGTTCTCTGATACTCTCAGAGGGAAGTGATGGTTATTTGGCCGCAAGCCCCTCGAGACCAAAGACTGGTCATAATCATCGTTCTGTGGCAAAGCACTAAGTTTAATTAAAAGCACGAGATTTGAAGTCAGACCCACCTGGGTTGGAATCCCAACTCTTTCAAACTTGACCAAATTGTTTAAGTTTTCTGAGCCTTACTTTTCCTCACCAGCAGCACGACATGATTCTACTTATCTCAAAGGTTGCTATGGGGATTAACTTTAATTCACATAAAGCATTTAGAACAACGATTGCATATATAGTAAGTGCTCAAAATTGGTAGTAATTATTATAATTTCTTTCCTCGGAGCCTGGGCACAGTGGAGCCATAGTCGTTGTTCAGTGATGGATGGCATTAGTTGTGGTAAAACAAGTCCTGGCTTTGAAATCAGATGGACAACTTCCTACCAGCTGTATGATCTCAATCGAGATTCTTCTTTGAGGTCCAATTTCCTTATTTGTAAGGGAGTGTAAACAGTGCTTCTTAGGAGATTCTGATGACATTTAAATGAAGTAACATGTCTGGCACATATTGCTCAACGTTAGCTGCCTTCCATCACTGTGCACTCCTATTGATGGTATCTGTGGAATCTCTATAGCATTTTTACTGGCTTGTAGTATTAACTGTGCACATGTCTTATCTCCGCTTGTAGACTGGGAGGCTCTTTGAGGGTGGGGAGAATCCTTGAACCTTGCCTGTATCTCCTCAGTGTTTAGTACATAGAAAATCCTTCATACAAGGTTGTAGGATTTGATAATTTATTCAGCAGAAATCTGACTTGGTTCCAGGGGTTAGGGCTGATGGTGTGTGTGTGTGCCCGTGCACGCGTGCACGTGCAGGGACACAAGTGACTAAAGAGGTAGCAGGAGGGAGAGTGTTGCAGTGATGGAATAGATTTGTATCTTGATTGTAGTGGTGGTGACAGGAATCTACATGTAGCAAGATAGCATAGATCTATATATACACATTGTACCAATGCCAATTTCCTGGTTTTGATACTGTACTCCATATAAAATATAACCATTGGGGATTACATTTTAAAGGTATGAGGGACCTGTCTGTACTATTTCTGCAAAATCCTTCTAGTCAATCTTTATTTTTAAAAAAAACTTTAAAAAAATTCTCTTTGCCTACCTTGTAGTTGTACTTTTTTAGTTGCAGTAATGAATACCAAAGATGCCCTCAAGGATGAGAGTCTCATTGGAGAAAGCAGTTTTAACACGGAGAGCAATAACAATACCTTAGTGCTTTAGAGCGGTTATTTCCATGACATGCATTTTAGTGTTGTTTGAAAGTTTCTGTAAGTGCGCATGTTACTTTTGCAATCAGAAAAAAAATACAGATAAAGCAATCAACTTTAATGTAAAATGAGTGATTATGGGGAAAAGTTCAGCAGTGTTGTGTGTTGAGAAAGCTTCCTGGAGAGAAGGTACGTCTCAAGCTGGGCGGAGTGGAAGCGGGTGTGTCAGAAAATGAGGAAGCTGGGAACCAAGTCCACTGTATTTCCAGCACTGTGAGTAGGCCCGGCTCTTTTGAGCAGAAGGTGAAGGAAAATTTAGAAAAGTTGGAGTCTTGTAGCGAAGCAGTCTGCTATATCAGGCTGAAAAGTTAGGAGTTTCTGAAGGTAGCGGCAAGCTGTTGAAGACTTTTGAGCAAGGAAGAGGTAAAAAATTTGATCCTGTAGTGGAGGATGGACAGTACGAGTTGGAGTGAGTGTATGCTGGGGTCACAAGTCTTAGAATAAAAGGAAAGAGCCTTTTCTTATGTGCTGCTCCTGTCTGCCCCTCTCCCTGCAGGGGATGCGGTCCTGTCTGGCCGTAGCACCCTGAGCCTGCTCACTGCCGCACTGCAGCAGCTGAACCACGTATTTGAGCTGCACCTGGGGCCATGGGGCCCTGGCCAGACAGGCTTTGTGGCTCTGCCTTCCCACCCCGCCGACTCCCCCGTCATCCTCCAGCTTCAGTTCCTCTTCGATGTGCTGCAGAAAACACTTTCACTCAAGGTTCTGGGGTGGGAATGGGGTAGGATATACAAAAAGCCCAAAAGAGCAGTGGAGGCGGGGCTGGGGGTACGGCATGAGTGCACGAAGTCTGCAGGGCCCAGATTCAGATGAGGTGAGAGCTGTGCTTGGCCGTGCTAGGGAAGAGAGACCAAGGAAACGGACGTGTGCTGGTCCTCAGTGACCTGAGGGTTTTTGTTTTTTTGTTTTTTTTAGCTGGTCCATGTCCCAGGTCTTGGCCTCCCAGGGCCCATCAAAATCTTTCCATTCAAGTCCCTTCGGCAGCTGGAGGTATGGGGTGTTGGGGGATGTTGGTGCCCAAAACCCAGCTTGAGCAGCCATTTGGGGCAGAGAAAGAGATGTGGTCTCTTTTGGTGGGGTGTGGGGGGCAGACCTGAGTGTGCTGGTTGCTCTGCAGTGATGTGCCACCCACTCTCTTCCACTTAATGCTGCCCTGATCCATAGGTGGCTTCGTCATCTTTTCCTGCCTCCCTGTTGGGAGGCGGGGATGAGACCTCTGTCTTCTGTGAAGTTCAGTCTTCTTCCCTCCCTCCCTTCCCTTGTCCCAGCTTCGAGGTGTCCCCCTCCACTGCCTCCATGGCCTCCGTGCCATCTATTCCCAGCTGGAGACCCTGATTTGCAGCAGGAGCCTCCAGGCATTAGAGGTGAGGAGGGTGAGGGGTGAACATGGATGCCTTGTCCTGAGGGACGTGGAGGACCAAGCTCTGGGGTTCCCCCTTCTCTGCAGCCTTCCCTGCCTCCTGCCTCCCACCTCCCTCTGGACCCAGTGTCCTTGCTTCTTCTGCTGTGTTCCCGCAGCACTCTGTGCCTGTCCATATGTTTACAGTCACACCTAGCATATTGTATGCAATATCCTCATGTCTGCCTCCCCGCTCTGCCCACAGTGAACTCCTTGGGGACAGGGCCCTGGGCTTTCTTTAAGTCTTCATTTCCAGACTGAGTTCAGTGTATAAAGAGTGAATGGGGCTTTCCTGGTGGCGCAGTGGTTGAGAGTCTGCCTGCCGATGCGGCGGACATGGGTTCGTGCCCCGGTCTGGGAGGATCCCACATGCCGCGGAGCGGCTGGGCCCGTGAGCCATGGCTGCTGGGTCTGCGCGTCCGGAGCCTGTGCTCTGCAATGGGAGAGGCCACAACAGTGAGAGGCCCTCGTACCGCAAAAAAAAAAAAAAGAAAAAGCAAAAAAAAAAGAGTGAATGAACGACCGGCTGATAGAGCGTGGTCTTGGCATGGTAGGGAGGGGAGAGTGGAGGTAACAGCACCTGCCTGCCTGCGCAGGAGCTCCTTTCAGCCTGCGGTGGTGACCTCTGCTCTGCCCTGCCCTGGCTGGCTCTGCTCTCTGCCGACTTCAGCTACAACACTCTGACTGCCTTAGACAGCTCCCTGGTGAGTGAGCCTCAGAAGGGGCTTTGGGGAACTGGGGAACGACAGGGATGGGTTCTTAGGGAGGAGGGCCAGTTGGCTGCCTGGGGGCGTCACATTTTCCACTTCCTTTTCCCATCCCTCCTCAGCGTCTCTTGTCAGCTCTGCGCTTCTTGAACCTGAGCCACAACCAGGTCCAAGACTGTGAGGGTTTCCTGATGGTGAGTAGGAGCAGCCTGGCTGGCCCCAGCCCCTGGGGCCTCTGATTGTTCTGCTCTGACCCTCTCTCCTGGACTCCTTTTGCTCCCACCTTGCCCTTGCCCTCGCCCCCAGGCCCCTAACCCCCTCAGATCCACATTCTGGGAGGTGATACTGTTTGGAGGCACAGATTCCAGCATAAGACAAAGCAGTGTTCAAATCTCAACTCCTATCCCTGTGTGATTTGGGACAAATTAGTTAGTCTCTCAATTTTTTTATCTGTAAAGTGCACATCCTAGGAGTACCTACTTTTATAGTATTCAAATGATTGTGAACGGTATCTGATGTTACTTAGCCCAGTGCCTAGCTCAGAAAAGGGTAGCTTTCGTGGTGAGGATGAAGGGCATTTCTCCCATGTCTCCCTGTTAGATATAGCTGGATACTAGTTAAAACGGTAATAAACTATTTGTGATATTTAATTAGTAGTAAAACTATTTTAATTAGTAATAAGCTATTCATCGTGAACTGAACTCAAGTTTGATTTGTGCATCGGTGGGCGTTTTCAGTGGAGACTGAGCTAGTGGGAAGGGGGACAATGGGGGGCTTGAGCAGATTCTCTCCTTGACCAAACTCTAGACGGGTTCCTCTGAAGTCAGGGAAGTGGAAATTTACGAAAAGCAGGAAACGGGCATTGGTCTGTGTGAAACCTGTCTGATTTGCTAACTGGCACTTTTCGAAGTCCCGTGGAGGCTGGGAGATCTGGGCCCTATCTTCAGGCATTGGCTGGAGCAAACTAAATCCTTCTGGCAGCCTTGAGTTTTTCTGGGCAGCAGTGTAAGGGGGCTGGAGTTGTCATTCTGGAGCTATCAGAAACTGGTAGATTTGTGCAAGCCTCAATGTGGGGGAGGTGGGGGGGATGAAATCATTTGTGCTGGCAGTCTGCAGTCTTTATAGGCCAAGGTTGAGGCCTAGTCGAGAAGAGGGTTCAGAGGAGCCTGACTAGAGTTTGGTCAAGGAGAGAATCTTCCTCACCCCCACCCCCTCCCAGGACTTGTCTGAGCTCTGCCATCTGGACATCTCCTATAACCATCTGCGTCTGGTGCCGAGAATGGGACCCTCGGGGGCTGCTCTGGGGACCCTGATACTGCGAGGCAATGAGCTCCAGAGCCTGCACGGTGAGTGGGGGAGATGGGGCGGCCAGGCTGGAGGGGAGGACGGGGCAGACATGGAGGGGAACGGCAGCATTGTGAGACTCAGGGCGGCCTGGGACCCGTGTGCCCCCAGAGCCTCTCATGCGGCCTTCGGGCAGGTCTGAGGTGCCCAGGCTGGCCTTTCTGCTGTGCCCCCCACCCCCTCCACCCTTGCTCACCCGCATGCCCCTTCTCCCCTCTCACCCCTGCCCCAGGCCTGGAGCAGCTGCGGAACCTGCGGCACCTGGATGTGGCCTACAACCTGCTGGAAAGACACAGGGAGCTGTCGCCGCTGTGGCTGCTGGCTGAGCTCCGCAAGGTGAGGACCCAGGAGCTAGCTTTGCGCCCCTCCTTCCTTCCCTCCCTCCCCACCATGCTGAGTCGCTCAGCATCCCTCCTCACACGGGGGTGCCCAAGGCCTGCCTCAGCCTCCTCTTCCTGTCCCCAGCTCTGCCTGGAGGGGAACCCTTTGTGGTTCCACCCTGAGCACCGAGCGGCCACCGCCCGGTGCTTGTCACCCCGTGTCAGGGACGCTGCTGCTGGGGTGAGTGGTCTTCCCACGTCTGCTCTGCCTTCCCTTTCCTGCCCAGGCCTCCCCAGCCCCTGCACCCTCTTGCCTCTCCACCCTCATCCCTAGGCTAGGGACCAAGGCCTCGGACCCCCTGTGTATCATGCTGTTCCCCCTCGCTGACCCTGCTGGTGCTTACAGGGCTAGGAGGACCCCCAGCCCTGGCTTGGGGCTCCCCAGGGCGTGTGCTCCTCACCGACACTACCCTCCCCTTTTATCTTCACTCAGTTCCTTCTTGATGGGAAGGCCTTGTCACTGACTGATTTTCAGGTTCGTGTGGTGGGAATGATGGCGGGATCGACTTGGGAGGATGTGAAGGGAGGGCACTGGCTGAGGGAAATAGAGGGCTGTGCAGGAGGGGGCTGCCTGCTCAGCTGGCAAGCAGGTCCCGTCTCTCAGAGAGCGCGGGTGGGACAGAGGTGCTCCCTGGCTCCGACCTCTTTCTCCTTCCTGTTGCCCCACGCCAGACCTCCCCATCCTCAGGCCTTGGCCCCATGGCCCCACCTCTGCCCCGGCCAGTGGGGAGTACCACGGAAACCTCCGGCGGCGCTGACTTGAGTGACAGCCCCTCGTCGGGGGGCATTGTGGCCCAGCCCCCGGTTCGTAAGGTTAAGGTAAACGGTGTCCTAGGCTGCCTCATGCCCGGGGTTGGGTGCCTCAATGGCGGCTCTGGTTAGCCAATGCACTGGGAGTAAGTAAGGGCTTATCCTTGCCTGTGGGTGGGTATTTTGGGCAGGTTGGGTGGCAGGCCCCTGGCTTTCATAGAATGTGGTCCCTCTACCCAACCTCAGAGCCGAGTCCGTGTGAGGCGGGCGAGTATCTCGGAACCCAGTGATACGGACCCGGACCCCCGGACTCTGGACCCCTCCCCGGCTGGTGAGTTAGCCCACCTCCAGCCCCCCTGCCCCCGTCCAGTGTGCTCCCGTCTTCTGGCTGGAGGACTTTTACTTTTGGTGGAGTGGAGCATTGTGAGGGGCATTGTCGTCCTTCCTCTTTCCTTTTAGTCTGGGAAGAGGAGAAAAGACTGCTCCTGGGCAGCACTTTCCAAAGGGTTTTTCAAAGAACACTGTTTTTGTTGGATGTCAGAGGTCAGGTGATGAAAGGATTCCGTGGCCCGATCAGTCTGGGAAAAGCTGTGTTAAACGAGAGTTAAGCAGTTTCTTCAGGATGTCTCAGGACCTTAAATGTGCTGCTCGGTCTGTCCAGTCTCCCAAAGCAGCAGGTGCTGCGTGCTTCTGAGTCCAATGTGACCACAGTGTCCCACAGAAGGCGCTTTGGGACGTGCTCCCTCTGACCTGGCTCTCCCCCTGCCGTCGCAGCCCCTTTTACTTCACCCTGAGGGGCACGCTCAGAAGAGGCCGGGGCCGCCGGGGACTGTGGCGGTCCGGGCTCGCTAAGCTGCTCTCCCCCGCCTGCCCAGGGTGGTTTGCGCAGCAGCATCGGGAGCTGGAGCTCATGAACAGCTTCCGGGACCGGTTTGGCTGTGACTGGCTGCAGTACAGGAATCATCTGCAGGCCTCCGGGACCCCTGCCCTCAGCACCCTGCGTCCGGGCACCCCGAGCCCAGAGACTGTGAGCAGCCCTCCGCCCCCTGAGACGGAGTCTGCACAGGAAGAAGCAGAGGAGGTCGGGGTGGAGCCAGAGCTGCGGGAGGAAGAGGAGGGGGCGGAAGAGGAAGAGGAGGAGGAGGAGGGGCAGGAGCCACGCGGAGTGGAGGGTGAGTGCGCGGCGGGTGTGGAGGCTGGGGCCGGTGGTGGGGCGCGTCTGGGAGTTAGGAGACCCCAGGTGCGGGGTGGCTGACCCCTTGGGGATGGATGGCCACCCCACGGGGGGCAGAGTCTTGGCTGCCTGTCTCTCCTTACAGGGTCCCTCTCTTGGTCTCTCCTCAGTGGAGCTCTGTCGCCCCATGTTGGTGTGTCCCCTGGAGGGGCCCGAGGGCTTGCGGGGCAGGGAATGCTTTCTCTGGGTCACTGCTGGCCACCTGTTTGAGGTGGAGCTCCAAGCAGCTCGAACCCTGGAACGGCTTGAGCTCCAGAGTCTGGAGGCAGCTGAGGTAGAGGCTGAGACCCAGACCCAGAGCGAGCCGGTGCCCGAGGTGAGCGATGGAAGCCGGGCTTCTGGAAGCAGTGCTGGGCTTCTTCGGGAGCCGACTCTGACAGCATGGCGGGTGCCAGGCAGTGGGCGGCGTGCTTCCCACACTCTCTCTGAGCTTAGAGCTTCGGAGGGGCGCTGAGCGGGGCAGGGTGGGCCCCAGGTAGCCTGGGAGGCTGGGCTGAGGAGCAGAGCTTCTGGGCTGGAGCATGGTGGTCAGCAAAAGCATTTTGATGGAGTCCAGAGCTTTGTTTTCCTCCACGCTCTCAGTATAACCCTCATCCCTCCGACCCCCTCTTCCTGCGCAGGGCTCAGATCCACGCCCTGGGGGCCCTGTCCTCGTTCTCCGCTTCTCCTACATCTGCCCCGAGCGGCAGTTGCGTCGCTATGTGGTGCTGGAGCCAGATGCCCAGGCCGCTGTCCAGGTGACGGGGCCTGGCGTGGGGCCCAGGAGGCTGCGGGAAGTTGGAAGCCCGAGGGCTGGGGTCCTGCTCACGGCGCTGTTTGGCCCGCCCTGTTTCAGGAGCTGCTGGCTGTGTTGACCCCAGCAGCCACCTTGGGGAAGCACCAGCTTGGGGAGGCGAGGGACCCTCCCAGCAGCAGACTCCAGTGTCTGCGCTGTGGCCACGAGTTCAAGCCAGAGGAGCCCAGGTCGGGACTGGATGGTGAGGAAGGCTGGAGGCCTCTGTTCCAGAAGACAGGTACCAGCCCTGCCCTTGACCTCCCTACCCACGTGCCTCCTGCTGCTTCAGGGAAAATGGTTTTAAGGTGGGAGTGGGGAGGGGGAGCCCTAGGGCAGAAAGGAGCGGGGACGAACTTTTCGGCCTGGAGGAAAAATTAAAACCAAAAAAAGAAAGAAAAGAAATTACATCCTTTTTCCCCTTTTAAAGTCAGGAAATAGAGTCTCTGTAACTACTTAAACATATACCCATTGATTTTTCATAACTTGGGGCCTTTCCCTCCTTCTTTTGACTAATACGTCAGAAACTACATAAAACCTACTGAGCCCCCACTGCAGTGCTGGGTTGTCTTGCTGCTGAGTAGGATGCTGTGGGAGTTGGCTTAGACTGTCCTTCTCTGACTGACCTTGTGAGCTACTTGATACCCAGTAGTGCCTCGTGGCATCTCTTCACATCCTGTTCTCTAAGATGAGAGGTTTTTCCATTACAGACCAGTCAAAACCATGTCTTTGAAGACACTGAAGAAGAAAGAATTTTTTTTTTTTTTTTTTTTTTTTTTTTGGTACGCGGGCCTCTCACTGCCGTGGCCTCTCCCGCTGCGGAGCACAGGCTCAGCGGCCATGGCTCACGGGCGCAGCCGCTCCACGGCATGCGGGATCCTCCCGGACCGGGGCACGAACCCGTGTCCCCTGCATCGGCAGGCGGACTCTCAACCACTGCGCCACCAGGGAGGCCCAAATGTATGATTTTTATTAGTCACTTTTCCCTTCTTGGCAGCAGCTGGAGCAGGGGTTTAGATTTTGTTCAGAAAATTGAGCCCTCTCCATCCCCCACCCTGAGTTTGCCCTGACAGCCGCAGGCCCCCAAGGCCCAGCAGCACAGTGTGTGCAACAGAAAGAGCCCCACGCTGTCCCTGACCCTGTCTGTACACCATGGGTCATGTGGCCCTGGGAGTCCTTTCGGTGGTGGCATTCGTCATGAAGATTCCTGTGTGCTCCATTCTCCTTTGATTTGAGCCTCAGTCACTTCATCTGAGCAAAGAAGAGAATGGACTTGCCCCATGACGTTAGGAGGTTTAAAAGTGACAAAACGGCACCAGGCACAAGTTGCCTGGCACAGAACCAAGGACCTCCACAAATGGTAGCTGCTGCTATGACCCTCCAGCCATGTGGTCTTGGGCAGGGTGCATCAGTCATTTGATCTTTGGTTTCCTCACTTGCAAAACGGGCTCAGGAGAGTTTTGATACAACGTCAAAGGGTCTAGCACGTCCCCAATGCGTTGTAGCTGCTCAAAGAATGTTTCCTTTCTCGTTGCTGATCTGTGTCCTGGAATCTTTACCCGATTCCATTCCCTCATCCTGACCACCTTCTAAGATAGATACCGTCATCATCCCCATCTCACAGATGAGGCACCAGGCACAGAGCGCTTAGGTGACTTTTCAGAGTTGCTTAGATGACAGCCTTCAAGTAATGGAGCCTGGAATCGGACCCTTATCTGTTGATTTGGGGCTTTCAGACATCAAGTATATGCCCAACCCAAGGCTGTGAGAGGGGCCCAGAGCAAGGCCTGGCTGAGTTTGGCCCTCTCTGAGACAGCCTGAGATGAGAAGGCAGGGTGTATTGAGGTTGTGGGCCGAGGCTCCAGGCTTACTCATCCCTCACTGGGGCGGGGAGCGATTGGTCAGCAGCCACTCCTGCAGAGGGCATCAGGTGGGTTGGGAGCGCCTGGAGCTAGCGTGTGAAGCTGGAGATGGGGGAGTGGGTAGGGAGTGCTGTGAGCACAGCGAGAGGCTGTGGTGCTGTGTGTGTGATTCATGGGACTGTGCCCATCCTCCCTCCAGAATCGCCTGCTGTGTGTCCAAACTGTGGTAGTGATCACGTGGTTCTCCTGTCCCCTGGAACCCCCAGTGGGAAACGGAGGCAGGGAGAGCAATCGCCGGCCCCCTCGCAGTCCCCGAGCCCCGTCCATGGCCCTCCTGGCCACAGTGCCTACAGCACCAGGACCGGCAGTGCCCCATCTCAGGCACCGGCCTCCCGTGACTGCCACAGTTGGAGCCTCAGCCCCCGTGAGTCTAGGCGAACAGAGACGGGGTAGGGGAGGGTGTTCGGGGGAGGGGTGCTGGAGCCAGGGTGGCCAGGGCAGGCTGATGGCCCACCGCTTGCCCCCAGCCCCTGAGCGCTGTGGCCTCCGCTCTGTGGACCACCGACTCCGGCTCTTCCTGGACGTCGAGGTGTTCACCGATGCCCAAGAGGAGTTCCAGTGCTGCCTCAAGGTCTGTGCCAGCCTGGCTCTGCCCTGTGCCCCCAACTGACCAGGGTTCCCGCCTGTTTCCATCACAGCCAAGTGTGTCCAGGCGATTGCGCTGGAGCCTCCAGGTCTGGCTTCTGGTTTAAACTCCGGCAGCTGCTCTCAGTGTGGCTGTGAACATGTTTCTTGGTATTTGAGTCTCCGTTGTCTCCCCTCTACCACGGGGAGGATACTGCCTACCTCACGGGGTGTGGAGCACACGTGAGAGCCAATGTCTGCAGGCTGCCTGGTGCAGCCCCTGGCGCTTAGTAAATGGGGTCTCCGGCCATTATTGTATATCCCCCACGCCATCAGACCCTCTCTGTGGAGCTCTGAGCAGTTGCAGGACACTAAGGGTCTAGAGTACATCGGTCTCGCCCTCCATCTTCTCTTCTGGTGTGAGGAACAGCGAGTCATGACGCGGTGTGAAAGTGCTGGAATCAGGCTCAGGCCGTAGAGGGGCATCTGATCCAGCCTGTGTGGGCCAGGGAAGCTTCCCCTTCCTGTGGTGACGACTAAACCAAGTCTTGAAGGATGAGTTACAGAGGAGGGAGGAAAAGAATGTTCTAGGAAAAGGAAGCGGCAAATGCATGGAGGCCTGAGAGAGTAGCTAGTGGGAAGAACTGGCCGTGATTGGGACAGCCCCAGGGTCGGGGTCCTGAGAGGAGTCTGAGCAGGCAGGCAGGGGTCATTCAGGAGCATTGTCTTGTGTCGGCCACAGAGTTTGGACTTGAACCTGAGTCTTGTGGGAGCCACTGCAGGCCTTGGAAGCAGGGGAGCGACAATTGGTTTTTTGTTTGGGCATAGTTGTTCTGTCAGAGGGTGGACTGGAGGGGGCGAGATGACAGGCAGGGAGACCTGCTGAGAGCCTGCCGTGGGTCTGAGTGCAGGCGGGGCTGTGGGATAGAGAGCAAGGCCGATGGAGAGCCTGGGTTGGACGCGCAGTGTCACCGGTAGCTTGGCCCTCAGCCTGGCAGCCGCCTCTCTAGTTCTCTCTGTTTCACATCAACTTCCTCTTCCCCTTAGGTACCACTGGTGTTGGCAGGGCACCCTGGGGAGTTTCTGTGTCTTGTGGTTGTGTCTGATCACAGGCTCTACGTGTTGAAGGTGACGGGGGAGATCCGGTGAGTGAGCAGGGCCATGGCCAGGGAGGGGTCCGTCTGGGGCCCCCACGCTCTCACTCTGCTCTCGCTCATTCCTGCCGCTCTGCCCTCACTGTCTCCACAGCGGGCCTCCGGCTGGCTGGCTGCAGCCAACCCTGGCCATTCCCCTGCAGGATCTGAGTAGCATAGAGCTGGGCCTGGCAGGACAGAGCCTGCGGCTGGAGTGGGCGGCCGGGGCAGGTGGCTGTGTCCTGCTGCCCCGAGATGCCAGGCACTGCCGGGCCTTCCTGGAGGAGCTTACGGGTGAGAGAGGGAAGGGGGAGGAGGGAGGGTGGGGTGGGGTACGAGGGCCACGGTGCCAGCTCTGGTGCCCGCAGCGGAGACAGCTAGGTAACGGGACCCATTCCTCTTGGAGGTTCCGCAGTGCAGAGGATGGGAAGGTGTTGAGAGGTTGGGATGGAGTCTTTGAGGGCTCCCTGTCCCTGGCTGGCTCTGTCCAGATGTCTTGCAGTCTCTGCCCCCCACCCGGAGGAGCAGCGTCAGCGCCACAGAGGAGGAGGTGACCCCGAAGCATCGGCTCTGGTGAGTCGATAAGGAGGCTGAGGCCAGGCTGAGGCCCAGACGGCCACTCGTGGAGCACAGGCCCTCGCTCCACAAGCCCCTGGTCGGGCCCTGAGCGCCCACGCCTCCTGACCCGGGCCTGGCCTTCTCCCCACTCTACGCTGTCCTGGTACTTCCCAGCCCCTGGCTGACCGCTCCTTCCTGGGCCTGCCGCCTTCTCCCCAGGCCGTTGCTAGAGACAGACCCTTCCTTGGAGCCGCTCCGGTTCTTCTATCTTC
>NW_006769686.1:1229710-1230179 GCF_000442215.2 Lipotes vexillifer | reverse complement strand
CATTCCTGGTTGAAGGTGAGGCCACCGCCCCGGCCCCCCAGCCCCCCAGCGCCTCTCCATGCCTTTGTAGCAATTCTCAGTGCTGGGATGTGGACTTCCCACCCAAATAACAGCCTCGGTGTTCCCGGCCCCTCTGGGAGGGGCCAGGAGGTGCCCTGGGGCGTCCGTGGCTCAGAGACCTTTGCTTCTGGGCCCAGGTCGTCTGGGTCTGCTCCACCTCTTTCTTGTGGTGAAGACGAGACCTGGTCCTTTCCGACGGGGAGGTGGGGTAGTCGGGCAGGTCCCCTTCGTCTTGGGCCTCAGCGGTCTTGGAGGCTGGAGAGCCCTGGTGTTTGGGAAAGGGGGGCCTTGGCCCCCAGAGGCACAGGCCACGTTGTGGCTGCCTCAGTGTGGTCACTCCTCTTCTGAGCAGTGCTGGGACGCTGCCCGGGGGATCTGGGCTCTTCTATGGCCTTCTCCTCCGGGCCTC
>NW_006769686.1:1219343-1229700 GCF_000442215.2 Lipotes vexillifer | reverse complement strand
TGCCACTTTCCCTCCAGGGCCTTCTACCTGCCCTGTGTCCCTGTTGCTGACTCTGTCCACCCTGTACCTGTTAGAGGAGGACCCTATAGGGTCCCAGGCAGAGCCCCCTCTTCCAGCGGCATCGGGCGAAGCCTCTGAGAAGGCCCCACCCCCCGGGCCAGGCCCTTCAGTGCACGTCAGGGAGCAGCAGGCACTCAGCAGCCTGAGCTCCGTGCTGCTCTATCGCGTGGCCCCGGAGCACCTGCGGCTGGTCTTCTACGACGAGGTGTGGGAGTGTGTGAGAGGGAGAGGGGCTGTGTGTGTGTGTGTGTGTGTGTGTGTGTGTGTGTGTGTGTGTGTGTGTGTGTCGGGCTGTATGGAACTTACCACGGGCAGTCAGGGTAGGGGGGAACACAGAGAATTAGGGTGCAGGGAACCGGGAGGCTGTCACGGGGGGTTTGGACAGTAGGGAGGGAGGCAGTTGTAGGCAGTGGAAACACCCTAGACTTGAAGCCCAGCCTTGTGTTAGCTGGGAGGCCCTCCTGAAGCACCTGGCTACTTGGAGTTCGTGTCTGCTGGGGCCCGTGTGCCAGCTGTGTGATCTTCACAGCCTCCATGTGAGGAGGTACTACGATTATTAGTCCAGTTACAGTTGAGAACACTGAGGCTTGGGGATGTTAACCAACATGCCCAGGTCACAAGTGGCAGAGCCAGGACTGAAGCCCAGGCAGTTCCTTGGAATTGAGTCTAGAACTGATGATATTCTGGAAACAGGGAGGATTAAAGAAACCAGGTGGTAAATGCGAAAGCCCTTTTGGGGCCTTCAGTCAAGGCTGGTTGGGTTCTGTTTAAAAAACTCAGAGTCAGGATCTTTTATGGGGAGTGACACAGGCTTGGGGATGAGAAGAGGCCATGAACCAGGGAGGGGAAGTGGGTCCTCCTGAGGCCTTCCCTGCCTCCCCTGCTCTGGTGTGGCCCTTGTGAGTCTCACCTCACTACTGGTTGTCTGCCAGGTGTCCCGCCTGGAGAGCTTTTGGGCACTCCATGTTGTGTGTCCGGAGCAGCTGACGGCCCTGCTGGCCTGGATCCGGGAGCCCTGGGAGGAGTTGTTTTCCATCGGACTCCGAACTGTGACCCAAGAGGCTCTAGACCTTGGCCAGTGAGGCTGCCATGCTGGTCCCGCCCCTGGCCTCAGGAGCCACGGCTACAGATGTTCTCTCTCCAGACTCTGGCTGCGGACTTCTCTGGCCTTTGGGCACTGGTCAGCAAGGCCCCAAATGACCCACAACTCAGGGGCAGGGTGAGAGGACTGGTCCAGCCTCCAGATGACCTGGCCCGAGGGAACGGGCTGAGTGGTCAGAAGGAATGTTTCTCCTGCACTTTTTCTCAGGTATCAATAAAGTTGTTTCCATTTCGGATGCCGTGGGTGCAGTTGGATGTGTCACTCGTGAGGCCTGCTGTTCCCCTACTACTTCTGACAGAAACTGCCCCGCCCATGGCCCTTCCCCAACGGACAGGCCAAGCAGCCTGTTTGAACTGTGAGACCCCATCTTCCAACCCTGCTTTTTGCCCCCGCTGATGGGATCCAGTAGGACTCCTACCCATGGGCACCAGTCCTCAGCCAGCAGCACCTGTCATGAGGCCTGGTGTGGAAATCACTGCCTAACAAAGAGCTGGGACAGTTACATTGTCACTCTCCTGAGTTTCAGCTGGGAACTAATGAGACTCTCAGGCCGTTGGCAGTGGGAGCTGAATACGAGTGTGACTGGGGAGCGGGTTCGTGGCTCCAGGCTGTGGAGGGAGGGCAGGCACCTGGTGGTTTCCGTTCCTGCCTTCTTGTCAGTACTGCCTCACTCAGCGCAGGGGCCTGGTTGGGTTGACCCCACTCCTTTCCCTGTGTCTCTATGGCTGTGGTGATCGGTTCAGGAATTCCCATGTGGCCCGGTTTGGCCTACCAAGGCCCAGTCCTGGCCTTTTGCTGGAACAGCTGAGAAAGAGGCAGGTTTCCCCCAGGAGGGCTGCTGAGAGGATGAGCCTGCAGCTGCTGGCCCTGAGGGGAGGTGGAACCATGCCGAGACAGGGAGGCAGAGCTGAGAGGGGGGGCAAGCAAGGCCAAGTCTGGGTGGTGTCCGTGGAGTCCTTGGGTCCAGAGTGACCGCAGGCAGATAGCCCTGCAATTTTAGGTTATGTGAGCCAAAGGGGACCCCGTCGTTTTTTCTGTTCGGCTTAAGCTAATTTGAGCCAAATATGAGCTGCTGAAAGGGTCCTAACTACATACACCCCTATTCTGACTTGACCCAGCCTGAGTAGGGATCTGTTTCCTGCACCCGAGAATGCACACAAGGGGAGTAGTGGCTCCCACACTTTCGTGTAGAGAGGTCCTGGTAAAAGGGCTTGGGAAGGGAGTGTGGGGATTCCCATTGAGCCCCAAAGCCTGGCTCTGTTTGAGTGTGTGTGTGGTTTTGAGAACTAATGGGTGGGCCTTATTTCGGGAGCAGGTACGTGCCAGGCACTGAGTTCAGTGTTGACAGTCTGCTCCACGCAGGGGTCCTGGGAGGTGGTGGCATCTTGTTACAGGTGAGGAAACTGAGGCCTAGAGGAGGTGGATGATTTGCCCAAGATCTCGTCAGTAAGTAGAGGAGACCTGATGAGTCCAGGCTAGTATGACTTCAAACCTGCGCTGTCAGCAAACCGCTGGGCGCACTGCCTGCCCCTTCACTGCAGCGCGTGGGCCTCTGTGCCAGCCCCGCTTAGAGAGGGATCACTGTGCACTTTATCCTGGCCGTACACTTGTCTAGGACGGGGAGGCCCAGATGCACCATATTTGAAGTTTTTCTTTCCTCCAGAGTGTGGTGAGATGTTAGGAGAAGTATTAATTCATGGGTGGTTTTCACCCCTCCCAGCTGACTGGAGAGAACAAGATGCCAGATCTTGCAGTTTTAAGTGAAAGGGCTAAGCTGTAAGAAGAGATTTGAAAGGGACCTTAACTAGATAAGAGGTCTGGAGTGGGAGAGGGGAGGGTTTTTAGAGAAGAGCATTAGAGTCAGTGTTGGTGCAACTCCCCTGACATTGGGGGCTCTCAGGGCGGAGGACCCTGTGCCTTGCTCCCTGTTTGGTATTAGGAAGGACAGTGACCTGTCAGATGCTCCCCAGGCCACTGGGGCAGATGGAGATATGGCAGTTGGGAAGGACCTGGAAGAATAGGGCTGGTGAATAAAAGCAAAAATAAATAAATGAGACCTAATTAAACTTAAAAGCTTTTGCACAGCAAAAGGAACCATAAACAAAATGAAAAGACAACTCTCAGAATGGGAGAAAATACTTGCAAACGAAGCAACCAACAAGGGATTAATCTCCAAAATATACAAACAGCTCATGCAGCTCAATATCAAAAAACAAACAACCCAATCAAAAAATGGGCAGAAAATCCAAATAGACATTTCTCCAAAGAAGACGTACAGTTGGCCAAAAAGCACATGAAAATATGTTCAACATCACTAGTTATTAGAGAGATGCAAATCAAAACTACAATGAGGTATCACCTCACACTGGTCAGGATGGCCATCATCAAAAAAATCTACAAACAACAAATGCTGGAGAGGGTGTGGAGAAAAGGGAACCCTCCTACACTGTTGGTGGGAATGTAAATTGGTACAGCCACTATGGAGAACAGTATAGAGGTTCCTTAAAAAACTAAAAGTAGAGCTAACATATGATCCAGTAATCCCTCTCCTGGGTGTATATCCAGAGAAGACCATGATTCGAAAAGATACAGGCACCCCAATGTTCATTGCAGCTCTATTTACAATAGCCAGGACATGGAAGCAACCTAAATGTCCATCAACAGATAAAAGGATAAAGAAGATGTGGTACAAATATACAGTGGAATATTACTCAGCCATAAAAAAGAACGAAATAATGCTATTTGCAGCAACATGGATGGACCTAGAGATTATCATACTGAGTGAAGTAAGTCAGAGGAAGACAAATATCATACCACTTTAATGTGGAATCTGAAAAAATGGTACAAATGAACTTATTTACAAAACAGTCACAGGTGTAGAAAACAAACATGATTACCGGGGGGAAAGGGGCGGGGGGGGTAAATTGGGCGATTGGGATTGACATATACACACTACTATATGTAAAATAGATAACTAATAAGTACCTACTGTATAACACAGGGAACTCTACTCAATACTCTGTAATGGTCTATATGGGAAAAGGATCTAAAAAGAGTGGATATATGTATATGTATCACTGATTCACTTTGCTGTACAGCAGAAACACAACATTGTAAATCAGCTCTACTCCAATAAAAAGTAAAAACAAAAACCAAAAAAACCTGAGCAATATAAAAAAAATTAATGAATAGGGCTGGTGACGTTTGCTCAGATTTCTTTTGACTGGAGAAGGGAGGTGGCCCAGAAGATCCTGCAGGCCTGCAGTGGGGCCTGGAGGTCAGCTGAGAGAGTGCTGCAGGGGTCACGTCAGGAGAACGGGATAGGCCTGGCCCCCATGTGGGGAAGTGACCAAGTTAGACTTGAATTGAGTTTAAATCACTGATTGGGCTGAGTTTATCAGAATGTTACCAGGCTGACTTTTCTGTCGGTTAGAAATGGGGACTCATCACGAAGATAAAGTTGAGTTATGGAGGAAAATGTTCTGGTTTTTTGCACACCTGAATTTGGGGGACCACTGTGTTTTGGAATTCCTATCTGTTACCTTTGGAAAGGTCAACACTGAGTGTTTGGAAGGTGTGGCCCTAGCGGGCAAGGGAAGTGGTTCTTTCACAGTGGTCTAGGGGGTGACTCCCTACCCCTGACTAGAGGCATTCAACTTAGGGTTCCCCACGGACGGATGTGTTCTGATAACTTAGGCCTCACTGTAAAGCTTTGTTTCAGGGAAGTCCAAGGCGGGCGTGGCTCCTGGGACTGGGGGGCGGGGAGAAGACTTAAATCCTCCTGGGGTCTTGTTCCACCCTTGACCCAGCCAGCCCTCTGCAAACCCTGGACCCCGGCAGGATGGAACCGTGTGGGAAAGAATCAGTGCCACTGGAGGACAGTTACTCAGCCTCAGGCCCTCCTCATGAAGGACTGAAAGTCCCATATCGAGGTCCCTGGATTCCAGGGTGGGAAAAGAACGGCTGGGCCCCAGCGGGGGAGAAGGCGTTAGGGTGTTTAGGGCCACTCTGAGCAGCTGTGCCTTTCCTGACCTCCATGTGGTTCAGCTTTGTTCCTCTCCTGAAACATGTGCATTACATACTCATTCATAAATCCACTGAATGGATGCATTTATTCATTCCTTCACTCAACAGAGATTAATAGGACACAGGTTCTATCGCAGAGTCCATTAGAGCATATGTCAGGGCCAAAGGTGTTCCCCAGTGGCTCATAAACTACTCCCTTGAAACAACTACATTCTCTGGGCCAGGACTGCAGGGAGGATGTGGTGGGGCCAGTATTTGAGGCTCTGTTAAAGATTTATAGAGGAACACCCCTAAATACTGATGAAGGTAACAACCTAACAGCTGTGGCTTAGTGAGCCCTTACTGTGTTCCATGCATTGTTCAAAGCATCTGATCTTCTCAAGTGTTTCTCCTGTTCCTCTGGTTGTAAGATACAGAGCCAATAAGCTCAAGAAAAGAACCCTGAGTGTATAGACATGACCCAGACCTGGAAGGCTGGCGCTGAGGCCCCAGAGACAGGTTTTTCCTGTCTCTTGGAGCCAGATGGTTTCTCTCTCCCATCCCCAGCAGGGCCCAGGTCTGATCTGGCCAGAGAATGGGGAGGAAATGGTGTGAATCTTGGAACTGGCCAGTTGGGAAAAGCTGGCCGGGGTGGAGGTTCTCTCAGTGACGAGCCTCCTTCTGCAGGGGTGGAGGGGCCCAGAAAGGATGGTGCAGAGTTTCAGGAAATAAGTTCACCTACTTCTGTTTTGTGCGGAGCTGGCCTGAATTTTTAATTGAAGCAAATTAAAACTTCCCAAAAATATTAGTCCACTTTCTTGGCAGTGTGCACACCCCCCTTCCCCATCAGTGATTTTGCACCATCTGCAAACAAGAGCCTGTGCTGGTCCTGACGAAAGCCTTCCCCAGCCTCTGGCCCAGAGCTACCTTTCATGGAAGCCAGGCCCATCAACAAGCACATTCCCAGAAGCCCCATCAGGTCATGGTCCGGATGGGGCAGAATAATGTCCAGTCATTTTAGGGTCATCTGGAAAAAGCCGTGTGAGGCTGGGGGACTTGAAAGAGGAGCTCCTTCCACTTCCTTGTGCTTAAAATCTCTGGGCACATCTTTGTTTTCTGTAACAATTCAACGAAGTCCTCTGCGCCCTTTGTCCTGAGGATGCTCTTTGTTTGGTGAGCCAGAGGACAGAGGTGCTGGTGTCGCCTGCCGAGGTCATTACCACTCCTGGGAGCATCTGACCTTTATCTCTGCACCCCACCTGGAGGAGTTGCCGGGACACACCTCCTCCTCAGACCCTGCTACATTCTGAGAAACTGGGGCTGCTTTGCCACTGACACTTGTGCACAGACGTCAGTCTGCAGGACTTGCCTTACACACCCCGGACTGACACTGGAGATCGATTTGTCTGCTCAGTCTGGCCTTTCCCCTCCAACGAGTGCCTATCGATTGCCTGTCTGGCCTTGGGCTTGCTGGCAGTGGAGGCCCAAGGCAGTGGAGGGAAAGGATTTGCTCCCTGAAATTGTACATAACAACATATGTAGAAATAAGGTGGGAGGGGATAAAATATACATTCACGTTTGCTTCTATTTGTGTAAATAAATTCTGGAGGGAATAAACCTATTTGTGGTACGGGATGAAGATGAGAACGAGGCAGAAGGGGGAGAGGGGTGGAATTGGCTTATTTTTTATTTATTTTTTACTTTTTAGCTGAAAAGTATTTTAAAAAACTCTCAATGTGTTATGATTCAAAAATTATATTAAAAATTTATATGAAGCCCTGGGGGGCGGTCAGTGGCCAAACTGAGTGGTGTAAGCTTTGATTCCTAAGACTTTGGAAGAGGGGAACAGGTCAGCTTGAAGACCCATCCCTCTTTCTCAGTGGGAGAGGGTCCATCTTTGTTGATGAATCATTTCATGAGGAGTGAGGGGTGACGTCCTTCTCTGTTGCCAAGATGCTGCGGTAGCTTCTAAGAAGACCCCGCCCAGATTGGTTAGCTGTGGCTGAAATTTCACTCGCCGTTCTGCGTGGCTGCTTTGCCCATCTCTGGCTGCATGCAGCATGTGGCATCCACCTAATCAAGAGTCAGTGTGTGTGATGGTCATATAGGAAAAGGCACAGGGGATTTAGACCCCAAAGATCCGGGATTATGGTTTAGTTTTGCATCTCACTATTTAACCACAAGCAAGCAACTTGCCCTTGCTGCTCTGTGGCTCCTTCATCTACAGTGAGGAGAGGAGACTAATCGATATCTTATCCAGGTCACCAAATTGTTGAGCGCAGTGAAGTACATGGAAGCACTGTGTGAATCATAAAGCAGTAAATAAATGCTGTTTTTAAAAACCCTGCCTGTTTGTTATTACAACCTGCTATGTTGCCTAGAAATGCCCTTTGTAAGCGGAGAGGGAAAGCCTGCACCTTCCTGCCTGTGTGTTTATGAGCGGCTATTTCTCCAGTGTGCTTCAGAGGGAACCTCAGACACTGCTGGGGACGTGAGCAGACCATGGCACGCTTTCTTCATAGCCCATCCTCAGTCATTTGATCATCTTGGACTCGGTGACTTCTACGCCCTCCACAAAAACATTCTTCAGTTTATTAGTTACTGTAACTACTTGTGTACTTGCCTCCAACGCCACAGACATTACTGAGGTCCTAAAGTGTGCCAGGCTCTTTGTGAGAGGAGGGGGTGGGATATGAGGATGAACCAGACATGCTCTGGCTCTCAAGGAGCTTACCGCCCATGGAGGGAGTGGGAAAAAGCACCTTGGAGCTGGGTCATGAGGACAGGAAAGATTATGGAAGGAGAATACCATCCTAACAGCCATTTTGGAGCATCTACTTTGTACTAATCATTTCATTGACATCATTGCACTTGGTACAACGCTGAGGGAAAAGTGTGATCTCTAGCTTACAGGGGAGGAAGCTGAGACTCAGGTTAAGCAAGGTGATTCTCACCAAGCGGATGCTGGATCTCCAACTCCGGCCCTTCTTCTCTATCCCTGAACCCTTATTGCCTCTTAGACCTTCCAGGGTGCCTACCCTCTAGTCCTTTTCAATCTGCCCCCTTGTGGCACCAGGTTCCAGGGATACCGCATCCTACCACCATCCAGATCCTCAGCACCCAGATACCTGTGCAGATGCCAATCTTTCCTGCCACGGGGCCTGTCCTGAGCTCTTCCCTCTGCCCGGGATGCTTCTCCTGCTTCCCCAACTCACCCCTCTTTGCATGGCTGATTCTTTCGTACACTTCAGGTCTTAGTTTAATTGTCTCCTCCTTACAGAGCACGTTCTTAACTCTGCTACCTGAATGTTCCCTGTAAGTGTGCTTGCCCCCGTGGCGCTTGCCACATTTCATAATTATAATTTATGTATTTGCTTGTTTGTTGTCTGTAAGCTGCCCCAGGGCAGGGACCGTGTCAGATTTTCTTCACTGATGTATACCCAACACCTGGCGTAGAGTGTAGAGTGAGTGTGTGGGTCTCAGTTTACACACTTGGGAGTGAAAGAAATATTACAACATTTTCAAAACAACCCTTTATTTCAAGCCCCCATTCCATGGGGTTGGCAGGACTCACTGACCTCCCCCCATCTCGGGGAACGGGGGGTAACCTCCTTCTGCTTTGCTGATCGGGGAGGGCAAAGGGTGGCTCCTCCACCCCTCCCTCCCCTCCCCAGTTTCTGGCCGAGACACTGAGGGTCTTGCTAACCTTTTTCTTCCTCTGCAAGCCTCCCTAGGTTTCCTGAGATTTCGGCTCTGTAGGAACAAAAGGCAAAAAGGCTTGCTGGCTTTCCGTCCCACCCATTCCCCCAAAATGACAAAATCCAAAGCAGGCTAACTGTTTGGGTGGGGTTGGGGGAGAAGAAAGGACCTAGACTCATATGTCAAAATGTCACCCTAGCACAGATGAATCCGTTCCTCTGGAGCTGAAAGGTGGGCTCCGCAGGGCTAGAGAAACTTCAAGGGCAGGTGGTGTTGTCCTGGGATTGGGTTTGTTTCAAAGCTGAGTCCAGGCTTACTGATGGACACGTGGATTATGACAGGATAAACCACTGCAGAGTAAAAACAATAGTAAATAAGGAGAATGACATTTATTGAGCACATATTCTGTGCCAAGCATTGAACTGGCATTTATATACAACATCTCTAACTCCAGAGTCTAGGCTTTTTATCAAAGCCACGTTACTTCTCTAGTAAAAATAAAATAAGTTCTTACTCACCACGAGGCCAGTCAACAGCATACGGCACTGAGTGCTCTGTTCTGGGAAACAGGGAGGAAATACTGTTGGCAAGAAGGAATTCCAGGCCAGTCTCAGTGACAACCTGGGGCTCCCTGAACCCACACCCTATCATCTTCCAGAAACTCTTCGGCCTGCCAAGTTAGGACTATAATTGCAAAGATTGGCTCATTGGCCAAGGACTGTCAGAATCTACCCTGATGGAGTTAGATCTCAGATCTTTCTGTCTTCTTTGAATTGGCATGGTTGGTATCTTCAGTTTGGCTGGAAGACTTACTGAGCTTTGAGATATAAGCCAACTTCTACTTATTTCAGGTGTGTACAAGTCATCATTTTTCAAATTGCAAGTTACCTGAGGGCTTTTGTGTCTCTTTGATTTGTAGTAATATTGAAACTAGCTTAGCCTTTATTGAGCACTTACTATGCGCCAGGCACTGGTCTGAGTGTTTCACACAGATGAACTCATGTCATCCTCTCAACAACTCTGTTCTTATTGCCATTCTGCAGATGGGGAATCTGAGGCCCATAGAGGGTAAATAACTTGCTCCAGGTCATGCAAGTATCAATGGCAGAGCTGGGCTATGAACCTGTGCTACTTGATCACCCCCTTATATGGCTTCTAGTAGCAAAGATGAAGTCTCCTTAAAAAACTCATCTGGGGAGCGAGTGGTATATTTCAGTTTGTGCTCATGGCAGGGAAAGTATAACACTTGTGGGAAGGCACCAAGGTGTGGTGGGGGTGGGCACGGGGCGCTGTGGGTGTGCGGATAAACATGAGACGTGAAGCCAGAAGCCCTTGGGTTCAATTCTCCGTTATGCTGCCTATGAGACTTGGACCTTGGCCAAGTCACTTAAACTTCCTGAACCTCATTCTTCTCACCTGTCAAATGGGATTAAGATGCTCTACCTTAGGCTTCCCTGGTGGTGCAGTGGTTGAGAGTCCGCCTGCCGATGC
>NW_006769686.1:1217320-1219154 GCF_000442215.2 Lipotes vexillifer | reverse complement strand
CAAAAAAAAAAAAAAAAAAAAAAGATGCTCTACCTTAGAGGGTTGCTGTGAGCTCATGAGAATATGAATATTAAAGTGGCTTGTACCGAAATTTAAGGTAATAAGATGATCATGCTTGTTATCTTTAGGACTGAAGGATGGAGTTGGTGAGGAATGACGTCGTAATAAGAGAGGCAGGGGTTACCCGGGCCTGCTAATAGGATATTATTTTCTCTCTTGCTCTCCCCCAGCTCCCTGACGTTGGTACCATTAATGCCTGGTGCCTGTACAGCTCGTGCCCTGGACTCAGGCCTCGTTTCTCTGATTCTATCAGTCGGGATGCCAAGCTGCAAACGGCAGCTACTCTAAGCTGGAAAGGAATTTATTAAAGGGAATAGTGAATATTAGGTGGTAGTTTGGGGAGGAAGAGAGCTGGGAATAATGAGCAGCCACATCACCAGAGCTTCTATCTTCTATCATTGGGCAACAAAACCTCCACCGCACATACACACACACATACACACACACCCACGACATGCATACAGAGTGGCCATCCTTTGTGCATGCAAGGAGCACTCTTTTGTCATAGGAATGAAGACCTCATCGGGCACTTTCCACAGGGGACTGACAATTACAGATGCATAGTGAAAAAGCCTCCCGGATGCCAGCAGATCTGAGTGGGAATAACGAAAGCCCACACTGCTGTCTAATAAGATGAGTTGGTATGAAACAACTGGGGCCATCAGCATCTCTTTCTCCACCCTGGAAGGAGAGATGAGCATGGGTGTCTAGAGATCCTTTGAGGGGAGATTTCACTCCATCTCACTCCCCAGGGGTTAGAGGATAGAGAAAGGGGCTTGCAAGGCTAGAGACCAAAGCTGCTGACTGGGCATGGGGTGGGGGGCGTCCCCAGCTGGGAAGAGAATGGGAATCTGAGGGCCCCAGGAAGATGAGGCTTGTGCTCAGGCTGTTTCCTGGGGATGGTGGGGCCTCAGAGGGATGAGTCGTGTGGTAAGGCATCAGTGTCCAGGACCCAGGTTGGCAAGACCCTCCCCAGGCTGTCTTGGTATTAAAGCAGGTGCTGTCCGACTTTACAGGCTAGAAGACAGGGACGGAGGCCATGAGCAGGACAAAGGTGTCAAAGGTAGACTTAAGGTCAGAGAGGCCTGGGAAAGGTTCCCAATAGGGGAACTCCAAGTCTCCTGTGTGTCTCTGAGCAAGGGTAGGCCCTGCCAAAACACTCAAGGTAGAGACTTGGATCCGCATTACCTAGCTCAGAGCGATAAGGGATTGGGCCGTGTATTACTGTGCTAGGGCTGCTGTAACAAAGTTCTACGAACAGAGCAGCTTAAACAACAGAAATCTGTTGTCTCACAGCTCTGGAGGCTGGAAGTCTGAGATCAAGATGCCAGCAGGGCCCTGTTCCCTCTGAAGGCCCAAGGGAAGGATCTGTTCCAAGCCTCTCTCCCAGCTTCTGGTAGTTCCTGGGCTTGTGGCAGCACAACGCCAATCTTCACATGGCCTTCTCCCTGAGTATGTCTGTGTCCACATTTCCCCTTTTTAGAAGGACACCATTCATATTGGGAAAGGAGTCCACCCCACCCCAGTATGACCTCATTTCCAAATAAGGTCACCTTCGGAGGTACTGGGGGTTGGGATTTCAACCTATGAATTGGTGGCGTGTGTGTGTGTGTGTGGGGGGGGGGTGGTGGTGGAGGGGGACACACAGTTCAACCCATAACAGATGGGTCTCACATCCTGAGTTTTGGGGCACAGTTCACACACTCTACTTACACACAGCTGGCTCTCAGGTGGGCATTTTGGTTCATGCTCTGCACACCCTGTGAGACGGGGA
>NW_006769686.1:1216212-1217125 GCF_000442215.2 Lipotes vexillifer | reverse complement strand
GGGGCTGCTGGTGCAAAGCCAGGGGTTCAGCAGATACTAGCTGTCCTCAGGATTCAGGGACCTGGCTCCACCAGCTGTTAATGAGGGGTTGTTAGGGACATGGCATTGTGCTAGGTGCTCAGTTTCAGCGAGACCCCCAGAGGGTCAAATTGGGATCCAGTCGTTCCTTCCAAACACCTTTGCCCTTGGAAAAGGAGATGTGACCTAGGGGGGTGGAGGAGGGGGAGAGAGGGTGTAGAAACTGAGGTGCAGAATCTTAGAGCTGGATGGAACTTCGGAACACCCCGTTTCCAGGCCCCTCTGGCTACGTTGGGGAAACCGAGGCCAGGGAGGTAACTGCCAAGGTCAAATGTTGGGCGCTGCCTGGTGGCAGAAGCCAGGCATCTGAGGCTATACCGGAACCGAAGGGACAGGTGGTGGGTGCTCCCGTAGGCCTGCGAGCTCAGTTCCCAAGGTTGGAGGGGCTGGCGTCTGCGGAGGGGTCGCCTCCACGGCTCTTGCGGGGAGAGGAGGCTAAAAGCAAGGTGGTGCGTGCATCTGGGGATTGTGGGAGTGGAGGGCGGCGCACCCGCCTTCGGCAACGCGTGGGGCGCCGGAGAAGGGATTGCGGGGCAGGTGGGGTCCTGCGGGGGCCCGCGCGTGGGGGCCGGGCGGCCGGGGCGGGGTGAGTCACCGCCCGCCCGCTCCCATTGTGCGGCCCGGCGGCGGCGGCGGCGGCGGCGGCGGCGGCGGCGGCGGCGGAGCTGCGGAGCCGAGCGAGAGGAGGTGGAGCCGCGGGCTGCGGGCTCCGGCGCCTGCGTCCGCCCAGCCCGCCAGGCTCGCTGCCGCCGCGGGCGCCCCCAGGCCGTCCGGCCCTGCGCAGCGACAGGCCCCGGGGCGAGCGCGGGAAGGAGATGGGGCGCGGCGGGCGGGC
>NW_006769686.1:1212794-1216113 GCF_000442215.2 Lipotes vexillifer | reverse complement strand
GCGCAGCGACAGGCCCCGGGGCGATGGTGGGAAGGAGATGGGGCGCGGCGGTCGGCCCGAGCCCCGCACGCTCCGGAGCCCCGAGGTACCGCAGGGCGGGGCGGGGAGCGGCGGGCCGGGCCCCGGGGCATCCCGGGCGCGGCGGGGCCTCGATGGGCGCTCGGGCGGGCGGGGGATCCAGCTCCGGGGAGGGGGAGGGGGGGCGGCCGCGCGAGGCTCCTGACCCCGCCCTCCTCCCCCAGGGCTCCCCATTAGGTCCGCGCAGCGCCCTCTTCTCACCCGGGTCACGGGTCCCTCAGTGAGTCAAAGCCCCCCCAAGCCGCCTCTCCGGACATGGCCAATGGAGTGATTCCTCCGCCCGGGGGCGCCTCCCCCCTACCCCAGGTGACTGACGCTCGCGGGGGTGGGAGAGGAGGAGGGGGAGGGACCTCGAGGAGGAGAGGGGGGTCTTCGGGTCGACCCTGGGGCCCCCAGATCCAGGGATAGAGCTGGGCAGGAGATATGGAGAAAGAGGGGTCTTTTGGTATTTTCGGATCTGTTGCCCCCTCTTCTCCCAAGCCCTGGAAGCCTGGGAGGTTGACCCCAGCCTGGGCCACAGGGAGTAGAAGACGAGTCTGCTGGTCTCCCCCGTCTCCACCTAGGGCTTGGAGTTGGGGTGGGTGTGTGGCGTTCATGCGTCAGGGTTCCTTAGAAGAGGCTGTTGGGTTTGCAGGTCCGGGTGCCCTTGGAGGAGCCCCCTCTGAGTCCAGACATGGAGGAGGAGGATGATGACTTGGGCAAGACCTTGGCTGTGAGCAGGTTTGGGGACCTCATCAACAAGCCCCCGGCCTGGGACCCCAAGAAGCCCAGCCGCAGCTACAGCGAGCGGGACTTTGAGTGTGGGTAGCCTGGGGACCCCTAGTGTGGCCGCCCTCACCGCCATCACCTTCATTGCCACCATCACCGTGCTCACCACTGGCTTGGTCACCCGGTGTCATCTTATGCTGGATGCTGTGCTGGATGCTGTGCTGGGCCACCATGCCATGTTAAGTCATCCTGCCTCACTTACCCATCACCTGTCTGCCTGCTAGGGGAGCTGAGCCCCAGACGCAGGGGAGATGTAGGGGGATGGGCCTGAGGCCTCCCTTGGTGACCTTCATCTTCCTCAAGGCTCTGTCATACCTCTGGCCCTGCTCTCGTCTCTCTGCCACCTCTCCTCCCCTCCTTAGCTCTGCTGACTCTACCTTTCCCTTCCTTGCTGTGTCCTGTCCTCTCATCCCCGCATCCTCCCCGTCACAACCTCCCCTCTCCATCACCCCATCCCCCGACTCTACCAGGCCTTCCCAATGACAGGCTATGGATACAGGTGTTGGGGGGAGCCTGACTCTGGAGGAAGGACTAGGGTGCCCTTGTTTGAGGCCTTGAGCTAGAATAAGGCATGCGTCCCTAGGGTGGTGAGGGGCCCCCTTCTTCTGTGGGGGCCCCAACCAGCTTTCCTGCACCCCCAGTTCACCGGCACACATCCCACCACACCCACCACCCGCTCTCGGTGCGCCTGCCTCCACCCCACAAGCTGCGGCGACTGCCCGCCACCTCTGCCCGGCAAACCAGGAGGAAGAGGAAGGAGAGAACCTCTGCTCCCCCCTCTGAGGGGACCCCTCCCATCCAGGAGGAGGGGGGAGCCGGAGGGGATGAGGAGGCGGAAGAGGAGGAGGAGGAGGAAGGGGAGTCTGAGGCAGAGCCTGTAGGGCCTCCACCCGCAGGGTCCCCACCCAAAGCAAAGGTAGGGTCTGTCCCCAGGGAGGGCTGGCTGCTCAGGGAGAGGAGGGGAGGCCTGGTGGGGTTAGGGGGAGGCGGGGCTGAGTGGGGGGATTGGGGCTGGGTCAGGGCGGGGACCCAGGGCACACGGGTTTATCCACAGTTCTCCATTGGAAGTGACGAGGACGACAGTCCCGGCCTCTCAGGGAGGGCCGCCTTCACCAAGCCCCTGCCCGCGGTGGGCCCACGCTCCGACGAGAGCCCCCAGCGCTCGGTCAGGTACTGGCCTCCAGCCCAGCCCAGAGCAGGTCCCAGGCTCCTTCCTGACCCCAGTGAAGAAGCTGGGAGGGAAGGAGGCGGGGCGGAGGGGCCGGGGAGGGCGTGCCCCTTCGCTGCATGATTGGCAAGGAGGAGGGCACCAGAGGGTGGGCAGGGAGAGTCCTCCAGGAGAGAGAGGGTGTCTGGGTGAAAAGGAGGATGGGGACAAAGAGGAACTGGGGACCAGTGCGACGGGGGCAGGAAGGTGGAGGTAAGCTTTTCTCTCTGCCCAGAAGGAGCCTGTGTGTAGTCCCCAGGGGGCCTCTCCAGGCCCTGCCCCAAGCTGGGGGAGGGCAGAGGAACCCCCTCCCCTGGCCCACCTCCACCGAGGGTCCCTGCCAATTTCAAGGCTGCCGTGTTGCCTCCTCAGCTCCCCTAGTCCCCGGGCCCGGGTCTCCCGAGTTGCCGGAGAGAAGAGCCGGCCACGGAGCCCGTCAGCCAGCTATGACCTGCGGGAACGGCTATGCCCAGGCAGTGCCCTGGGCAGCCCGGGTGGTCCGGAGCAGCAGGTGCCCACTGATGAGGCGGAGGCCCAGATGCTGGGCTCCGCGGACCTGGACGACATGAAGAGTGAGTGACACCCACTTCCAGGGGTGCCCAGCCTGTGAGGGACCTTGGAGAGGCTCTGTGTTCTCCCCCACCCAGGGCTGAGCTCCTCTGCGGTATCCCTGTCTGCTGGAATGTGGCCAGTGATGGGGAACTCACTACCTCACCAAGCCATGCCTCGGGTGCCAGAGCTGAGATTTCCCCTCACGATGCCTTTGCCCTTCGGTCTTGGTTGTGTCCTCTGAGTCACCCCTGGAATAAGGCAGCCCTTTTTCCACATGACGTTTGGAGACATCATTGTACCCCCCCTCCCCCGAGGCTCCTCTTCTCGGGGCAAACTCTTTTTACCCGCTTCGAACCAGGGCCCTGAGTCCCAGCCACTCTGCCAGGCCCTGCCTCTCCCTGTGTCAGGAGCCTCCTACTCCCATCACACCACCCTCGGCCGGGCCTGGCTGTGATCTCGGCACATTCCTTCCGTCTTATCAGTGCCCTGGTTTCTGTGCCACCTGTCCGCACCCATGGGGCTCTGTGCCCAGCCAGGGGCATCACCGACCCCGCCCTCCTTCCCCTTGGAACCACAGTGTGTGTGCGGGGGTGGGGTGGAAGGGGGGAGGGCTCTGAGTGCAATACGTCATGGAAAGTTGCCAGGGCCTGAGGACAGGGACAGGAACAATCCGATGGCAGCAGCAGCGGCGGCGGCAGTGGTGGGATATTGGGG
>NW_006769686.1:1206847-1212675 GCF_000442215.2 Lipotes vexillifer | reverse complement strand
GGGGGGGGGTCGGGGGAGGGCGTGTTTACAGACCTGGGGTGCAGGCTGGAAGCAGCAGGGAGCAGGCCTGGGGACCTGGGGAGTCAGGGTCAGGAGGCCCGGCCACTTTCAAGCTCTGGTTGGACCAAGACCACTGCTGGCCAGGCTCCTACCTCTCAGGAGAGCGGGGGCTCTAGGAAGGAGCAGGGGCTGAGGCCTTGGCCATCTGGGGAATGATGAGCCCGCTGGAGGAGGTCACAGAGCCCAGTGGGGCACTGAGCCCTGGGCCCGGGGACGCTGAGGGTCAGAGCCCTCAGAGGCCTCCAGCCCCCAGCCCTCGAGACTCGCTGGCCTCAGAGGACTTAGAGATGTTTGTGCTGGACCTTGAGGACTATGACCTGTGGGAATCCATCAGGGGCCAGCTGAGCCCCATGGTGGGCGGGCCGGCTTGTGAGTAACTGGGCTGCTGGCCTTCCCCCAGCTGCGGGCCTGGAAGGGGCAGATGGGAAGGAAGGGAGAGAAGCTCTGCCTGAGTCCGTCTGGATGTGTACCCGTGGGGGAGTACACATGGGTGCCGAGGGGCACAGGGAAGGTGCCGAGGGCGCGGGGCCTGGTGACTTAATGTGGGTCCTGGCACTGCCGAGTCAGAGGCAGTGGCCGTGAACGGGGCTCTGGACTGAGTTGGGGGTCTGCCTTTTTACTGTGGCTTAGCCAGTGTCCCCGTGTGACTTTGGACTAGTCCTTTCCCCTCTCTGGGCCTCAGTCTCCTTATGTATGAAATGGCCCAGCTGGACGATATGGTTTTGTCGGCATGGTCCCTGGGTGACTGTGGTGCCCGCCCCCGCCCAGTAGAATGGCTGGGCAGAGCTGGAGGGGCTGGCAATGACCCCGAGGCCCTGAGCTGGAACCCTGGGACCGCCAAGCCCATCTTCTCCGCAGGTCACCGGCTGGAGGACAACCCTGGCGTGCGCCGGCACCTGGTAAAGAAGCCGTCTCGGACGCAGGGCGGGAGGGGCAGCCCCAGTGGCCTGGCCCCCATCCTGCGCGGGAAGAAGAAGCAGAAGCTGGACCGGAGGCCTCATGAGGTACCGGGCCCCGAGGCCTTTGGATTCTTCTCGCCTTTCCTCCCCGCTTCTCCCTCCCTCCCTGCCTGGCCCACCGCCATGTCCCCAGGACAGCCGGTCCCACCTGGCGGCGCCCAGGTCTTCACCCTTGGCGCCCACCCCAGGTGTTCGTGGAGCTGAATGAGCTGATGCTGGACCGCAGCCAGGAGCCCCACTGGCGGGAGACGGCTCGCTGGATCAAGTTTGAAGAGGACGTGGAGGAAGAGACGGAGCGCTGGGGGAAGCCGCACGTGGCCTCGCTCTCCTTCCGCAGCCTGCTGGAGCTCAGGAGGACCATCGCCCACGGTAGGGGCCCTGCAGGCCTGGCCCTAGAGCTGCAGGCCCTCTTCACAAACCACAGAGCTCGGCCTGTGCTGGGCTGCCCAGCTCCAGGGACTGGTCCCTGGAGCCCTGGGGCCAGGCGAGGTCTGGCTGCCACTTTGGGGACATGGGGTCCAGCTGCCTGCACGGCCGTAAGCTCTGAGGGGTGGGGCTGTGCCCAGGTACCTGGCATTGTACCTGGGGCACAGTAGGTATCTGTCCACATGCAGTAAATCAACAGATGACCCCCTCTCTGGGCAAGGAGGGGCTGTGCCCTCACCCCGTGCTCTCTTTTTGCATCCCTCTCGGGCTGGGCTGTGGCCACATGGAGCTGTGTATGCACCTGGGCACATCAGGTGCTTGGCTCACCCAGCGTGTCTGCCTGCCCTTGGGGAGCAAGCCGCTGGGGGGTGGTTTTTTTCTACCTGACGGGACTGTGCTCCCTCCCCTGACTGTGCCCCCAGGAGCTGCCCTCCTGGACCTGGAGCAGACCACTCTGCCAGGCATCGCACACCTCGTGGTGGAGACCATGATTGTGTCTGACCAGATCCGGCCAGAGGACAGGGCCAGTGTGCTTCGCACCCTGCTGCTGAAACACAGGTGCCAGGGTGGGGCGCCTGGGAGGGCGCCTTCAGGTTCAGCTGCCTTCCAGGAGCACAGACTCTACTGAGTGGCTCTCGAGCCTCTGCTTGAATACCCCAAATGATGGGGAGCTCATTCCTTCTCTATCTTTGGACAGTACCAACCATTAGAAAGTTCCTTCTTACATTGAGGCAAAGGATGGAGGCCCTGACCCTCCGTTTCTCATTTCCCCATGACCTCAGGCCACCAAGGGGCTGTCTTCCTAACCTGCCTTGCCCCTCTGCCCTCTCCCCAGCCATCCCAATGATGACAAGGACAGTGGCTTCTTTCCCCGAAATGCGTCCAGTTCCAGCGTGAACTCGGTCCTAGGGAATCATCACCCAACCCCCAGCCATGGCCCCGACGGTGCAGTGCCTACCGTGGCTGATGACCTGGGGGAGCCAGCCCCACTCTGGCCTCATGACCCTGAGGCCAAGGAGGTCAGTCGCCTTGCTCTGACCTGGGCTGGGGGATGAGGAGGGCTTCCAGTTTCAGTGGAGGCCACGGATGGCTTCATTGAGTGGGTCAGGAAGGTTGGTTGCCGGGCACCATACTAGGGATGCAGCGGACCTACATTCAGGAGGGATCCCTGCCCTGGAGAAACAGAAATTTAAAATGGGATGACGGGGCAGACCCAGGGGAGCCATTTAAACAAGGTAAGGCTGAGATGTAGGAGGGGGCTTGGAGGAGGGGTCCAGATCCTGCTGTGGGGCACTTCACCAATAGTCTCCACCCTGGCTGGGGAGGGAGAAAGCAGGGCCCAGATCCAGGGGTTGGTGGGCAGAGTCCAGCCAGGCCTGGAACAAGGGATGGGAGGGCCTGCCATGGCCTCCGGTCTGGGTCCCAGCCCTATTCCAGTTCTGCGTCCTCAGAAGCCCCTCCACATGCCTGGGGGAGATGGTCACCGGGGGAAAAGCCTGAAGCTGCTGGAGAAGATCCCTGAGGACGCTGAGGCTACTGTTGTGCTTGTGGGTAAGGAGGGCTGGGCCCTGGGGGCATGTGCGCTACAGGGCGTGGGTGCCCCAACCATGGCCTGCTTGTCTTGACCTCTGGCCTGCAGGCTGCCTCCTCCATCCCCAACCAGGCCCCCACCTTGCCCCTGGTCTTCCTCTCAACCCCTCTTCCCTAATCCTCTGCCTGCTTCCCATCCAGTTTTCTGCTATCTTGGATTGCTTCTAGTCCATATAACACCGTTGTGAGAATTAGAAAAAAGCACCCCTTTCTCAATACCCTTGATTTCCATCTGCTGGTAAATTGTAATAAATGTACAGACATATAAGCAAATAGGGCTTCTTTAGATTGGGGTTTCTTTGTGCAGTGCACAACCTGCTCAACTGTACATGATGGCCCCAGATATCCCCCCAGGGCCTGCCGTGACTGCTCCCCTTTGCCCAGCACCCTGTGCCTTACTGTCCCGCCAGGCTGTGTGCCTTTCTTGGAGCAGCCAGCGGCAGCCTTTGTGCGCCTGAACGAAGCTGTACTCTTGGAGTCTGTGCTTGAGGTCCCCGTGCCGGTTCGCTTTCTCTTCGTGATGTTGGGGCCCGGCCACACCAGCACTGACTATCACGAGCTTGGGCGCTCCATTGCCACCCTCATGTCTGACAAGGTGGGTCCGGCAGCCCCCAGGCTGGGCGTTCTAGGCCTGTTCCCCTGAGCCGTGCTTGTTCTCTGTCCCACTTGCTGCCCCCAGTGGTATCCATGGGTACAGGGGTGCTAGTGGCCCTTCGGGGTGGAGGCAGCGCTCTGGAGTGGTGGAGGGAGGGGTGAGCTGAGAGGGAAAAGGGAGCCTTGGGCTGGGGCTGTGGGAGCGGACAGGGAGGTGGATGCAGGAACGACGAAGCACAGACGCTGAAGCTTTGGATGTGACGTGAGACTCGAAAGGGAAGCTGGGCTTGGACAGGAGGGTCCTCTAGCCAGGGGTGATGTTCGAAATATTTCCCAACCAACAGGATGTGGGCACTCTCCAGTGAGGATGGAGATTGGATTGGTAACGCTATGCCAGGCGTCATCCCTTCAGTTGTTGCATTGTGGAAAAGTCTGGAGGCTCCCAGGGGAAGAGCGCGGGTATCATGGGGGTTTGGGAGGTGTTCAGGGCCGTGGCTGCCTGCCGGCCAGCAGGGACATGAGTCAGAGTTTTGACAAGTGGACTGGACCTGTGTATGTGGCTGAACGTCCACCTTGCCTCTGGCTCTCTGATGGCCCAACACCTCCTCCCCGAAGCCCCCCTCCCAGGGCCTCCCTGGGCTGTGGGCTCAGCCCCTGACTTTCCTGCCTCCAGCTATTCCACGATGCTGCCTATCAGGCGGACGACCGGCAGGACCTCCTGAGCGCCATCAGCGAGTTCCTGGATGGCAGCATCGTGATCCCCCCATCCGAGGTGGAGGGCCGAGACCTGCTGCGCTCCGTGGCTGCCTTCCAGCGCGAGCTGCTCAGGAAGCGGCGGGAGCGGGAGCAGACCAAAGTTGAGATGACCACCCAGGGCGGCTACGTGGCCCCTGGGAAAGGTCAGACCCTTTGGGGCCCGGAGCCCCCTGAACACATGCCCCCTCCGCGGCTCCCACGACTCTGACCCCAGCCCCATCCCGACTCTTGAGCCCTGCACGTCAGCTTCCAATCCCTGACCCAGGTCTCTGTACTGCGTCCCAGGCTGGGAAGGATTGGGCCCAGGGCATGCTCCAAGCACCAGGTTCCAGCAGCCTCTTGTTCCCCCAGAGCTGGCGATGGAGTTAGGGGGCTCCGAGGCGCCCCCTGACGACGACCCCCTGCTGCGCACTGGCTCGGTGTTTGGGGGGCTTGTCCGGGACGTGAAGCGCCGGTACCCGCACTACCCCAGCGACCTGCGGGACGCCCTGCACTCCCAGTGCGTGGCTGCCGTGCTCTTCATCTACTTTGCTGCCCTCAGTCCCGCCATCACCTTCGGGGGGCTGCTAGGTGAGGGGCGGGGGGAGAGGTGAGGGGGCTCACTGTCATCTGCAGGGCTGCTGGGTCAGGGTGTCCCAGTGGTCACTTCTGGGATGACGATAAAGTGAGAGGGGCTGGGTGCAAGGGGTGGGGGATCCGGGGTGGGGGGCTGGTGGTGAGAGGCAGGAGGGCTGAGAGTGGTGAGGGTCCCTAGCTACCACTCTGGGGGGCTGCTCCATTCTTCTTGGGTCCCCAGGTCAGGCGAAACTAGACAAGAAAGAGGGGCCAGGTAGAACGAGCCAGGCCAGGGCTGTCTCACTGACCCTTGCCCGCCCCAGGGGAGAAGACAGAAGGACTGATGGGTGTGTCTGAGCTGATCGTGTCCACGGCTGTGCTTGGTGTCCTCTTCTCTCTGCTGGGGGCCCAGCCGCTGCTCGTGGTCGGCTTCTCGGGGCCACTGCTCGTCTTCGAAGAAGCCTTCTTCAAGGTGACAGCCACCCCGCCCCTCGCCAGGGGTCACCTGCTCCACCCTGTGCCCCTGGCCCAGGTGATGGGCCTCTGCGGTCTTTCCTCCTCCTCCCCCTCGGGGTTCACCTCCTGCCCGTCCCGTGGGGCCCTGAGGGCCAGGTCAGATGGCTGTGGGTGACCACCTCTCTCTCCCGACCTCTAGTTCTGCCGAGCCCAGGGCCTGGAGTACCTCACAGGCCGGGTGTGGGTTGGCCTCTGGCTGGTGGTCTTTGTTCTTGCCCTGGTGGCCGCGGAAGGCAGCTTCCTGGTCCGCTACATCTCACCTTTCACCCAGGAGATCTTCGCCTTCCTCATCTCGCTCATTTTCATCTATGAGACCTTCCACAAGCTCTACAAGGTGGAGGACCTGAGAGGTCTGGGCGGGGGGGGGGTGGG
>NW_006769686.1:1205087-1206837 GCF_000442215.2 Lipotes vexillifer | reverse complement strand
GGGGGGGGGGTGGGTGTAGATGGGGGCTGGGCAGCACCCTGGGAAGGAGAGCCTGGCGGGAGGAGAGACGAGGAGGAAGGCTCTGTAGGCTGTGGGCATGGGGGTTGAGGACGCCCTAGGGCTACGTCTGAGCTGAAGGGCAGGGAGTCAAACCCAGAGGTTTGAAGTCCAGGATTCACCTGAACAGGTATGGGACAGAAAGGGGGCGTTGTCAGGGCTACGGGTCTGGGGGCCTTGGGTCACTGTATGTAGAGGAAGGGCGTCTGTGTGTGAGGTGGAGCTGCATGTCCTGTGTTATGTTGCCCGGTCAGGTGTGGGAGGGGCCAGCCCTCTCCCTCACAGGTGTACTGATGCTATGAAATCAGGCACCTGCCCAGGTGAGCACTAGGGCAACCTTGTAACCCACACAGGTGTTCACGGAGCACCCACTTCTGCCATTCTACCCCCCTGAGGGAGCCCTGGCAGCTGAGTTGGACCTGAATGGGAGTGCCCTGCCCCCCACCGAGGGGCCGCCGGGCCCCAGGAACCAACCCAACACGGCTCTGCTGTCCCTCATCCTCATGCTCGGGACCTTCCTCATTGCTTTCTTCCTGCGCAAGTTCAGAAACAGCCGCTTCCTGGGCGGCAAGGTGCGTGGCCGGCGGGAGTAGGACCTGTGGACCCCCTGTGGGTGTCCCTCGGTTCCTGCTGTCACTGCCAGGCTGCGCTCGAGAGTGGGGCTGTCCCCTTCTCCCGGTCATGGGAGACCTCAACCAAGTCTGTGCAGCCTCTGCCCCTGTCTGAAGCCTCAGAGAAGTGTAATCAGGAGAGGAATGCCCTCCTGGGCTGGGCTGGGCTGGCACCTGTGGGGTTTAAAGGGACAGGTCAGGGGACTTCTGGCTCCTGCTCAGGCCCAAGAGGGGTCCGGGTAAAAAAACCCCTGTTAGTCTCCTGACCCTCCCCTCCATCCACCTTTTGCTCCCTTCCCCTCATCGGCCCCTCTCAAGGCTCGCCGTATCATCGGGGACTTCGGCATCCCCATCTCCATTCTGGTGATGGTCCTGGTGGATTACTCCATTACAGACACCTACACACAGGTGAGTGAGTCCCGACCCCCTCTGGCAGCTGGTTCTCACCCCAGGGCCTTGAGAGGCAGGCCATAACATGTCCCCATTGCGCCAGCAGCCAGTCAGGGCTGGAACCCAGCTTTCCTAGTGGAATGGCTACGTGCTGGGGCTGCACAGGGGTGGGTAGGCTGGGGGTTTCAGAAGCAGCTGTGTGGTCCAGCTGAGGAGGCTGGCCAGGGGGTCTGGGGCTGTGTGTGACCCTTAATCAGGACTCCTGGAGGAGCAGGTGTGGGACTGGGGGCAGAATGACGGGTGCCCCTGCAGCAGGTCTCCTGGCAGCTCCGGGGCTCAGGGAGAAGGTATATCATTTCCTCATTTGCTGCCAGACCCCTTGGAGGCACAGTGACTTTGGAGGATACAAAACTGATTTTCCCCAAACCTGTTCACACCCACATTCCCTGGAGCCCTGGTACTGGGGACACAGAGCTGGGTGGGAGCAGCTGCTACGTGGAGTTGCTAGCGGCCCTGAACCTGGTCTTCCTTTTGGTCATGCAGAAGCTGACGGTGCCCACGGGGCTCTCAGTGACCTCCCCCCATAAGCGCACGTGGTTCATCCCGCCCCTGGGTAGCGCCCGTCCTTTCCCGCCCTGGATGATGGTGGCAGCCGCCGTGCCCGCCCTCCTGGTCCTCATCCTGATCTTCAT
>NW_006769686.1:1184429-1204887 GCF_000442215.2 Lipotes vexillifer | reverse complement strand
CGGGCCTGTCACTGTTGTGGCCTCTCCCGGTGCGGAGCACAGGCTCCGGACGCACAGGCTCAGCGGCCATGGCTCACGGGCCCAGCCGCTCCGCGGCATGTGGGATCTTCCTGGACCAGGGCACAAACCTGCGTCCCCTGCATTGGCAGGCGGACTCTCAACCACTGCGCCGCCAGGGAAGCCCCCCCGTGGTGCTTTGACATGATATCTGTCTGTTATCACTACCACTTGCAGGGTGGCACTTGACAGTCCTCAGAAAACCCTGGCAGCATTTTCTCTCAGCCAGTGACGCTCACATGTATCTCATTTTGGTTAAACCACAATGATGTGGTGAGAGCTGGCGTCTGGCTTTTGTGGTGTTTTAAATATCCACAGTATGGGAATTTGCCTCAGATTTGCTTAAATATGAGAACTTCAATTTGAGAACTTGAAAGAGGAAGCTGGGAGGTCCTGGGAGAGTTCTGCTCTGCATGTCCTTCCCCCTCTACACCGTCCCTGCTGTGTGTGCCTGACCCTGTCGCTGGCCACCCCTGCTTCACCCCGACTTCCCATCTTCTCCCCGCAGGCTCATTGTCAGCCAGAAGGCGCGAAGGCTGCTCAAAGGCTCCGGCTTCCACCTGGACCTGCTTCTCATCGGCTCCCTGGGTGGGCTCTGTGGCTTGTTTGGGTTGCCCTGGCTCACGGCCGCCACCGTCCGCTCGGTCACCCACGTGAATGCGCTGACCGTTATGCGCACTGCCATTGCTCCCGGCGAGAAGCCCCAGATCCAGGAGGTGCGGGAGCAGCGGGTCACTGGAGTGCTCATCGCCAGCCTCGTGGGTGAGAGCACCCACTTTGCACAGCCCTGGTCCCCCACCCCACAGACTTGCGTTCTTGGACCTTAAATCCTTTCTCCATCCCAGGCTTGACCCAGATCCCTTCTGAGTTTCCAAACGCATCATGACTAGCCCCTGCTCTGACCCCCAGACCTGCTTCCTGACACTCCATGTGCCTTTTTGCTTGAGCCCTTTCTTGGTTCTCTGTCCTGTTGCATCTTCTCTTGGTCACAGCGATGAGGCCCGGCTCATCTCCTCCCCACCAGGCCCTTCCGTCCTCACGGGGGCTGCCTGAGGGGTCACGTAGGTGTGTGTCACCTCCTCCAGGCCTGTCCATTGTCATGGGGGCTGTGCTGCGCCGGATCCCACTGGCTGTGCTCTTTGGGATTTTCCTGTACATGGGGGTCACATCGCTGTCTGGCATCCAGCTGTCCCAGCGTCTGTTGCTCATACTCATGCCGGCAAAACACCATCCCGAACAGCCCTATGTGACCAAGGTAGGGCCAGGAGGCACAGAGGTGGGGCGATGGGGTGATGGGGGGTGGCAGGGGGTTGCCGAGGGATCTCTGGGCTGGAGATGGACTCTGAAGGATAAGTTGGGACCTGGGGACCCAAGTTCCTAAAGATGTGGTGAGACCTGACGCCTGTTCCCCAGGTGAAGACCTGGCGGATGCACCTGTTTACGTGCATCCAGCTGGGCTGCATCGCGCTGCTCTGGGTGGTCAAGTCCACGGCGGCCTCGCTCGCCTTTCCCTTCCTGCTGCTGCTGACCGTGCCCCTGAGGCGTTGCCTCCTGCCCCGGCTCTTCCAGGACAGGGAGCTACAGGCGGTAAGGGAAGGCGCTTGGGGCAGTCTTAGGGGCTCGGGCCCTGGGTGCCAGTCTTTGCTGTTGTGTGACCACAGAAAAATTACCTAACATTCCGAAATCTCATTTTCATCTGTATGACGGGGCTACTAATAGATTGTCCCTTACAGGATCGTGGTGAGGATTAAACACAATTCCAGGTAAAGCAATGAGAATGGTGCTTTGGTGTGAAAGAAGCACAGGGCTGCTGTAGACAGCTGTACAGGTTGTGTCCTGAACAAAAGCACACAGCTGAGGGATGAGCGGGTGTGGGGTGGTGCTGAAATCCGTTCTGAGCTCTGTTTCTGTCAGCTAGAGGAAGGGACATCTTTTTGAAAATCCTCCGCCCACGCACGGTGTACAAAGGTACCACAGGAGCTCAGAGCCCCAGGAAAGTGCTTCTGTGTGGTAGCTGCTGTCATCATCATTATTATTAGGAGGTATCGCTGGGGGGTGACCTCAAGGTTTTGGCCAGAGGGAAGTGCTTCAGCCTGGGGCCACAGTCCCTGTAGACAGTGAGGCTTGGAAAGGTCTAGGGGCAGTGAGGGCTGCCGGCCCAAGGAGGAGCTGGGGAACGGGAGGCGGTGAGTCCGCTTCCCGGCCTCTCCCAACCTTCTGCTCCCTTTTACAGCTGGACTCTGAAGATGCTGAACCAAACTTTGATGAGGACGGCCAGGATGAGTACAACGAGCTGCACATGCCCGTGTGATCCTCCACCATGGTGCCCCTTGGAGACCCCGACACCTTAGTGATTGACACCAGGCCCCAGTCAGAGCCCAGCCCCAGGGCCAGCGGGCTCCTCATGACCCAGAGACGTGCCTGGAACCACTACTGATGCCACGACTAGAGTAGCCCCCTGACTCTGCCCTGGGCACTGACCTCATCTCACCCAGGCCCTTTCACAGACCAGACTGGCACAGGCTTTGAGCTCATTATAACCACACTCCTTGTCTTGTGTCTGCCTCACTTTCTTGGTTCCATCTCTGGTTTCTCGGGTCATACTTATCCATCTGGAATTGGAAGAATTCTATTTTCAGGGTCGCCAAAATCAGGGAGAGTTTTGAGGCAAGGACAGAATTCTTGGAGGAAAGGGAGAGAATCAAGACCACAGAAGGTCAGAGCTGGATTATCAGCACCCAAAATCAGGGAGAGTTTTGAGGCAAGGACAGAATTCTTGGAGGAAAGGGAGAGAATCAAGACCACAGAAGGTCAGAGCTGGATCTTATCAGCCCCCCCTCGACCCCCCCCCCCCGAAGTACAGTTGAGGAGCTGGAGGCTCAAGGTCTGGCTCGAGGTCACATGCTATTAATCCAGCCCCTGCTTAGAAGGGGGAGGTTGGGGGATGGGAGAGGGAGGAGGTTGCTCTGCTTTAGCCACTAGGGAAATCAGAGCGTCCCAATGGCTGTGGGGCTACAGAGGGTAATGGAAAATGTTTATTTTCTTTTCCTGATCCTTGGCAGTCCAAAGAGCAGGGACAGGAGCTGCCCAATCCCCTAGACGCCAGGGTCGTGTGGGCTTTGGGGTCCCTGGACCATTTTAGAGTCTCCAGGCTTAAAAGAGAGGCAGCTCTGGGATTCCTGAGGCCACTCCTTGCGTGCAACAGTCTTTGTTACGCCAGAAATAACCTGGGAGGCCTTGCAGAGGGTGCAAAACTGGGAGCCCATTTCGTCACAGTTGCTAGGCAACTAGCTGCGTAGTTGAGCGTCTGTCCCTGTGTTGCCCTCTGGTGGCCGCTCTCTCACTGCAGGCTCTGTCTGGACCGGGCCCGGGTAACACTGCCACCTGGTGGACCCGCTATGATCAAAGAGCCCATTCAAGCACATTTAGTTCCTCATTGGGATGCAAGGGGGTGGGGCAGAGAGGTTCCATGGACTTACAAAGCCCTGGGCAGCTCTGAGCATCCAGAGCCAGATGCCTCAACCCTACGTTACCCATTTACTCTGGAGGTGGCCCAAGTTCTTCCTTACCTTTCCCCAGTTTCCTCCCAGGTGTTCAGGCCAACAGCTAGAGCCCTGAAGTTGGTCGAGAAAGAAGGGACAGATTGCTGTGAGGCTATTTGTTTTGTTCATAAGGAAGAGAGGTGCCCTTCCAGCTGTCCTGGATTGTCATTCAGATTTAAGTATTTCAGTCCAGTCGGCCGCTTTGGTCTCTGGCGCCGCATTAGCCTCCAACTGCATCTGGCCTCTGACTGATTCTCCTGGCCTACATGAAGGCAAGATTCCTTTTCCCTTAGATTGGCCAAGGCCAGGTGTAATTTCAGAGGAACTTCGCCAAGGATCAAAGTGAAGGTCAAACACAAAAAACTAGAACACAGACGTGTGCAGAGCAGATTCCAAACGCAGAGATGGCAGGGGCCACACGTGTAGATAGGCTTGGCTGAGAAGCTTTGCACGCAGGACTCTGTTCCTTTTCTGAGCCCTAAATCAGGTTGCCTGGCCCCCCCCATCGGGGCCTTGGTGTGGGCGGACTTCCCTGTTGGGTCTGTGGGATGCTGAGACCCCACGGGAAAGAACCTGCTTCTTCCAGAGCCCCTGAGAGAAAGTAGTGACCTGAGCCCTGAAGACTCGGCTCTTCATTGGACACAGGTTGTGTCAGTCTTCTCTGCTTAGCGAATAGCTGAGAAGTATGGGTGGGGTGTTGCTCAGCTGGAAAGTGAGAAACAAGAGGGTGGGGGCTTTTGAAACTGAATGAGTCTTGGTCCTGGTTAGTGGGTCAGGGCGGCCTCCAGTGTGACTGGGCCCTGAGGCCCCAGTTGGAACGATAGGTGAACAAATTTCAGTGAAAGATCGAGCCAGACATAACCTCGGGCTATCAACATGCCCCCTCCGCTCCCCACAATGGGAAAGGACATGAATAAGCCCTAAGAGCTTGGAATCTTTTAAAGACCACGGCCTTTAAACCACCCTTCCCCGGCCCCGGTCCCCAAGGGAAGGCAACTGCAGTTTAGTGCAGTACAAGGCTGTAGTTGACCAACACACGCGCTGGGCCTGGCCTGATTCTTTCTCACCCAGGGTGGAGGCTCTGAGAGCACTTAGGGGGCTGCGCAACCCAAACTTTTGCCAGGGATGGGTCCCTTGAAGGATGGCAGAGGACAGAATGACAGTGGGGGCCAGGGAAAGACAGGGGTGATGGGACAGTGGCAAACCCACCGGAAGACAAGTGGCCTGGCCTTTCAGAGATCATCACATTTGGGGATATTCAGAGTTTGTCCTGAAGCCTTGGTGTTTCCTCTGACTTTCTCTTCACTGACCCTTCAACCTTATCTTCCTGGGGGGCTGCAGCTTGACTGAGGCTGCCGTCTTCCAGGTGTGGAGGGGCGCCTAAAGGAGAGGACCCGCATCCGGCCCTGGTGGCACAGCTCTGGGGGACTAAGGGAGGGTAGAGGCCATGGTACTTTTGAATGACAAGTACTGCTACTGTCCGCTTTACAGTGGAAGCAGCTTGGCGAGCGGGCACATCCCAGGTGGCACAGGACCCTTCCAATAAGGAGGATAGTGGGCCCGTCGCCATCTTAGCCTTCTCCTTGTGGCTCTCTGTGTGGGGTTAGGGCCTCATCCTGGGCAGCTGCCCCAAGCTTTCAGTATCCTTGGTCTAGTTCAAGCCCACTTCAGGCCCAGAGAAGTGCTAATTCATTGTTCTGCTTTGAGCAAAGACAGCGGCTGGCATTTCCTTGTTCTGTGCTGAAGCTTCAGCTCACTTGTCTGATGCCCTCGTGAAAACTTCTGGCTGTCGAATCTCACAGACCATCTGCTTGGATTGCCCCTGCCCTCTCCCTTAGGGCACAGAACCTGGCAATAATAGGTCCCGTTTGGCAGCCGGTGTGACATCTCTTCTTGTATCAGGTGACTCAAATAATGATCATGCCTGTTGACACTTAGAGCTCTCAAAGGGAATTCTGAAAGTGGAAAGATGAAACAGAACTCAAGGGCACTTGCACCAAATGCTGCCCGTACAGCTGGCGCTTAAGCCGTTGCTGGAAATAACAATCAAACAGGTTCCGGGCAAGCATCGAGCCGGGATTGAATCCAATGTGGCAGATAGGAAACTCAGAGTGAGGAGTTTGGGTTCTAGATAAATAAAAGATATAATTATCTGAGAGAGAACTTGATCAGTTGTGTGATTCACCACTTGTGCCAAGAGAAAACTTCAATATTTGTAGGGTTTATGTTCTAGAAGGAAGATTTAATATTTGAAGCCTCTGCTTGGATTATTTTTAATTTAGTTAGAAATGTTTTTCTTGAACAACGCTTTATCAAGTGCTGACTAAGCGCACAGCTGTTGGGATGTTCTCTGGGTGGTGGGTGAGTCCCACTTGGATCTGGGGGCTGAGAGGAGGAGCAGGGAGCTCCGGGGACAATGCTGCCTGGACCGTGGGAGGGGAGGGATAGAGAGCAGGCGGGGCACAGCTGGAGATGGAGCCGGGGCTGGACGCTGCTGGAATGACGGAGGGGGATGGGAGCGCTGAGGAGCACGCGAAACAAGACTTTTTAAAAAAAAATTTTTATCAGAGTATGGTTGCTTTACAATGTTGTGTTAGTTTTGGGTGTACAGCAAAATGAATCTGTTATACATATATCCACTCTGTTTTAGATTCGTTTCCCATATAGGTCATTACAGAGTATTGAGTAGAATTCCCTGTGCTCTACAGTAGGTCCTTATTAGTTATCTATTTTATATATAGTAGTGTGTTTGTGTCAATCCCAATCTTCCAATGTATCCCTCCCCCTCCCTTACCCCCCAGTAACCATAAGTTTGTTTTCTACATCTGTAACTCTACTACTGTTTTGTAGATAAGTTGATTTGTAGCCTTTTTTAAGATTCCACATATAAGCAGTATCATATGATCTCCTGCCGCACCCCCGTGACTTGTATTTGTCTATCTCCCTTCTCGGCAGTAAGATGGGCAGAGACCCAGCCTGTGCCTTTTTTGTACCCTGAACAACAACAAAACAATGCCTGGTCACAGGGTGCTCAGGGCCTACGGCTGAGCAGGTGGCAGAGGAGGAAGGACCAAGGGGTCAAGGACACTGCTCCTCCGAGGATCCAGTGACAGCCAAGGTGACAGCAATAGAACTTTTAAAGAATTCTGAGAATGTTTCGGTTTTCATGTTTGTTAGTTTCAATTACAGCTGTCACTTTCTCTGTGTCTGTTAGTAAAAATCCCCTCAAAACCCAAAGATGCATCGTGGGTTTCTTTCCCAGCCAGCTGGAGGGAGAGATGCTGGCGAGGCTGCATACCAGGCTGATGAGTAGACAGTGGCCGGTGGGAAAGATGAAGTGCCATCAGAAGCCCCAGGAGCCGTAGGAGACAAGATGTGATAAGGACGGGAGCCTGGGAGATGGCCCTGGGGTTCCAGCCGGCAGGAAGGTTTGCGTTCTATCTTAGCTGTCCTGTTCCTGCTCCACCAGTGGTTCTTCAAAATGCTAATGATGGAGGGACCAGAGCATCATCAATCCGGCTTTTGGAGGGCCCATTGTGTACAGGGCTTTTTTGGTAAGAGTTTTCCCCAAGGATGGGACCCCTGGAGGCCACCCCTATGCCTTGTTTTCTCTCCTCCAGCCTCTGCTCATTGGGGCCCAGCCCTACCCCCTCTTCCCACTATAGCTGACAGTCATTTCTTATTGTCGCTTCTCCCTAGTGTGAAAACACAAATACATGGTATGTATATTTATTTTAGAGAGGGCAGGAACCATGCCTATTTCTATGCTGTTTACCAAGCAACTGAAAGGGCTGTACGCAGCACACTCTAATGTTTGGGCTGGTTGGCTGGGGCTGTAATCTGTGAACTTCCTGGCTCTGCTGACTTTGCTGTTGTTGAAGGCATTGTGGTTGAGTGGTCACAGTGCGGGGCTGGGAGATGGGAGTCCTGGGTTGTAACCTTAGTCCAGGAACTTGTTGGTGACTTGGTTATGTCCTCTCATCCTTCTGGGAGGTTAGAGATTTGCTCCAGTGCTTCTGATGTGGACCTTGTTCTTCCAAGAGACCTTGGTCATTGTAGTGCCTGCTTTGGGAGGGTGGGAAGCAGGAAGCTGTAGTGCCATGGTAACTCCAGACAATCTCTGGGAGAAGGTACTAGGCTTAAGACGTTTCTTACTTAGCCTTGCCAGGTAGAAGGGAGCATAGATCTTGCAGGGAGCCTGCTCTTCCATTCCCAGGGGAATTAGGAACTCAGGGACCACAGTGGGTAAAGTAGGGTGAAGAGGTGGGGCTGAGCAATGACCTTGGAGAATGACCTTGGGAGCTATGACTAAATAATCAGACAAAGCTCTGAGACATAACCAGAATTAAATTAGATAGAAGTTTAACATCCATAAGAATTGTGCAGCCCCAAGGGATAAGAATCATATGAAAAGAATGCAGGATTCTTTAAAGTTATATGGGAATAAACATAGCTACATACTTTTTTTTTTGCACAGGCTCCGGATACGCAGCCTCAGCGGCCATGGCTCACGGGCCCAGCTGCTCCGTGGCATGTGGGATCTTCCCGGACCAGGGCACGAACCCGTGTCCCCTGCATCGGCAGGCGGACTCTCAGCTACTGCGCCACCAGGGAAGCCCCATAGCTACATACTTTAAGAATCAAATAATTACAAAATCAGGTATGGGTCTTGGATGGGGGTTATGGACTGGGCTCTGGTTCGAAAGCCAGTAATCAACCACTTGTATCTAAGGGAATGATCTCTTTGGCCACTTCCATCTTTAAGTCAGAAAATTAGAGACTACAAATAGGGCTTGACTGGTCAACGGAGTCACCAATGAGGATGCAGTCAGCATTCCACCCAAAATCTCATGGATTAACAACTTTAGAGAAAAGGAAATTATCTCCCTTATGCATAGACATTTCAGTAGCCTAGGGAAACTTGAAAATTCAGCACACAACTGTTTAAGGGAGTCAAAGCTGTAGTTTTAATATTTTCAAGTTCAAAGAATTTGTGCATATATTATTATTATTATTATTTTAATTAATTTTTGGCTGTGTTGGGTCTTCATTTCTGTGCGAGGGCTTTCTCTACTTGCGGCGAGTGGGGGCCACTCTTTATCGCAGTGCGCGGGCCTCTCACTGTCGCGGCCTCTCTTGTTGCGGAGCACAGGCTCCAGACACGCAGGCTCAGTAGTTGTGGCTCACGGGCCTAGTTGCTCCGCGGCATGTGGGATCTTCCCAGACCAGGGCTCGAACCCGTGTCCCCTGCATTGCCAGGCAGATTCTCAACCACTGCGCCACCAGGGAAGCCCGGTGCATATATTATTATCTTAGCCCATTCAAGGTGCTATAATAAAATACTGTAGACTGGGTAGCTTATAAACAACAGAAAATTATTTCTCACACTTCTAGAGGCTGGGAAGTCCAAGATCGAGGTGCTGAAGATCTGATGTCTGGTGAGGGCCCACTTCCTGGTTCATAGATAGCAGTTGTCTTCTTTTTTTAAAAAATTGAAGTATACTGGGCTTCCCTGGTGGCGCAGCGGTTGAGGGTCCGCCTGCCGATGCAGGGGACACGGGTTCGTGCCCCGGTCCGGGAGGATCCCACATGCCGCGGAGCAGCTGGGCCTGTGAGCCATGGCCGCTGAGCCTGCGCGTCCGGAGCCTGTGCTCCACAACGGGAGAGGCCACAGCAGTGAGAGGCCCGCGTACCACAAAAAAAAAAAAAAAAAAATTGCAGTAGAGTTGATTTACAATATTGTATTAGTTTCATGTGTACAACATAATTATTCAATATTTTTATAGATTATACTCCACTTAAAAGTTACTCTAAAATATTGGCTATATTCCCTGTGCTGTGCCTTACATACTGATATCTTTATTTATTTATTTATAAAATATATCACTCTCTCTGTTTTTTTTTTTGGCTGCACCATGTGGCATCCAAAATGCAGGATCTTATTTCCCTGACCAGGGGTCAAACCCATGCCCCCTGCAGTGGTAGCATGGAAGCTTAACCACTGGACCACCAGGGAGGTCCCTCTTATTTATTTTATACTTAGTAGTTTGTACCTCTTAATCCCTTTTCTCTATCTTGCCTCTCTCCTACCCCTGGGGAGAGGTAACCACTAGTTTGTCCTCTGTTCTGTTTGTCTGTTTCTGTTTTGTTATATTCATTCATTTGTTTTATTTTTTAGATTCCACATATAAGGGAAAACATACAATATTTGCTTTTCTCTGTTTGATTTATTTCACTAAGCATAATACCCTCCAGGTCCACCCATGTTGTTGCAATTGGCCATCTGTCTTCTTGCTGTGTCCTCACATGGCAGAAGGGACAAGGGAGATCTCTGGGGTCTTCTATAAGGGCACTAATTTCATTCATGGGGACTCCACCTTCATGACCTAATCACCTCACAAAGGCCCCACCTTCTAATATCATCACTTTGGGGGTTAGGATTTCAACATATGAATTTTGGTGGGGGACACAGACATTCAGTCAATAGCAATGATACTTCATGTTCATACAATTTTTTTTTTCATTTATTTTTGGCTGTGTTGGGTCTTTGTTGCTGCACGCGGGCTTTCTCTAGTTGCGGCGAGCGGGGGCTACTCTTCATTATGATGCGCGGGCTTCTCATCGCAGTGGCTCCTCTTGTTGCGGAGCACAGGCTCTAGGTGCGCAGCCTTCAGTAGTTGTGGCACGTAGGCTCAGTAGTTGTGGTTCGCAGGCTCTAGAGCGCAGGCTCAGTAGTTGTGGCACATGAGCTTAGTTGCTCTGCGGCATGTGGGATCTTCCCGGACCAGGGATCGAACCCATGTCCCCTGCATTGGCAGGCGGATTCTTAAACACTGTGCCACCAGTGAAGCCCCAGTGTTCATACAGTTTTAAAGAGTATTTGGCTATTAGAATAATAGACCACTAACATTCTTCTTTTGTGCTTTCACTTGAATAATTGATTGAGATTTGTGATTTGAAGTTGAAATCTAAGTTTACATATAGATTGGAAATTTAAGAGAATTTAAGCTTGACTGGTTTTTGTATGCTTAATTTATTAGATCTATGAGTCACTTTAGTACTTGGGAAGGTCTGTCAGATGAAGTGCTTAAAAAGGAATTGAATGTGTTACATTTATAAAAGCTGCTTAAAATGTTAAAGAGGTTTAATTAGCTAAGTGTATAAATGGGACTAAACATTAATCAAAAGCCCTCTCAAAGTGATTGTTAATATTTGCTAGACTTATAAATAGGATAATAAGCTGACTTTTTAAAGCTTAAGTAAGAGCCATATATTTCTGAATCTACACATTTAGTAAATCAAATTCTAATTTTCAAGACCCGAGTAAAGCTATAAGTGGTCTTTTTCATGCACAAAAGCCACCCTCAAGGACATGAAAAACCAGTGATCAGGTCTTCAGCAGTGTGGAAGCGGGGAGGATGAGTGGGAAGTGCAGAAGGGAGAATAAGATTTTAGTGTCATCTGGATGGTCTTGTTCCCAAGGTCAGGCTAGTTAGTGCATTCCACCCAATGGCCACTTGCTCATCTCACAGGGAGAGACTATAATTAAGTCACTGTGTGGGCGGTCAGAACAGCCGACGGGGTGGGGGGGGGGCATTTGGCAGCTAAGATAGTGAGTTGCGTCGCTGTGGCTTTGGGCTCCTAGCAGCCCCTCTCAGCAGCCCCTTCTAGGTTGAGTTCCGCTGCTCTGTTAGCTGTAAGTTACTCCCCAAATCATTTCCCCTAAGTAAGAATAAAGATGTTTGTGGTAGAGGCTGAGGTTTTTGTTTCCCAGAGGGGTTTGCAGCTGAGAGCCAGTGCAATGTGCAATCAGTCAGAATGCTTATTGGCACCCGATAGAAGCCAGACCTAGCCAATTTAAGCAGAAACAGAGATGTTGAAAGCCACTCATAGAACCACTGGGAAAATAGGAGAATTCAACTCAGAAGTGACATTGGCCAGAACCACAAAGACATGTCATAGAAAAAGTTTGGCAAGAACGCTGCTGTCACCACTGAGCATGAGTTGCCGCGGTTTGAGCCCCTGGTGGTGGACACCCACCTGGTACTGCTGTCATGGCTGCCCCTGGAATGGCCACCAGAAGGATCCTCCACTACCCTGTTGCATCACTAGTGCCTGATCCACGGTCCCAGGTGGATGCATCTCCTTGGCCAAGCTGACATCATGTGTCTGTGCCCAAGCCTCAGGAACGCTGGGAATGAGAGCATGTGGCATTTTTAGCTTCTGTGGTGGCAGATGGTCTCTGACTCCCTCTGAAACTCATAGCGGTGTGATGTTGGAGCCAGCTTACAAGAGCCAGTTGTTAACTTTTAGGGACTGGTGAGCTGGTTGTTGAATACAGCTTTTATTAAAAAATAAATGACAGTAGGTATACTCTCCCCTACTCCTCCTGAAAAGTACAACTAACCCCCTGGATATTATATGTAAAAGAAACACAAGAAAACTGAAAGGAAAGAAGGTGGCAGACCAGGAGGGACCTTGGGACCTGAGGAAGAACACATCAATGAGTTCCTTGGGATTGTTTTTTTTTTTGCCTCATATTTCCCAAATTTGGAGCTGAAGTAGCTGGCAAGTCAGAAAAGTCAATGAGCTTGAAAAAAAAAAAACTCCAGTAAAGTCTACTTTTTCTAGCCAAAGGACCAGGAAAGGAACAACACAGCAAGACAGAAAACTTTCATACAGTAACCACCAAACACCATAGAAAACTGTGGCCCCATTCCCACCCATGCCAAGAAAGGATAAGTGGGGAGCCCTGATTTCCAAATTTGAGAGACTGTGACAAGGCATTTCAACAGCCCTGCTGGGGTGGTATCATAGAGGCCAAGTAGGGGGCCTGGATTTCCACCCCACGTAGCAGTGATGAGGCCCCTTCTCCCTCCCATCAGGGTGGTTTCAGAAGAGACCTAGTGGGGAGTTGGAACTTTCACTGTTTCCCAGCAGTAGGAGACAGAGAAGAATATGATATAATGATAAAAGAGTCAATCCACCAAGAAGACTTAACAATCCCAAATGTGTATATGCACCAAACAACAGAGCAATGAAATATGTGAAGCAAACACTGAACTGAAAGAAGTAGACAAATCACAATTCTAGATGGAGATTTCAACACTCCTCTCTCAACAATTGATAGAACAATGGGTAGAAAATCATCAAGGATGTAGAAGAACTCAACCACACCATCAACCAGTAGGATCAAATGAGCCTTGTAGAGCAGTAACCCAACAACGTCGGAATACACATTCTTTTCAAGTGATCGTGGAGCATATACCAAGATAGACCATATCCTGGGCCATAAAACAAATTGTAACACACTTAAGAGAATCAAAATCATACAGAATTTATTTTCTGACCACAGTGGAATTAAACTAGAAAATCAACAACAGGAAAATAACAGGAAAACTTCAAACTTGAAAATTAAATAACACACTTTTAAATAATCCATGTGTCAAAAAAGAAGTCTTGGGGAAGTAAAAGAAATATTGAACTGAATGAAATGAGAATACAACATATGAAAATTTGTGGGACACAGATACAGCAGTGCTCAGAGGGAAATTTATAGTGCTAAATGCATACGTTAGAAAAGAGGGCAAGTCTCAAATTGATAACCTAAGTTCCCACTTAAAGAATCCAGAATTAAGATGAGCAAAACTAAACCCAAAGTAAACGGAAGGAAATATTGGGTTGGCCAGAAATTCATTTGGGTTTTCCGTAAGATGTTACAGAAAAACCAGAATGAACATTTTGGCCAACCCAATAATAACGAGAAGAAATCAATAGAAATGAAAACCAAAAAACAAAAAAGGGAGAAAATCAATAAATGAAGAGCTTGTTCTTTGAAAAAGTCAAAGAAATTGACAAATCTCTAGCAAGATTGACAAAGAAAAAAAGAGAAGGCACAGGTATGCACTATCAGGAATGACAGGGGATATCATTACCAACCCTACAGACATCAAAAGACCGATAAGGGAATACTGTGAAGAAGTCTGTATGTATAAACTTGACAACTTAGATGAAATGTACTGTTTCTCAAAAAACACAAACTATCATAACTCAATATAAAAGAGATAATTTGAATAGTCCTGTAACAATGAAGGAAACTGAATTCTTTAACAACTCCAGAATAAGAAATCTCCAGGCCCAGATCATTTCACTGGAGAATTCTATAAACATTTAAAGAAGAATTCACACCAATTCTACACAATCTTTTCCAGAAAATAGAAGAGGAAGGGACACTTCCTAATTCATTTGATGAATTATTTCCCTGACACCAAGACCAGACAAAGATAATACAAAAAAATGAAAACTGAAGACCAGTATCCTTCATGAATACAGATGCAAGAAATATTTTTTAAAATTAACAAATATAAACCAGAAATATAAAAAAGAGGGAGTTCCCTAGGGGCCTAGTGGTTAGGATTCCAGGCTTTCACTGCTGTGGTCTGGGTTCAGTCCCTGGTTGGGGAACTGAGATCCCGCAAGCTATTCATTGCTGCCAAAAAAGAAAAAAAAAAAAAAGAAAAGAAAAAAAAAAAGAAAGAAATATAAAAGAGAATTATACATTATGACCAAGTGGGGTTTATTCCAGAGATGCAAAGCTGGTTCAATATTCAGAAATCAATCAACGTAATCCACTATGTTAACACATGATTGTATCAACTGATACAGAAAAAAGCATTTGACAAAATTCAACATTCATTCATGATCAAAACTCTCAGAAAAATAGAAATAGAGGGGAATTTCCTCAACATAATAAAGGGCATCTACAAAAAATCTACAGCTAATCTATACTTAATAGTGAGAGATTGAATGCACTCCCCCGAAGATTGGGAAGAAGGTAGAATGTCCTCTCCCATCACTCTTAGTCAACATTGTGCCAGTGCAATAGGCAGGAAAAAGAAATAAAAGGCATGCAGATCAGAAAGGAAGAAATAAAATAGTCTTTGTTCACAGGTGACTTGATTGTCTACATAGAAAAGCCTAAGGAATCTACAGAAACAAAACAAAACAAAACTCCTAGAACTAATGAGTGAGTTGACAAGGTCAGAGGATACATGATAAACATATAGAAATTAATCACATTTCTATATCCTAGCAAAAAACATGTGGACACCAAAATTAAACATACAATGCCATCCATAGCCATGCAAAAAAATGAAATACTTAGGCATAAATATAACAAAAATGTACAGGACCTATATGCTAAAAAACTATATAAAGTTTATGAAAGAAATCAAAAAAGACCCAAATAAATTGAGAGATACACTGTGGTCACAGATTGGAAGACTCAACATCATAAAGATGTCAATTCTCCCTAAATTGATATATAGTTAAAAATATTTTTAATTGAAGTGTAGGTTGAATTACAATGTTGTGTTAATTACTGTACAGCAAAGTGACTCAGTTATACATTCTTTTTCATATTCTTTTCCATTATGGTTTATCACAGGATATTGACTATAGTTCCCTGTGCTATACAGTAGGACCTTGTTTATCCATTCTATATATACCAGCTTGCATATGCTAATCCCAAACTCTCAATCCAACCCTATCCCATCCTCCTCCCCCTGGCAACCACCAGTCTATTCTCTATGTCCCTAATTCTGTTTCTGTTTCATAGGTGGGTTCATTTGTGTCATATTTTAGATTCCACATGTAAGTGATATCATAGGTATTTGTCTTTCTCTTTCTGACTTACTTCATTTAGTATGATAATCTCTAATTTCATCCAGATATATAGTTTTAATTCAATTTTTATTAAAATCTAAGCAATATTTTTTGAAGATGTATACAAGATTGTCCTAATATTTATATGGAAAGATACAAGAACTAATAGCTAAAACAATTTTTAAAAAGAAGAATAAAGTGGGATGAATCAGTCTACCTGATTTCAAGACTTATTACATTGCTACAGTAATCAAGGCTGTGTGGTATTGGTATAGGGACAGACATATAGATAAATGGAACAGAATGGAGACCTCAGATATAGACCCACACAAATGTGCCCAACTGAGTCCTGACAAATAGTGCAAAAACAATTCAATAGAGGAAAGATAGTCTTATCAACAAAAGAGAATGGAGTAACTGGACATCCATAGGCAAAAAGATGGACCCTGACCCAAACCTCACACCTTATATAAAAATTAACTTGAAATAGATCACAGACTTAACTGTAAAACTTAAAACTATAAAAATTTCAGAAAAATATAGGAGAAGATCTTTGAGATCTAAGGCTAGGCAGAGTTCTTGGACTTGCGAACAAAAGCATGATCCATAGTAGGAAAAATTAATAAATTTGGCTTCATCAAAATTTTAAAATTTTGCTTTGCAATAGACCCCAAGAAGATGAAAAGATAAGTTACAGAGTAGGAGAAAATATTTGCAAACTACATATCTGATGAAGGAGTAGTATCTAGAATGTATAAAGGATTCTCAAAACTCAACAGCAAAACCCAAACAATCCAATTTGAAAAAATAGGCAAAACACACAAACATTGCACTAAAGAAGGTATACTGATGACAAATAAGCACATTAAAAGATGTTCAGTGTTATTAGCCTTTAAGGAAATGCAAATTAAAATTGCAAGATACAACTACATACCTATCAGAATGGCTAAAATAAAAAATAGTGACAATACCAAAGGCTGATGAAGATGTGGAGAAACTGGATCACTCATACATTACTGGTGGGAAGGTAAAAGGAGCAGCCACTCTGCGTTTTTTTTTTGTTTTTTGTTTTGTTTGTTTGCGATACGCGGGCCTCTCACTGTTGTGGCCTCTCCCATTGAGGGGCACAGGCTCCGGACGCACAAACTCAGCGGCCATGGCTCACGGGCCCAGCCGCTGTGCGGCATGTGGGATCTTCCCAGACTAGGGCACGAACCCGTGTCCCCTGCATCAGCAGGCAGACTCTCAACCACTGCGCCACCAGGGAAGCCCGGAGCAGCCACTCTGGAAAACAGTTTGGCAGTTTCTTAAAAACTTAGACATCTAAGTATCATATGACTTAGCAATTGAACTCATGGGCATTTATCCCCGAGAAATGAAGAATTATGTTCATACAAAAACTTGTACACAAATGTTTCTAGCAGTTTACTCATAATAGCCAAAAACTGGGAACAACCCAGATATCCTTTAATGGGTGAATGGTTAAACAAACTGAAATAATAGTCAACAATGAAAAGGAATGAACTTTTGATACACACACAACCTGTGTTTATCTCCAGAGCATAATGTTGAGTGAAAAGAGCCAGTCCCCAGAGGTTACACAGTCCCCAGACTCCATTTATATAATATTCTTAAAGTGACAAAATTATAGAAATAAAGAACAGGTTAGTGATTTGCAAGGGTTAAGGAGGGGATGTGGGTAGGAAGGAAGTGGGCTGCTATAAAAGGACAGCATGAAGGGTCATCATGGTGATGGCAGTGTTATATATATTGGCTGTGTCAAGGTCAGTATCCTTGTTGTGATATTGATATCAGCATAAAAAACAATTAAAAAAAGTAAATCATATAAACTCAATTGAATACATTATATTAGAAACAAAAGTATTAAATACTCAAAAGTTATCACTTCCTAATTATTTTATTGCTTTTACTATTATTGATGCTCCTGAAGTTTTTTATGCCTTTTGTATCTGGATGGTGGAAACACTCTATAATGATGTGCCACGGTGCCTCTCTTCCCAATTCTGCATTCGGTGACATCACATTGCTAAGCCTAATATCAGCCATAGTAGGAGGATCTACACCACAGAAATGGGCAAACACTGCAAGTTAGGTCTCCCCTCCCTTCATAGCAGGTTGTTAAACTTTTACCAGGACACCACTGCTTGTAAGGTAAGGAATTTCCCAAACAGAAAGTGGGTTTAGTTACTGGGTGACAACCTCACCCCCCAAATAACAAATGTCTATCAAAAAATGAATAATGATTCAGATCACTTATGAGAGGAAGAAGAAACTGGGCTCTTCTTAAGGCTAATTCCTCTCTAGTTCATTGCCTCCCTCATTTTATACAAGGCAATTGTGGACTGCAGGTGAGGAGGGCTCTGGGGGAATGAAATCGTTACTGTTGATTATCTTGTGCTTTGAATATTCAGCAAAGAAATGGCAAGATGTTGGAACTACAAATAAATGGAACTGTATGAAGGCTCAGATATCTTTGTACATTTCCCTAGGCAATAGCCTCTCTACTCTCTATCATATTCTGATTCTTTCTTTAGCACCAAGTCTAGGACCCATGTAGCTATTGGTCTTGCTCCTCCAGCAAACTTTTCCTTCCCATGCTTCTCCATTTGGCTATATGTGGCATGATAGTAGGCGGCAGTGGGCCTGTGGATAGGGATCCAGTCAACCATCCTATCCCATATTTTGGCCACGGTGACTGCTCCAAAGTGTCGGCACGCACGGACAAGGGGATACGTGGACATTTGGTATGAGTTCTTTTCATCCACTAGGATTGCTAAATTGGCACTTGCAACCTCCATGCCCCCTGCCACACAGAGAGGACCTCTCTGCAGCCTGAGTGTGACCAGCACAGAGCTTGGCAGAGGTGAGAGACAGACAGAGTACTATTTGGGCTGAGTTCCGGGAGCCCCTGAGGCTCTGTTGCCAGCAGCTCATCCTTCCCAGGCAATTCCACTTTTTGCGGAAGCAAATTCTAGTAGAGTTTTTTGGCACGTGCACCGCCCAAAATTCCAGATGAACACATATTCCTTATAGAGTTTTCCCTGGTCTCCATGGCTTCTCTTCCCTTTTCCTGTTCTTGATTTGGAATTCACTTATGTGATCTAAAACTGCCAGTCACAACCTAAAACCCCGGGAAACACTTTTCCACCTAGGGATCTGGTGAACTTACAGAAAATCTTCAGAGGGCCCCTGAGTAGGCTGCTTCTCTCCTGAGTGTCTCTGGATGCTTCAGCCAGCCATGCAGTTGAGTCAGAGGCAGGGTAACAGCACGAATCTGCTGGTTTATAGCCTGAAAGAAATATTTGGGTAGGAATACACTTCTTTTTTCCAATATAGAAGAAACCTCCAAGAATCAAGCCAAATGGTTTTGAGAAACATTTTGTGGTGGTAAACTGATTGGGTGCTAAGACACCTTCGTCTTTGGCTCCCATATTCCCTGATTTATTTTGACACCAGAACATCTGTAAGTGCCACCATCTAGCCATATGCTAATTTTTTTGTCTATGAAAGGGTGTAAACTGCATATACTTTATTTCAATTAGCTTAACTGTTTTTGGTATTTAGTACTAATTGTCTTAATTAGCTTCCAAAGCACAACAATGCCAACAATGGTAATGACTACATCTTATCCATATGGTTACAGAAGACGGATGACTTAATTTCCCATCCTCAGGCTGTGTGAGTCCCAGGAGGAGGACTGAGCAGATGTGAGAGGAGGAAGATGTAAGTCTTCCAGAGAGCTGCTGGCCTTGGATGCAAAACCTGAATATCAAGAAGAGATGAGGAGGTGATGGACAGGGGAATAAAACAGGAGAATGAAGGATTTATGGAGAACTTGGGTCATCTATTTTCTTTTTTTCTTTTTTTTTTAAAAATAAATTTATTTATTTATTTTTGGCTGCATTGGATCTTTGTTGTTGTGCGTGGGCTTTCTCCAGTTGTGGCGAGCGGGCGCTACTCTTCGCTGAGGTGCACGGGCTTCTCACTCTGGTGGTTTCTCTTGTGGAGCATGAGCTCTAGGTGCACAGGCTTCAGCAGTTGTGGCATGTGGGCTCAGTAGTTGTGGCTCGTGGGCTCTAAAGCGCAGGCTCAGCAATTGTGGCACACGGGCTTAGTTGCTTCGCGGCATGTGGGATCTTCCCAGACCAGGGCTCGAACCCGTGTCCCCTGCATTGGCAGGCGGATTCTTAACCACTGCGCCACCAGGGAAGCCCAGGTCATCTATTTTCTTAATGTGCATATCATGGAGTGATGCTGGGTGAATAATAATAACAACAAATTTCCCAGTGCCAGCAGGCTGTATTGGCTCTGATCTGAAGAGGCAATGTTTGAAGACCAAATTGTAGGAGGCTGAAAGTGAGAAATGCCCCATAGCACAATCTGTCTTGGGAAAAGCTGGTACCAGTCAAAACCTGGGTGACATTTCTTGGGCAAATCTGGCTTGGATGAAGTTCATAGCTAGTGCCTGGCATATATTGGGAGCTTAATATATGTTTTAATCAGCACCTGTCAGAAAATCCTTTGGGGTCAATCTTCAAAATATATCTAGACCCTGACACTTAGCACCTACTTAAACTGCTGCTATCCAGCTCTGATCCATCATCCTCTTTGACCTGCCTGCCCCTACCAGCCTCTCGACTTGTCTTCCTGCATCTACCCTCAGCCCCTACAGTTTATTCTCAATGCAGCAGCCAGAGGAATCTTTTAAAACATAAATCATATCATTTCACTGTTCTTCTCAGAACCGTCTGATGGCTCCCATCTCACTCAGAATAAAAGTCGGAGTCCTTGTGGTGACTGTCAGGGTCCTCCTACCTGACCTCGTCTGCTCCTGCTTTCTGCCACTCTCTCCACTGTACCTTCCCTCGGTGTCCCTGGCACGGCCACACTTGACGGCTGCATCACCCAATTCTGTACCCACCAGCCCCATGTGGCTAGTGACTCTCATATTGGACAGTGCACAGATGATGTTATTTCCACCATCACAGACAGTTCTACTGGACAGGGCTGCCCTAAGACTTTACCCTGGCCGGAAAGCTCTTTCCAAAGACATCCACATGGCAAACTCCCTCAAATCCTGACTCTGCTCAAATGCCACCTTTTCTAAGAAGGCCCCGCTGAAACCACCCAATTTAAAATCTCACCCCACAACCTAGTTCCCTATCAATCATTCC
>NW_006769686.1:1179942-1184408 GCF_000442215.2 Lipotes vexillifer | reverse complement strand
TCCTGCTCCCCTCTGCTCTATTTTCTCTATAGCACTTAACACCTTATAGCACTCTACATGGTTTAGTTATTTATTATAGTCATGGATTATTGTCAGTCCTCCCCATGAAAATGCATGCTCTAAGAACAGGGATTTTTGCCATTTTTGTCTGCTGCTGTATCCCCAGCATCTAGAACAGTGCCTGGCACAGAGTAAACACTCATGAAATAATTGTCAAAGGAATTAGTCAATGGATCAACATAATTTTTGATCACCTGCTGTATCCCAGGCTCTGTGCTAGGCACTGGGGATATATAGAAGAGTGAAATAGACCTTGTTCCTGCTATCATGAAGTTTCTAGTCTAGTGGGAGAGATAAGTAAACAAACAAGTACCTAAAACAAATTCTGAGGAGTTCTATAGAAGAGACAAACAGGGAGCAGAAATAGATAATATAGTGGTGTGTGTGTGTGTGTGTGTGTGTGTATGTGTGTGTGTCTGGGTGTGTGTGTTGCGGTGGGGAGACTTTTTGATGAGGACAGGCCAGCTATGTAATGAAGGGTGGAGGGAGGGGTCATTGCAGGGAGGGGTTGAAGAGTATTTTAGAGGAAAGAGCACGTGCAGAGGCCCTGACACAGGCAGACATTCATGCAAAGGTGCGTGAATAGCGCATGTAAGATGCCCGTGAATTAGGAATCATAGGTCAGTCACTATCATCATAGACCTGCCTTCTGTGGCAACGCTACTCAGAGTGTGATCTTGAATGAGCGGTGTTCGAATCATCTGGGATCTTGTTAGAAATGCATTCACAAGACCAACCCCACACTTGGGAATCTGTTTTTAACAAGCCCTTCAGGTGGTCCTGATTCTCACTGTTCTTTATCGTTGTGCCTCTTTATAGAATCCAAGCACATGGCGGGCATCCATACCCATTACTGGAATGAATGGATGAATGAATGAATGAAAGGATGATGAGGGGATATGTGTAAGCTGAGGCTCAGATGATAATTAACATGAAACACAAAGAGATTCTTTCTTTATTGAGCCAAAGGTCAATCATTAAGTGCAAGAATGAAAAAGAAGGAAATAACCTGAGTGTCAGAGGAACTCAGAGATTTGGATTTAGAGAGGAGGGTGAAAGGTATGCCTGACAGGGGAGAGCAAAGCTTTGAGGCTGACAGGAGCATGACTTGATCATGGCAGAGAGGAGGCCACTGGCCGGAAAGGGCAGTTTGTGTGAGAGGAAGTGGAGAGGATGCCGGAAGATGGGCAGGTCTTTACTGCTGGGGTAGCAAGTACACAGGAGGGAAGCTGGCCTCCAGATGTTTCAGGAAGGTAGTGTCGTCATTTGCAAGGTGATTGGGGTGACAAAACATACAGTGGTCTTGGCATTGCTTACAGAATGCCTTGGCTATGCATTTAGTGCTGAGAAGAGCAGGAAGGTGCTGCCACCATCTAGCACTTTCTATACGCCACACACTGTTCTAAGCCTTTTACATGCATATGCTGGTTCAATCCTTGCAATCCAGTGAGGTAGCTACTCTTTTATTTGACCAACGAAGGGACTGTGGCACGGAGAGTTCAGTAACTTGCCCAAGGTCACCCAGCCCATAAGTGCTCGAGCCGGTATTGAATCCAGGCGGTCTGGTTCCACTGGACGTTGCTGCCTGACTACACTCTGAGTCCAAAAGACCTTGGGAAACATGTCTGCCTTGCTGTTCACCAGTCCCCTTGGAGGCTATCTTGGGGTGGGGGAGGGGCCCTTCAGAAAGCCCCTCTTTCCTAGCTCTTTCTTCCTCCCCTGGTGGTCTGGTGGTCCTGTCCCTGGTCCCACTCCTCCCCCCGCTACCCTCAGGTTCCTGTGGTTGATGGGTGGGATGCTGCAAGTAGGAGGAGGGGCTGGGGGCCTGGTCCCGGATCTGGACAGGGGTGGAGTTGGATTTTATAGGGCCTGAAGTTTATGCTATCTGGGGAGTCTCCTTTAAGAAAACAAAATACAAAAATGTCTTGTTTTGTAAATGTTATAAAATCATTGACCTTGTGAGTTCTTGTAGAACCCCTCTCTCCCCACCCTGGGCCTCCGAGGGGGCCTCATTAGCTTCTCAGAAAAGCTGCTTCTGGTTCTGTGCCTGGTTTTCTCCAGCCATCCCAGAGTGGAAAGACTAATGTCTTTCTCTTGCTAATGTCCATCTCCTTTGAGAGCAAACGTCAAGGGCACGAATATGTTCCTGGAATCTCTTTTTCTCACCTCACCAAAGCCCTGGGGTGGCCTTTTATCATCCTAGCTCGGAAGAGAACAAGGAAACCCCATCCTGCCACCTTTAGGAGAATAGGGGTCTATCAAGAGGGCAAGGCAGTAGGTGGAGGGCCCTGCAGTGTTTGAGTCCAAAGTTAGGACCCCACTGCTGTGAAAAAGGAGCTGGCATTCTCCTGGCTGGGCTCCAAGGGACAGGCTGCCATCGGTTGCAACAAATGACCCCAGTTCCTTCCCTTTCCCTGGTTTCGTACTTATTTTAGCTTGTTTCTGCACATGTTTGATAAACACGGTCCAGTCAGGGAGTGGTCTTGCTGTGGCCTCATCAAGGACCTGGCCTTTTGTATAAGTAATTTAGCAGGTAGCAAAGCTAGATATGTAGCTTCCAGAGCCTTTTCCTGGGCCCCGTCGGGGCTGGCAGGGCTATGCCAGAAACTGGTTCTGGGGTGTTCTTAAAACAGGGACATGATCAAGGTGGCCTTGGGAGTGTCAGTTGAGGGATTTGGACAGGATTGAAGCCAGGAGAGGCAGTGAGACAAGCCAGGGGGTGGGGTAGGGACCTGGCTTGAGGTGAGAGATGAGGCATGAATCTGGGAGATGTGGGATCAGGCTCAAACATTCTCCACCATCAATACCCACCATGGGAGATTCTAAATCAAAGAATGTGTCACTCCAAAGGGGGTAACATGTGGTCTCAGCTAATGTGCTGTCAAGTTCACTGTGGTTCTCCTGGGACTCCATTGAAAGGGCTCACTTGATATTTAAATATTCCCCTTTTTCATTTCCTCCTCTCTCTTTCTCTCAGGAAATTGACTGTAAATGGCAACTTTACAGACAGTCCTGAGCCGCAAATTAAGCTAAACCAGCAGTCCTGGGATTTACAATCATAACCTCATGGAATTGAACTATTAACTAATCCAAGCACACGTATATTTAGTCTCCAACCCTGGCTTTAGCAATTTCCAGCGGCACCTCGTCCGTCAGTAATTCTAAAATGGCTGGAACTCCTGCTGCCTCTTTAATCAGGTCTCAGGACCGAGGAGGCTGAGAGGCTCCTGTTTTCTGCCTCCTTCATGTTTTCTCTGGAAGAATTGCAGAGGCCTGGATTGGATGTCTTTTTTTTTTTTTTTAACCATCCCTTGGGGAATCATGTGATAAGAATCAAAGTCTGAAGATGGTAAAACTGAAAATTAAATGCTAAATATTCAAGTCTCTTGAAATGTGTCCGTTCCTTTTAAGAAGGACCACATTATTTGAAAAAGAAGCAAAACAGCAGGCAGAGCTCACCTAGAAACGGAAATGACCAGTGAGTTGTAAAAGAAATACTTGTTCAAGGTAACATGTCAATGAGGCAGATTGACCTTGAGAGCAGGAGTTGTTTTTTTATCAAGGTCTCCGTGTAGCTAATACTAGTCCTGACTCTAACTGTGTGGACCTGGGCTGGGATGTCTCCCTTCTGATTCAGCTTGCTTTTGCTCAGCGGTTGCTAAGGGATGGGGATTTTAGGTGATGGATGTACAGCATTAAGTGACATCATGAGAAAGGGATTCTGATTAGAGTCACACTGGCTTGAATCCCAGCTTTACCATTTACTTAATCTCTCTGTGTCTCACTTTCCACATTTCTCAAGGCGATAAGATTGATTATCTGCCTTTTGGGGTTGTCATGAGAACTGTGTCTGGCACATAGTTATATAAGTGTTTATTGTTATGAGGATGAATTTATTTTCAATGATTCTGGTCAAAGAGAAGGTCTCAGTATGATGCTGACATGTCTTTAACACCCTTTCTAGGCATTTGCTAATTTCTCTTTAATAGAGAGCAGGGCTTAGTTTCAGAGTTAGCTAGACTGTAATGGTACTGTTTTTCATTATATTTATTTTTATGTTTTTTTTTAAATTTTTATTTTTTTTATTTTTTAACATCTTTATTGGAGTATAATTGCTTTACAATGGTATGTTAGTTTCAGCTTCACAACAAAATGAATCAGCTATACATACACATATGTTCCTATATCTCCTCCCGCTTGCGTCTCCCTCCCTCCCACCCTCCCTATCCCACCCCTCCAGGCGGTCACAAAGCACCGAGCTGATCTCCCTGTGCTATGTGGCTGCTTCCCACTAGCTATCTACCTTACGTTTGGTAATGTATATATGTCCATGCCTCTCTCTCGCTTTGTCACAGTTTACCCTTCCCCCTCCCCATATCCTCAAGTCCATTCTCTAGTAAGTCTGT
>NW_006769686.1:1166686-1178306 GCF_000442215.2 Lipotes vexillifer | reverse complement strand
TATATTGAAGAATCCTTGCATTCCTGGAATAAACCCCACTTGATCATGGTGGATGATCCGTTTAATGTGCTGTTGGATTCTGTTTGCTAGTATTTTGTTGAGGATTTTTGCATCTATGTTCATCAGTGATATTGGCCTGTAGTTTTCTTTCTTTGTGACATCCTTGTCTGGTTTTGGAATCAGTGTGATGGTGGCCTCGTAGCATGAATTGGGGAGTGTTCCTCCCTCTGCTATATTTTGGAAGAGTTTGAGAAGTTTAGGTGTTAGCTCTTCTCTAAAGGTTTGATAGAACTTGCCTGTGAAGCCATCTGGTCCTGGGCTTTTGTTTGTTGGACGATTTTTAATCACAGTTTCAATTTCAGTGCTTGTGATTGGTCTGTTCATATTTTCTATTTCTTCCTGATTCAGTCTTGGCAGGTTGTGCCTTTCTAAGAATTTGTCCATTTCTTCCAGGTTGTCTATTTTATTGGCATAGAGTTGCTTGTAGTAATCTCTCATGATCTTTGTATTTCTGCAGTGTCAGTTGTTACTTCTCCTTTTTCATTTCTAATTCTATTGATTTGAGTCTTCTCCCTTTTTTTCTTGATGAGTCTGGCTAATGGTTTATCTATTTTGTTTATCTTCTCAAAGAACCAGCTTTTAGTTTTATTGATCTTTGCCATCGTTTCCTTCATTTCTTTTTCATTTATTTCTGATCTGATTTTTATGATTTCTTTCCTTCTGCTAACTTTGGGGTTCTTTTGTTCTTCTTTCTCTAATTGCTTTAGGCGCAAGGCTAGATTGTTTATTCGAGATGTTTCCTGTTTCTTAAGGTAGGATTGTATTGCTATAAACTTCCCTCTTAGAACTGCTTTTGCTGCATCCCATAGATTTTGAGTCGTCGTGTCTCCATTGTCATTTGTTTCTAGGTATTTTTTGATTTTCTCTTTGATTTCTTCAGTGATCACTTCGTTATTAAGTAGTGTATTGTTTAGCCTCCACGTGTTTGTATTTTTTACAGATCTTTTCCTGTAATTGATATCTAATCTCATAGCGTTGTTGTCAGAAAAGATACTTGATACAATTTCAATTTTCTTAAATTTACCAGGGCTTGATTTGTGACCCAAGATATGATCTATCCTAGCGAATGTTCCATGAGCACTAGAGAAAATGTGTATTCTGTTGTTTTTGGATGGAATGTCCTATAAATATCAATTAAGTCCATCTTGTTTAATGTGTCATTTAAAGCTTGGGTTTCCTTATTTATCTTCATTTTGGATGATCTGTCCATTGGTGAAAGTGGGGTGTTAAAGTCCCCTACTACGAATGTGTTACTGTCGATTTCCCCTTTTATGGCTGTTAGTATTTGCCTTATGTATTGAGGTGCTCCTATGTTGGGTGCATAAATATTTACATTTGTTATACCTTCTTCTTGAATCGATCCTTGATCATTATGTAGTGTCCTTCTTTGTCTCTTCTAATAGTCTTTATTTTAAAGTCTATTTTGTCTGATATGAGAATTGCTACTCCAGCTTTCTTTTGGTTTCCATTTGCATGAAATACCTTCTTCCATCCCCTTACTTTCAGTCTGTATGTGTCTCTAGGTCTGAAGTGGGTCTCTTGTAGACAGCAAATATATGCGTCTTGTTTTTGTATCCATTCAGCCAATCTGTGTCTTTTGGTGGGAGCATTTAGTCCATTGACATTTAAGGTAATTATCGATATGTATGTTCCTAGTCCCATTTTCTTAATTGTTTTGGGTTCGTTATTGTAGGTCTTTTCCTTCTCTTGTGTTTCTTGCCTAGAGAAATTCCTTTAGCAGTTGTTGTAGAGCTGGTTTGGTGGTACTGAACTCTCTCAGCTTTTGCTTGTCTGTAAAGGTTTTATTTTCTCCATCAAATCTGAATGAGATCCTTGCTGGGTAGAGTAATCTTGGTTGCAGGTTTTTCTCCTTCATCACTTTCAATATGTCCTGCCACTCCCTTCTGGCTTGCAGAGTTTCTGCTGAAAGATCAGCTGTTAACCTTTTGGGGATTCCCTTGTATGTTATCTGTTGTTTTTCATTATATTTATTTTTATGGTTACCTCCTATTTATATGGCGAGTGAAACTGGCTTTCTCTTTATAACAGTGGCATAACTTTTAAAAAAATTTAAAAAATTAAATTGAAGTATAGTTGATTTACAATATTGTATTAGATTCAGGTGTACAGCAGAGTGATTCAGTTGCACATATGTATTTTTTCAGATTATTTTCCATTATAAGTTATTACAAGATATTGACTATAGTTCTCTCTGTTGTAAAGTAAATCCTTGTTGTTTATCTATTTTATATATAGTAGTTTGTATCTGTTAATCCCATACTCCTCATTTATCCCTCCCCCGCCCCGTCCCCTTTGGTAACCATAAGTTTGTTTTCTAGTGACATAACTTTACCTAAATAAAATGTAAGTTGATTTAAACAAAAATATTAAGAAAATGGTAGATATAAGTGGAAAATGAAGAAGGTAAAATGATTACGGTCGGACATGACTGACGGAAGTAGTAGACCAAGTCACTTTGTCTAAAAGAATTTCCAGCACAAAAATATTGAGATTGGTGACATCTTTACGCATTTTTACACTCAGGTGAGGGTGCTTAGCAGGAAGTTTCCTCTGGCTTCCTCCTGGCTTCTTTTTTTCTTTCACTTGTGAACGGCCACAGAGATGAGTCACTGGGTCAGTCGAGTGACTGCCCCATCCTATGCCCACGCCCTCCGCATGACCCTATCCCCACCAACCTCTGGGAGGGGGGCTCCCAGGGGAAACAGGCAGACTGATCCTCAGTGCAGGGCACTCGAGTGGGGCTGTCACACTACATGGGAAAGTGGAATTTTGAAGAACTGATCATTTTGATCAATCGTGAACAACTGATACGGCCTGGGTGAGCCTGAACCCATGGCTTCCCTCTCCAGACACCAGACTCCTCACTCCTCCTAAGTGAGAAAGAGCAGATCTGCCAAGTCTCAGGAAAGCAAAGGGAATGAGCATCTGCTATTTCCACTGAGGGAGGAGGCTGGGCAAAATTGAACCTAGGCAGAAAGACCCAAAGAACGTGTTTTTAGATACCATGGACGAATTGATTTAAAAAGATGGAAATGTAAAATTTTGGAAATGACATGATGTAACTGAATTATTACAGAAAGGCAGATTGGGAGCTCATCTAAGGAAAATCTGGGTAACATAAACCATAAATTAATGGATAATATGGATGGCTGAAATACAGGCCTTTAATGAAACCCCCAACTGTGAGAATTTCTGTTTCTTTAACTATAACTTGGACTTTCAGAGTCCTCCCCTTGGGGCTCCATCCCAGGGCAGTTTGTGCCAGCTCTGGGCTGGCCTTATGTGAGGAGAGGTAGAGGTATTTCCACTAGAATGTCCTGCTGTTACTGTAAACTAAAATATCCTTGACTTTTCCCCTCCAAATCCTGTATTTGCATCCATGGTATTCCTGTTATATAGGCCCCAAGGTTCAAAACCTTTGGGGTCAGAGTTCAATTTCCCCCTTTATTTCTGCATCCAACCACTCATTAATTCCTCAAAAATTTTTTGTGTAATTATTATGTGATTATTATGAGCTCAATGTCTTTATGTTCTTTCTTCTGGTTCATACTGCCATCTTCCTCAGTTGATTCATTCAATAAACACCAAATGGTTAATGTGTACTGGAATATGACCTGTGTCGTCTTATGCCTGAATCCTTTTTTTAAAAGAAATTATTTGTTTTGAAATTGAAGTGTAGTTGATTTACAATGTTTTGGGTATACAGCAAAGTTATATGTATATAACTGAGTCTATATATCTATATCTGTCTATATCTATCTATCTATCTATCTATCTATCTATCTATCTATCTCATCTTCTTTAACCATTTATCTGTCGATGGGCATTTAGGTTGCTTCCATGGCTTGTTTGGCTATTGTAAATAGAGCTGCATGTATCTTTTTGAATTAGAGTTTCTTCTTTTCTGGATGTATGCCCAGTAGTGGGACTGCAGGATCTTATGGTAACTCTATTTTTAGTTTTTTGAGGAAGCCCCATACTGTTCTCCATAGTGGCTGCATCAATTTGCATTCCCACAAACAATGTAGGAGGGTTCCCTTTTCTTCACACCCTCTCCAGCATTTGTTATTTGTAGACTTTTTGATGATGGCCATTCTGATTGGTGTGAAGTGATACCTCACTGTAGTTTTGATTTGCATTTCTCTAATAATTAGCGATGTTAAGCATCTTTACATATGCTTGTTGGCCGTCTGTATGTCTTCTTTGGAGAAATGTCTATTTAGGTCTTCTGCCCATCTTTTTTATTGGGCCATTTGGGTTTTTTTGATATTGACCTGTATGAGCTATTAGTATATTTTGGCAATTAATCCCTTGTCGGTTGCATTGTTTGCAAATATTTTCTCCCATTCCATAGGATGTCTCTGAATTCTTGATTACAGTTCCGGTATATAATTGGTGCTTAGGAGGTACCTATTTAATTAATATAAAGGTGTCTCAGTCTTCTCTCTTTTGCTGGGGATGTTTTTGTTGCCTTGATGGTGAGAAAAATGCTCTCATGATACCCTGGTCCAGTCTGAATCTCTAGGACTTCCCTGACACTGATGTCCTCTTGGGGACCAGGTCTAGGGATCTACCCTTCCTTGTCCTCCTAAAAATCCTATCCCGGGTTTATGAGAGGGTAGATGGACATCCATGGAGCTTAATTCACTGGGTGTCCAGATGGTCAAACAAATGAAGGTATGAATCTGCAGGCAGCTGAGGGGTGGAGCTGCAGGTGGACATCACCAGAGATGCTCTGCCTTAGGTCCTTTAACTTTAAGTTAACCCACCCTCTGCTTTCATTTCAAATTAGTTTTAAGAGAATCTTTTTCCACTGGGGGAACCTAAGTTAGCACTTTTTATTACTAAAGGTAATTGACAAACCATATGGAAGTATTTATATAATTAAACTCAATCCCTGTTTGGAGAAACACCTTTTTGATATAAGCTGGGTGCTTTACTATAGATAGATTTGTCCCCTGCTCATTGAATAAATAATAAGACTTTAATGCTGGGGGTGCATGTTGGAGTTGAGAGGAAGATGGCTCTTAACATTTCATTACACATTTTTCAATAGAATCCCCTTGGGGTAAATATTTCTTATTCTGGAATAATATGTCATTGTGTATAAAGAAAGATTTCTTATTCAACAGTAAAATGGTTTTGTTATTTTGATTACATTCTCACTCCTTGGTAATTGTCTCATTTTCCTTTTGTAAAAGGAATTCAGACACCTAACACAATTGTACGTTGACACCAATTCAGATCACCATGAAGAATTTTCTGGATAGAATTCAGTGCGTTGTGAATACCCTTTTTGTCCACATTTGGTTTCCTCCAATCATCCGTGATTCATAGGTAGCAAAGATGTTCCCAGCTGCTGGAAAATGAAGCTTGAAGTTCATGCTGATAAGGAGAAAAATACCTAATTCAAATTCCAAAAATTATTTGACCTAAATTCAATTTCAACTTGAGAAAATAGGGTCAACTCTCTCTACCCCAGAAGAACCACCCCAGTGATTAAAAAGTAAATCTTGAAGAATTAAATTATGCTGTTGTTCAGCTTTCATATGCACATGTAGGAAAAAGCCCCAGAGCATCAAAGGCTGTCGGAATAACTCAATTTAGTGATGGTGGCAAAGCACTGCTGAAAAAAGGCTTTTCTAGACAGTGAGCTTTGCTCCAGGGAACTGCTACACACTTCAGCTGGTATCCAAGAGGAAAGGAGAAGTCTTTCAAATGAATCATTTTATGACTTTCGACCACACACATACTGCTTGAATATCAAATTATTTCAAATGAGAACTTCAAAAAGATCTACCTGTTAAATGAGTAAAACGCTCTAAACAGCTGCCTAACAGAACAAAGAGATTTGGATAAAAATGCCAAATGGAGAGGGATCTGGCAGGGGGACCCTGTTTTGCCAGGAGTCCCAAGACATGTCCAAGTTAGAATTTACCCTCTGATGGAAGGGGAGCATTGACCCCAGGATTTTAGAGATAAACGTACAATTGTTAGGTGTCTGAATTCCTTTTACAAAAGGAAAATGAGACAGTTGCCAAGGAATGAGAATGTAATCAACATAACACAACCATTTGACTGTTGAATAAGATAATCCAGCCCTCCTTGTTTTACAGGTGAAAACACTGAGGACAGAACACAGGTGTCCTGCCAGACCCCGTCCCAAGCCTATTCAGTATCTAGTCCAGACACGTCCCAGGTTCATGTTCTCTGAGCAGCATGGGGAAAAGCTAGTGATTAAACTGGTCTGGGATGTAGGATTAACGAAAGATAGAGGTTTATGTGTCCACGATCCTAGATGCTATTTGCACTTTAAAAGGGAGCTTCAATACCTTTAACCCTTAGCTCATTGCTAAGGCAGGGATTTTCAGGCACCCCTCACCCATCTTTTATATCAACAAGTAGATATGTATGCATGAAATGTCTATTGAGTGTTATAGGGGAAAAGCTACGTTGATCTGGTAGTTGGAAGATGCGAATTCTTGTCCTGACTCTGCTACCAAAGAGCCACATGTGACCCTGGGTAGTTGGTTTAACCAAGATGAGCTTTAGAAAACTGGGTGCATAGATTTTTTTTTTTTTAATAAATTTATTTATTTATTTATGGCTGTGTTGGGTCTTCACTACTGCGCACAGGCTTTCTCTAGTTATGGCAAGCGGGGGCTACTCTTTGTTGCAGTGCACGGGCTTCTCATCGCGGCGGCTTCTCTTGTTGCGGAGCACAGGCTCTAGGCATGTGGGCTTCAGTAGTTGTGGCACGTGGGCTCAGTAGTTGTGGCTCGCGGGCTCTGGAGCACAGGCTCAGTAGCTGTGGTGCATGGGCTTAGTTATTCCGTGGCATGTGGGATCTTCCTGGACCAGGACTCGAACCGGTGTCCCCTGCATTGGCAGGCGGACTCTCAACCACTGCGCCACCAGGGAAGCCCTGTTTTGTATTTTTGATGCTTTGGTATCTTGGGGTCTTGCTGACTCTGGAAAGACTTCCCCTCCCAGGGAGAGCTAATTCCTAGAGATTTTAGATGACTCACCGGCAAGCCCACCACTCCAGAGCCCATACCCTCAACCACCTCCCGCATCAAATTCATACACTCTGGGCCACTATTCTGCCTTAATCATATGCGGGCCAGGTACCACCCAACTAGGGACAGCCCCTCTGCCCCAGCGCCCAGTGACTCATTCAAATTAGCCAATGCTAAGCCGGCTTACCCTGCCTCACCTGTTTCTTCATGTGGAAACCACAATAAAGGCTCTTGACCCCCTTTTCCCCTTTTGCTCCTTCTGCCTCCTGACTGGACCTGGTGCTTCCTTGTGTGTCCTGGGGTGTCACAGCGTGGCGCCTTTCTTTTGAGACCTGTGAGTATAACAGACGATCTTTAAAAATTAATTAACTAATTATTATATTAAAATTAAGACTTTATTTTTTACGAGCAGTTCAAAGTCCACAGCAAAATTGAGGGAAAGGTACACAGATTTCCCATGTACCCTCTGCCCCCGCACATTTATAGCCTCCCTCACTATCAACATTCCCCCCACACCAGAGTGGTACATTTGCTATAGTTGATGAAACTACAGTGACCCAAAGCCCATGGTTTACATTACTGTTCACTCCGGGTGTTGTGCATTCTGTAGGTTTGGACAGATGTATAATGATAAGTATCCACTATTATGATATCACACATTTTCACTGCCCTAAAATTTCTTTGTTGCTTAATCTATTCATCCATCACCAACCCTTTGTAACCACTTATCTTTTTATTGTCTCTGTAGTTCTGCCTTTTACAGAATGTTATATAGTTGGAATCTCACAGTATGGAGGCTTTTCAGATTGGTTTCATTCATTTAGCGTTCCTCTATGTCTTTTCATGGCTTAATAGCTCATTTCTTTTAGCATTGAATGACATTCCGTTGTCTAGATGTACCACAGTTTATTTATCCATTCACCCACTGAAAGACATTTTGGTTGCTTCCAAGTTTGGGCAATTATGAGTAAAGATGCTATAAAAATCCATGTGCAGATTTTTGTGTGGATGTAAGATTTCAACTCCTTTGAGTAAATACCAAGGATTGTAATTGCTGGATCATATGGTAAGAGTATGTTTAGCTTTGTGAGAAACCACTAAAGTGTCTTGCACCGTGGCTGTACCTTTTGCATTCCCAATGAGAGTTCCAGTTTTTCCACATACTCTCCAGCATTTGGTGTTGTCAGTGTTCTGGATTTTGGCCTTTCTAATAGGTGGATAGTAGTATCTTTTTGTTTTTATTTATATTTCCCTGATAACATATGATGTGGAGCATCTTTTCATATGCTTATTTGCCATCAGTATATCTTTGGTGAGGTGTCTGTTGAGATCTTTGACCCTTTTTTTTTTTTGCGGTACACAGGCCTCTCACTGTTATGGTACGCAGGCCTCTCACTGCTGTGGCCCCTCCCGTTGCGGAGCACAGGCTCCGGACGCGCAGGTTCAGCGGCCACGGCCCACGGGACCAGCCGCTCCGCGGCATGTGGGATCTTCCCAGACCATGGCACGAACCCGTGTCCCCTGCATCGGCAGGCGGACTCTTAACCACTGCGCCACCAGGGAAGCCCCTCTTTGACCCATTTTTAAATTAGGTTGTTTGTTTTCTTATTGTTGAGTTTTGAGTTCTTTGTATATTTTGGATAACAGTCCTTTATCAGATGTGTCCTTTGCAAATAATTTCTCCCAGTCTGTGGCTTGTCTTCTCATTTTCTTGACATTGTCTTTTGCAGAGCAGACATTTTAAATTCTAATGAAGTCCAGCTTATCAATTATTACTTTCATGGATCATGCTTTTGGTGTTTTATCTAAAAAGTTATCATCATACCCAAGGTCATCTGGGTTTTCTCCTATGTTATCTTCTAGGAGTTTTATAGTTTTGTGTTTTACATTTGGATCTGTGATCCATTTTGACTTAATTTTTGTGAAGGGTATAAGGTCTGTGTCTAGATTTTTTTTTTACATGTGAATGACCAATTGTTCTGGCACTATTTGTTGAAAAAACACAAACTATCATTTTCAATGGAAGTCATCGCCTGGTCTGTTGGCTGTACCATACTTAAATAATGCTAAAATATATATTTAGAAATGGAGGGTCTAGGGACTTCCCTGGCAGTCCAGTGATTAAGACTGTGCTCTCAATGCAGGGGGTTCGATCCCTGGTCAGGGAACTAAGATCCTGCATCCCGAACGGTGAGGCCAAAAACAAAACCAAAAACCAGAGGGTCTGATTTTCATTTAGCTGGAATGGGATGCCACTTCTGTTAGCAGCAATGCCTCTGCTGCCTAGTGTCCGCCTTTGCTGGCTTGGTCAGCCCCCAGGCCTGCCCCTAAATCTTGGGGGCTTAGAATGCAACCTGTCCCCAGGGAGGGAGTGGTGACTCAGAGCTGGATGATGGGCAGCCTCCTCCTGAGGCATGCCCAGAGCCATGGGCACCCCCAGAAACCACCTGTAACCACACTCTCATTGGCCTGAGAAGAATTTCAGGTTCTCCCTTCCCACCTCTGCTTCTGTTTTCTCTTTTATCTGGTTTCTCTGATCTCTGTTCTCTGGTGCCATATGTGTATTCTCCCACTCTACCTAATCATCTGCCCAGCTTTAAAAAATTTATGGAAGGCCCTCATTAGCACTTTAAAGTTATTTTTCATATAGGTTCTGCACATTCCTTATTAGGTTTATCCTTAGTTTTGTTTTGACTTTTTTTTTTTGCGGTACGCGGGCCTCTCACTGTTGTGGCCTCTCCTGTTGCGGAGCACAGGCTCCGGATGCACAGGCTCAGCGGCCATGGCTCACGGGCCCAGCCACTCCGCGGCATGTGGGATCCTCCTGGACTGGGGCACGAACCCGTGTCCCCTGCATCGGCAGGCGGACTCTCAACCACTGCGCCACCAGGGAAGCCCCTGTTTTGACCTTTTTTGATGGCTCCTTTTAAAATGGGATTTTTTCTTTCATTATATTTTCAATTAGTTATGTGTATATAGCAAGCTATATTTTCACATATAAATTTTTATAGCTAGCCACCTTATTGAATTTTCCTATTGATTTTAATAGTTCTTTCTTTTTTGTTGTTTTTTTTACTTGATTCTCTTTGGTATTCCAGGTGTAGATTCAAAAGTAGGTGCAAATAATGATAATTTTTCTTATTTATGTTTATGACTCTCATAGCACTGTTATGTTATAGTGGTGAGAGCGGGCATTCTTCTCCTGTTTGCTTGGCTTTTCTATTTGGTTTCTCATGAGGATTCTGCCTCTCTGATTCCCAGTTATGATCTGGGATACTGAACCTGAGTTCTGACCTAGTGCTCTGAGCTGCCATTGGCTGGGAGTCAGAGGTGTTAGGGGCTCCAAAGTTTCTCAGGTCTTGGAAGCCAAAAGGCTGACGGACCACTTAATCTTCTCCACGTCTCCAATCCCTGTCCCCATCCCAACTTCTTTTTGGAACTTCCTCCAGCTTGACTCGTATTTTCAGGAGCTTAGCAAGTAACCTTAGGGGAAAGGAACCCCAAAAAAGAAATAGCCACCAAACTAGCATTAATTCAATGAACTGTGTAATTAGGGGAACATATTAAGGATGTATTTCTAAGTATTTTTGCCCTTAAATTTTTTTTTAAACCACTCAGCCACTTTTTGGGTGCCAGTGACAGAAATCAAAATCAAATCAGCTTAAATAAAGAGAGAATTTCTTGATTCCTATAAACAAGCTGCAGGGAGGACAGGTTGCTCATTCCTGCCTCCTTCGAGGACTGATTTACCCCTAAAGCTGGTACCATGATGTAGGCAGCTTTGGAGATATTGTCTTTAACATAATAACAACCATCTATGGAGCTCTTAGTAAGTCCAGGCACTATTCTAAGCACGTGACATACATTCTCATTCAATCCTCAGCACAACCCTATGAGGTGGGTGTGGTTACCCCCATTTTACAGATGAGGAAATTGAGCCTTGGTGAAAAACCTGCACAAGCTCACAGAGCCAGGAAAGAGGTGGGCCTGGGATTTGGAGTCATTCCTACTGAAGAGCTTGGGCTCTTCAAGTCTGTGTACTCTCTCCTCTCGAGAGCAGAGAAAAAAGTGAGCTCTTCCCACGAACTCCAGTTGGAAACATTCCTGAGCTTGGTCTCTGATTGGCCTTACTGGGTCATTTGCCTATCCCTGGGCCAATCACTGATGTCAAAAGGGCCAGTTATGGAGAATTAGTCCAGCCTGAGTCACATGCCCATTCCAGGGCTACGGAGAACCAAATGGGGAAGGAGCTGTTGCCCAGAGAAGGTGGGGGAGTCCTGGTTTGGGCAGACAAAATAATACATGTCCTCTCCAGCTCCCAAACCCAAACCCTCCTGTCCAGGTAGGCCATCCATCTTGTTGCTCTGGGAAGAAGCCTGGCACAATCCTGCCTCTGCATCTTTGTGCATGCCATTCTTTCTCTTTGAAATGCCCTTTTTGCCTAAGTCCTCGGTACCATGTTTCTTCTTTCTATGTGTAGGACCTTTCTTTAGATAGCATCAAGCTTCCTCCCTTCCTGC
>NW_006769686.1:1131395-1166615 GCF_000442215.2 Lipotes vexillifer | reverse complement strand
TAGATAGCATCCAGCTTCCTCCCTTGCTGCTGATTTTGGGGAGTAGCTCTGTAGATTTCTTCAACTGTTTGACAAATGAGAAGGTGATTCTATTTTCTTGGGGAGAAAGAAAAGCTTCCTTCACTCAATCTTCTAAGATCCTGCTCACCTCTTTGAACTTCCCAGCTGATGGAACTTAGTTGGGAATCAAAGCAGTTCAAGGTGTCTGTGCCAAGATATTAGCATATATACTGCCTCAGGCAAAGACACCACTGGAGCGCTCCATCTGTTTTGCCAAGTTCTCTTATGTAAGTGACAGCTGAGGGTATCTTTTAAGGAATGTAGTGCTTGTGAATGATGTGTATTAATAGAAGAACAATGAGACACACCAACATGCAGAACTCACTTTGTGGGAGCAGGTTTTTTGCTGGAGGGTAATTTGGAGGTTTAAGGATGTGTAGGAAGAATGGCAATCAGGGTGGGGTGGTGGGTTAGGATGATGACAGGAGGGATCTTTTCATTTGTGAAGCATTGTTGGCAAGTGAGACTCCTCCGGGATGCCTGTCTTGGGGCAGGGTGGACTCAAGATTCTGGAAAGACAACCTTGAGGGGTTTGCTGGGGCCACTCCCCCCTCTTCTCCCATCAGGTGAGAGACCACCCCATGTCTGACCCACTTGTGGCTCTGTATATTATCTCTAAGCTTGGGAGCAGTCATGCTCATGTGGTCAGTGTGGTGATTGTAAAACATGGCTCCAGACTTCTTTGGCACTCTTCCTAGCAGGGGTGGGGTCTGTGTCCCTTCCTGTTGATTCTGGACAGATTGTGACCACCTTGGCCAATATAATATGACGGGAGGGCTGGAAAAGCCCATGAGGCTTCCACCTGGCCCTCTCACAATGCTCTCTCTCCAGAGACCCCTTCTTGGGAAGCCCCTTCTCACCATGAGAAACCCAACCCACATGGAGAGGCCACGTGTAGACAGATGTTCTGGCTGGTCCTCCAGCCATCCCAGCCCAGGTGCCAGACATGCGCCTGCAGAAACCAACTTGAAAGCCCCAGATAATCAGGAAGCAGAAAAAAGCCATCCCTACTGTGCCTGAATTCCTGACACAGAATCTGTGACCAAAAGAAACTGGTGGTTATTTTATGCCATGCAGTCCTGGCTGTTTATTATAAAAGAAAGATAATTGGAATAGTCAGAGTCTCTTGGTATAAAAGTACAACAGAAGACCCTAAAACCCTCTTCAGCTCTGGTGCCAGAGAGTGATGTGTGTTCTGTGCAGAGGGGGGTCCTTTGCAAATACTAGGGTCCCAGGCTGTCTGGTATTATTTTATAAGCCTTCTAGTATGTAAAAAAAATGATGCCATCTTGCCCAGGAATATTTTCCTAGCTTGGAGTCTGCTTTGACATCTGGGCACTCTGCCCTACTCTATCAGCCTTGATGGAAAATTCCAATAGACCTTTTCCTTCTACAGCTATATTTAGTTTCCAAGAAGCAAGATCCAGGGGGTTATCCCCATGGTTTGCCAACTTATATGGAAGATTTGATCTCAGTACATTTCCTTCTCCTGTTATGTTATTCATCTCCTGATTGCTGAATATGAAACTGGGTTTAGATCGTTGAAGCTTCCAGGAGTTCTATTAGTCAATCAACAAACAGTAACAGAGAGACTGCCTGTGGAAGAAATAAAGAACTATGTGACCAGCTCTCAAGAGCCGGTAATTGATTTGGGGAAATAAGACACATAGATGGAAAGTTAAATAGACCAAAAGTTATAATATTTCCAGCATTTAAATAGTGTGTTTATCTTTGAGAATGGGTATCAAGTACTTCCCACTTTTTTGAGTCTGATGGGACCCAAGAACCCCATTTTTTTAAACATCTTTATTGGAATATAATTGCTTTACAATGGTGTGTTAGTTTCTGCTTTATAACAAAGTGAATCAGTTATACATATACATATGTTCCCATATCTCCTCCCTCTTGCATCTCCCTCCCTCCCACCCTCCCTATCCCACCCCTGTAGGTGGTCACAGAGCACTGAGCTGATCTCCCTGTGCTATGCGGCTGCTTCCCACTAGCTACCTATTTTACATTTGGTAGTGTATATATATATGTACATGCCATTCTCTCACTTCGTCTCAGCTTACCCTTCCCCCACCCCGTGTTTTCAAGTCCATTCTCTACGTCTGCGTCTTTATTCCTGTCCTGCCCCTAGTTTCTTCAGAACCATTTTTTTTTTTTTTAGATTCCATATATATGTGTTAGCATATGGTATTTGTTTTTCTCTTTCTGACTTACGTCACTCTGTGTGACAGTCTCTAGGTCCATCCACCTCACTACAAATAACTCAGTTTCGTTTCTTTCTATGGCTGAGTAATATTCCATTGTATATATGTGCCACATCTTCTTTATCCATTCATCTGTTGATGGACACTTAGGTTGCTTCCATGTCCTGGCTATTGTAAATAGAGCTGCAATGAACATTTTGGTACATGACTCTTTTTGAATTATGGTTTTCTCAGGGTATATGCCCAGTAGTGGGATTACTGGGTCATATGGTAGTTCTATTTGCAGTTTTTTAAGGAACCTCCATACTGTTCTCCATAGTGGCTGTATCAATTTACATTTGCGCCAACAGTGCAAGAGGGAGGAACCCCTTTTACAATACATAAAGTTACAAAAGAAATCAAACACTAAAACCAAAACCAAAACCAAAACAAATCTGTGAATGTAGTAACAGCTAATCTTCTGTATTACCCATTAAATAAGATCTAACAGCAGTCTTATAACCACCATAATTTTGAAGTAACAATGAGTATAAATGACATACTGGGACCTGGGAGATACCTGCAACAACTGTAATATGGTACAAAATGTCTGTGATTTCTATTGGTGACAAAAATCACAGCTACTGCTAATACATCTGCACAAGGGATGGGGGGGCATTCCTACATTTATAGTTGAGGGAGATGCGAAATTTTTTTTTTAAAGCTATTGCTTTTTTCATTTTATTTATTTACTTATGGCTGCGTTGGGTCTTTGTTGCTGCGTGTGGGCTTTCTCTAGTCATGGAGAGCAGGGGCTACTCTTCGTTGCGGTGCGTGGGCTTCTCATTGCGGTGGCTTCTCTTGTTGCGGAGCACAGGCTCTAGGCACATGGGCTTCAGTAGTCGTGGCACACGGGCTCAGTAGTAGTGGCTTGCGGACTCTAGAGCGCAGGCTCAGTAGTTGTGGCGCACGGGCTTAGTTGCTCTGTGGAATGTGGGCTCTTCCCGGACCAGGGATCGAACCCGTATCCCCTGCATTGGCAGGCGGATTCTTAACCACTGAGCCACCAGGAAGTCCCGAGATGCTAAATTTTAATTAGAGGTTAGTGCAGGCAAAAAGGGTACGTAGTCTTTGGCAAATTTAAAAACAATAACAAAATTGAAGTCAATCTTGCTTTTATTATCACCATGCACCATCAGTTTAAAATAATATCAGTGACAAAAACATCCCTGCAGGGGCCGAAGATTCCCACTGCCCCGCCCTCCTCAACACCAGGATGCCACTGAGTAAGCATGTAATTTTTCCCTATCCAAGTTCGCAAACCCCTAAGTTCTACCCACAGACCCCCATGCCAGTCTCAAACTCAGGTTATAAACTCCTGTTGTGTGTTGTGTCCTCGTTTAGGGTAGGGGCTTTGGAATCAGATAGGCCTGGGCTTGAGTCTGCTGTGCTACTGATTAGTTATGTGACTTGGAGAAAACTGCTTAACCTCTTAGAGGATGTTTTTCCTTCTCTGGAAAATAGGATATAATAATGGTGCTTTTCCCATCATTGTTGGGTGGATTCACAGAGATCAAAATGTGGGTGATATGGTTTGTATTGATACACTGTTGGTGGGAATGTAAGTTGATGCAGTCACTGTGGAAAACAAGATGGAGATTTCTCAAAAAGGTAAAAATAGAACTACCATATGACCCAGCAATTCCAGTTCTGGGTATATATCTGAAAAAAAACACACAAAAACACAAAAACATTAATTTGAAAAGATACACACACCCCAATATTCATAGCAGCATTGCTTACAATAGTCAAGATATTGTAAGCAACATAAGTACCCATCAACAGATGAATAGATAAAGAAGATGTGGCGCATATATACAATAGAATACTACACAGCCATTAAAAAGAATGGAATTTTGCCATTTGCAACAACTTGGGTGGACTTAGAGGGTATTATGCTGCGTGGAATAAGTCAGACAGAGAAAGACAAATATATATCACTTACATGTGGAATCTAAAAAATACAACAAACTAGTGAATGTAAAAAAAAGAAACAGATTCACAGATATAGAGAACAAGCTAGTGGTTACCAGTGGGGAGACGGGAGGGGGAGGGGTAAGATAAGGATAGGGGATTAAGGTGTACAGACGATTAGGTTTAAAATAAGCTACAGGGATATATTGTACAACATGGGGAAAATAGCCTATATTTTATAATAACTATAAATTGAGTATAACTTTTTTTCTTTTTTTGAGTATAACCTTTAAAAATTGTGAGTCACGGGCTTCCCTGGTGGTGCAGTGGGCTTCCCTGGTGGCACAGTGGTTGAGAGTCCGCCTGCCGATGCAGAGGACACAGGTTCGTGCCCCAGTCCGGGAAGATCCCACATGCCATGGAGCAGCTAGGCCCGTGAGCCATGGCCGCTGAGCCTGCAGGTCCAGAGCCTGTGCTCCGCAATGGGAGAGACCACAACAGTGAGAGGCCCGCGTACCGCAAAAAAAAAAAAAAAAAATTGTGAGTCACTATATTCTGTAACTCATATTATATTAAACATCAACTATACTTCAATAAAAAAAACAAAAGTGTGTGAAGTGGTGAACACTGCACCTGGCCAGTGAGGGAGCTCCATCAGTGGTGGTGGAGATGGTGGTCGTAGTAATGGTTGCTCTTCTCAATTGCTCTGGGAGAAAGGTATTGATGTCCTGCTTCACCAGGTGAGAAAACCGGGTCTTTACATCTGCTGAAGGAGCTCTGATGGAGTGGGAGGTGCCTGCTGCCCAGCTGTCACCCAACTGCCAAGGATGGTTGGCCTTTCTGATTGGTTTTCCCTCTCTACCATCAGCGTCCTCCTGTCCATAGTGGGAGCTGGGTCACAGTCTCCAGCTACTAGACCTGCTGAGGCTGCAACCAACCTGGGATGAGGTGGATTCTCCTGGACCCACTGGTATGTAGTACTAGGTTCCGCAGCCCACTGGGAAGGCTGCACTGACGTTGCAAAGCCCAAGTCCCTCCTTACGCGAAGACTCTTGACCTTGGGGATCACTCCCCTGTTAGAACTTTTGAAATCCTCCTGGTCTGGGCCACTCATCTGTTACTTGATGTACACGTGGCTGTGGTTGTTTGTCTTATTCCAGCCGCTCTCCCGGTTAGATCATAAATGGATGGAGGGCAGAGCGCGGCAAGGTAATTCCTCTGGATGGAAAGAACTTTTTATCTTCCTTCCTCCCTCTCCAGCTGATAGCCTGATACTTAACAAGTGCTTATTGGATGAATAGACAAATCAGTGGGGGAAGGAACTAGCCACAGGATCATGGGGCACTTCTCAGAGCAGCCAGCTTTGGGCTTTGCTGCTGCCAGCCCAGGTCTGCCTGTGTTGTGGTCTATCACAGAGCCTTTTCAAGTTCACACCGTGTGTTAACATCATCAGGTCCTCTGCTGGGGAGGGTGACAGGTTGGATTGATCACTCCAGAAAGTCAAACAGCCAGTCAGGTGTGGTGTCTTCAGAAGGGTGGCTTTCCCACTTCACCTGGAGTGCATCTGGAGCTAAAACCCCTGATGCACTGGCCCCATATCCAGAGATTCAGATCTTCTAAGTGGTCTGGGATGGAGTCCCCAAAGTTCCCACGGGCCCTGGCTGAGAACCACTGCCCAACACTAACATGGAAGGGGTCCAGGCAGCTTGGGGGCTTTTATGGGTCTGAGTGTGGGATCCCCACCTGCGAGCTGTGTGGTCCTGGGTAAGTGAGGTAACCTCTTTGAGCCTCAGTTCCTTCATCTGTAAAATGGGGTCATGATAGTACCCAGCATCTAGGGAGGTCAAGAGGGTCGAATGAGACCATGCATGCAATGTTCTTAGCACATCTTAAGTGCTCAATAAATGGTCACTGCCATTATTATTATTGATTATTATTTTACTGACATGTATGAATGAAGGAGGGTTTGGGCCAGAAAGACGGCCCTGCCTTGTCTCGCTCTTGTACTGTGTTTTTGTGTAAATCTGGATCCAAAAACCCAGTGCACGTGTACACCCTTGTGTTGTGCTGTGCTTGGGGACAGTTGGTGCAGCTGTCCCAGACCCTGTGTCACAGCAGGCCACGTGTCATTTATTATCCAGGCAGGAGGAATGTAAAGGAAGAGACTTCTGCACTTCAAAACACTTTTACTTTATTAAGAGCCTCTCTAATGTAAAAAACGGTCACACAGTCACTTTCCATGGCAGCTGCATTACCATTATTTTCAGTGCTCTGAGGACAAAATGAGATTAGGTGTGAGGAAGGGGCGAGGTAGGGTGAGCATTCAAGGGCTGGATTTAAATCCAATTCTGCAGGTTGAGCCCATGTTAATGCAATAGTATAGGATTTGAAGGCAAGGGCCTCTGTGACTTAATCCAAGGTTTCTCCAACAACTGGGTCATTGGCAATGTCACTGCTGCTTTTATTCTAACTTTATCAAAGGGATACTCAGAGAGAGAGCACGCTAATTCTTAATTCCCACAATTTCTTGCCTTTAACGCATCAAATAGACACTCCTGCCAGGTAACCTTTCGTGATCACAGCAGACCTGAAATAGAAATGTTTTAACCCTTTCTGATGATTCGACAAGGCACAAAAACACTGGTATCTTTCCACTCCAACAGATGAATTTCAAACAGGAGAGCTCAGAGATCAAAGAAGGACACACATTTAATTACCTCACTGCAGCCACACATTTGCTCAGCCTGCCGGGAGGCCCCAAGAGCCAGAGCGAAAAGCAGCACGCACGTTCACAGAGCACATATTTATCAAAGTGTTATGTGCTGGGCACTGGGAATGGTTCAGTGATTGAGAACTCAGTCCCTTCCAGAGGGAGTTCAGGGTTGAGCATGGGAAAAAGTGTAATAAAAGAATCAACTGTGACCAGGGCCTTAAGAGTGCAGGGCAGATACTCTTCCCAGGCTGGCCTAAGAGCCATTATTAACTTCTTTCTCCTTTTCCTCATCTACTCCATCGATTGGGGGAGTCACAGTGTCATTTCCTACCCTCCACTGCAGCTAGAAATGGTTGGCGATGCACTGTGGAGGCATGAACTGTTAAGAAGTCTGCCGGTGGGTTTCAGGAAAACTTTTATTTTCCTGACAAAAGAGGAGAAGAAACTGGAAAGCAAAAATGATTTACCTGGAAAGCATATATGATGCCTGAACGTGTGGCACCCATCTCACAACCATGAGGTAATGAGCCTGAGACAAAGGCCACTGTCGAGCTGTTGTATGGATATTGTGAGACTTTTCAAACAGCTGGCAGCTGCCTTCCTTGAGACTTCTTGTTATGTGAGAAAAATAAATCCCTAAGCTGCTGCGAGTCAGCTTTCTACTCCCTGGAGCAGGGTGTCACCCTGATGGACAGAGAAAAGTACAGATGAAGTGTCAGGGGCCTGTCGAGGTGGGAGAGGTGAGTTGGCACAGGATGGGGTCAGGAAAGGCTCCATGGAGCGGGTGGTGGTGGCCGCATTTGAGTTGGGACTTAAAAGGCTTTAGCGTTCAATGTGTAGAGATGGGAGAGCAAACTATAGTGTGAGCAGAGGCGGAAGCTGGGGAAAGTGGTAAATTAGTGCTGACTGTTTCTGCAAGTTGTAGAAACCAAACCCAAACTAGATTGAACAATGAAGGATGATTGTTTACTTGTGTGATTGGAAAACCCAAGAGCTGACTTTGCTTCAGGCCCGTCTGGATCCAGGAACATGAATTACGTGGGCAGGAGTTTTGTCTCGTCCTTCTAGCTCTTTCTCTCTTTGGCTTTGCTCTTAGAGAACTGTCTTTGAGTAGCAGACAAGATGACTGGCAGCAGGTTAGACTCACATCCTCCCAGCTTAGAAAGCTCTGGAGAAAGAGAAGTTTGAACTCTTACTGTTCGTATATCAGGCCACTGCAAGACTACCGCTGGCCTTGCTTGGCTCATTTCTGACGGATGCAGCACAAACAAGGAATCTGAAAGGAGGGATCTCCCTGAAAGGGCAGCCTCAGCAGGGTCCCTACCTGTGATGTTCCGCCAGGTGTGACAGCCCCAAGGGGACCACAGGGAGTGAGGGAGGGATGAGTTCCCCAAGGAACCAGAAGATGGCGGGTAGGCAAAACCCACAGTGACTGTAATCCTCGATGAGCTGTTTGCTCAACAGCAGCTACTAGATTGGGGAGCAGTTGTCTCAGGGTCATCTGATCCTCCTTGACTGAAATTGTGAAGGATATGAGCTCAGGAAGGCAGGGCTTGCTGCGCTGTGCAGTCAGCAGCTCTCCAGGAGATACTACAAGGTTTCTCACGAGGCCAGCCTCTTCGGACATCTCTCCCACACTTATTACTTTCTTTCTCCTTCACCGGCCCTCCAGTTGGACGCATGACTATTTTCTTACTGTTAAGGACACATCTCTCTCTCTCATTCTCTCTCACATTGAAGCAAAGAAAGGTACAGGAGGTTTGGGAGAAACAGCAAATCCCAGGCTGCTTACATTATCTCTGGAATGAACAAGAACCAAACGTGGCTTGGGAAGCGTAGCATCCAGCATCCCACATTGCCCTGCTCCCTTTTCACGCTGGATGGAGGCCCTTGTCATGACTCATCTCCCAGGAGCCTTGAGGAATCCTACCCCTGGGGGCCTCCCCTCTGGAATTGCTGGTAGCTCCTCCCCAGGCATCAACAGCAGAAACGAAACCATTGCTCTCGGACCAGCTGGAAACCTTTCAGGGCAGAGACTCTCCGGCTTAGGTCATTAGGCAAAGAATGGAGCTTTGTGCAGTGCAGGAGAAAAACCTAATTTGGATGCTCTGTTTCTTTGTTTCTGCTCAGCTCCGGAACCCCCCTACTCCCACTGCAGTCCTCTGCCATTAAACCAGTCTAGAAACCAGTCTTCTTCCTGCATTAATTCCACAGCTATGTATTGAGCTCTCATTATGTCCCAGACATTCTTCTTGGCTCCCTTCCTTTGCAGAACAAAGACTCCCCCACTACTTTTGAACACTAAATACAGGAGGCACCCTCTACCTCTGCTATAGAGCCACAGTTTTGAAATTAGTGCTCATCTTCCCCCCTCTTCCTACCTCTGAATCCTATCCTTCCTTCTCCCCTTAGTCCTGTTCTTTTTTTCTCCATGACCTCTGGCTCCCCACTGGCCTTTGGAAAAATTCCATTTTTTGTGATTCTTTTCTTTTTTAAAAAAAAATTTATTTATTTATTTGGCTGTGCTGCATGCAGGATCTAGTTCCCTGACCAGGGATCAAACCCTGGTCCCCTGCACTGAAAGGTGGATTCTTTATCACTGGAACACCAGGGAAGTCCCTTTTCTTCTCTTTTGAATATCTACAAATCTCTTACACTTGCTGTAGTTTGCCTTCTTATACACCTCCTGGCTCTTAGAGAAATACCTCTACTTGGAGGCAGCAAATGGGGTGGAATGAACAGGCAATTCAGATGAAAGTGCTGGCACTGTCACTCATTATTGTGACCTTGGGCCAGCGACTTAAGCTCTCTGAGTCTGTTTCTTCATCTGGACAGTGGGTATGATATTAATACCTACCCATAGGTCTTTGATGGGGATTAAGTGAAATGATTCGTGGGAAAGTACAATGCAGGCATTTCGTGTTTGTGGACTGTGCGGAAGGTAAGTGGAGCCCTGACTGTGGCAAAGGGACGTTCACACGTGCACTGGGAACCGTCTTGCACGTCCAGCTTCAAGATTTGGGAAAGCTCTTCCTTTACAGCGCTTCCCATCCTAGCCCCAGAGCAAGATGTTATAAGCTGACTGAGACGTTTTCTGGATGAATCGCCCCCAGACATTCAGGGTTTTATGTTTCAGAAAGTCTGAACAGGCTGGAATTTTAATCTCCCTTCTGTCACTCTTAGTCTTATTTTGGAAATGGACTTAAAGTCACCTTTTTGAGATTCTGAATGTGTGACCCCCCCACCCCCACCCCGAGCTATTAGGAGTGTCCATTTGCTGCTGTTTATAACATGGGCTCCTGACCTGGCTTCTCCCGCAGCTTGGACTCACCCAAAGACCCCGGGGCTCACTTGTGTCATCTTGGTTCTCTGGCCTTTTGTTTTGTGCATCACGTCTCTTGGTTTCTGATTTAGACTGGGCATCTCTCAGATGCCTTGGCTACTGACTGTCTGTCCTGTGATTCTCATCCTGCCTTTCCTTCCACAAGCCCATCAGTTGCTACCTAGCCTTGTAGGTGCTCTAAGCCTTTTCTGGAACTTTCTGGTGGAAAGGCTGTCATATACCTATTCCTTCCTTGACCTTAAGCAGTACTGCTCTCCTTTTACTTTGAACCTGTGAATTCCAACTGAATTCTTTATGCTCCAGTGAGACTTTATTTACCTGTGCATAGGATACATTCTTTATTTTCTCCCAAAATATATACTATATACACGTTATATCATTTGATTATATTTCATATAATGTATAATATTTCATGTACTATATTATATATAATATATATAACATTACATGTACAAGTTTCCCTGAGTCTAACACATTGGTTTTAGGGCTATACATACTTGGAAGGCTGAAAAAAGGAGGTAAAATAATGGGTCATGCTACCCCCTAGTGGCAGACATGGCAACACACATCTCAGCAAAGGTGAAAGTTTTATATTCTCTTCTTATCAAAAGTAAAAATCCAGAGACCACACAGATGAGCACAGAATTTGGATAATTCCCCTTATGTTATAGATTTAAGTGTATTTCTGCTGCAACCTGTATTTACTGATACGAAGATTTTTTTGGAGCTCTGTGATTTTAGCCTTCTATTTAGGGATAATAGACTATTATTGCATGGCCAAAAGGTATATATTTTCTTATGGTTGCACAATACTGTAAACTATATTTATATGAATTAAATAATGTTTTCCCATACAATTGATGTATTTTTTCTTCTTTTCAAAAAAAAAACTTTCTGTAAAATTGAGATGTGTCTCACAGCCCTGGGCATCTCCCATATGCTGACAGATCAGATCGGGTCTTCTACTGGTCCTGGTGTACAAACAGCCAAAGGCTGCTGGGAAGTCAAGGACCCTGAGCATCTGACTCCGGGCTGTCTTCTCCTGGAGTCCAGTAGGCAGCTGGGCAGCCCTGATAGGGTTCTCAGCTGCTGCTCAAGCTTCCTTTGGTCCCTTTTTGTTGATTCCTCTGAGTATCTCCACCTGCTACCTCCCCCCCCCCGCCCCCACTCCCTGGGGCCCAGGCCCAGGACCTTGGCAATAGGCATAAATGATCCTCCAGCTGCAAACCTGATATGCAGAGCCCCAACGACTGTCCAGGGCCTCCGCCATACTGAAAATATTTAACACTCACAACACACCAGAGCGGGGGAGGGCAGACTTCCTGGAAAGGGTCAGAAAATAAATATTTTAGACATGTGGCCCATTCTGTCTCTGTCACAACTCTTCAGCTCTGCTGTTATTGGATCAAAGCAGCCCCAGGCAATACAGATATGAATGGGTGTGACCCTGTCCCAGTAAAACTTCCTGAACTCACAAATTTGAATTTCATCTAATTTTCATGTGTCATGAAATATAATTTCCCTTTTGATTTTTTCCAACCATTTAATAATGTGAAACTCATTCTTAGCTTGCTAATGTTATAAAAACAGGCTACAGGCTGGAATTGGCCCATGGGCCTTGGTTTGCTGACCCCAGCGTCAGAGTGAGTATTCCATTACCCCTTTCTAGCTGATGGCAATTTTTCTGACAACCATAAACAACTGGATTCAGGACTCTATTCTATTCAGTTTCAAGATAAAACACAGTTCAGAAGTAGTTAAATTTTTTGTCAATTCCAAACAGACACATATTTATTTAGGTGTTTGGAACTGCTTGGCTGAGCCAGCCTTTTTTTTTACCCCATACGCGGGCCTCCCACCGCTGTGGCCCCTCCCGCTGCGGAGCACAGGCTGCGGAAGCGCAGGCCCAGCGGCCATGGCCCACGGGCCCAGCCGCTCCGTGGCACGCGGGATCCTCCCGGACGGGGGCACGAACCCGCGTTTCCCGCCATCGGCAGGCGGACTCTCAGCCACTGCGCCACCTGGAAAGCCCTGAGCCAGCCTTTTATTTCCTCAAAAGAATTTGTTGATCCACTGAAAATTCTCTTTGAAAAGCAGCCTCATAGATGTTTTATAATAGTCTAATATAGAACCTTTGGGGCCTCAGTCCAAGGGAGTGAGGATGTCACCTCCACATCCTTTTCTTTCTGTGTCCGTACCTTTGTCCCTTTTCTCCTTTCCTCTTCCTAACTAGCTGACTATATAATTAAACATTTCCCCATTTAGAGCCCTTTAATCATCTCATGGCCCTCCCGTGGCCTCTTCTATTTCCTTCTGAGACGAGGTGCCCAGGACCGAATGGCAGTCAAGGTCAAGGTGCCTGCAGTTGTATGACATACAAGCAACATTAACATGGCGTTCGTGCCTCCTTAATACAGACTAATAGCTCATTCTCCTTGGTGACCTCTAGTGAGCACGGGGCAGTCATCTTCTGTACGCCCTCTGTGATAATTTCAAGATCTTTTCCTTAGGAAGTGATCACTAATTCAGGGCCATCAGCGGTCATAAATAGCTTAAATTGCTCTTTTGAGTGTGAACTGCCTCCCGTGGGCCATTTAATTTACCAAGTGTCCCCTGGCTGTGCTTGTCCCAGACCAGCCGCTCTCCCTGCCCTTGTTAACTCTGTTTCCGTGTCTTCCTTTGGTCCAGTCGGGAGAAGTGGAACACGTTTGGAAATGAACAGGTGTTCTGCTATTGACCCATGCAGCGAGGCATTCATGGTGGATTTGATTGGATTGAAAGTGTTTTAAGCCCAAGGAAGGTGTCTCTGGAGGATTTTCGGGAGGCCAAAGTGATCCTACATTGTGCTCGGAGTTGGTTTGCTTCTGTTTAAAGGAAACCCAGGTGTTTTACTTTACTTGAAACTTTCCCGGTTTGGGGGTTTTATTGGGTTTTCATAATTCGCCACTCTGGAGAACTTCTGAGACAGGGTTCTGCCCAGCTGACTAAGTTTTTAGCTGTCCCCAATTGGTAATTGTTTAAGATGTTTAAATACACAAATTAAGTTGGTAAAATTTGAATATGGATTGTAATTAGATAATAATATTGTATCAATGCTCAATTTCCTGAATTGGATAATTGCCACTGTGATTAGGGAAGAGAATGTCCTTGTACTTGGGAGATGCATGTTGAGGGATTTAGGGGTGAAGGGTCATGATGTTGGCACCATATTTCAAATGGTTCAAAACACATTTATATGTACATATATATAATGTGTATAATAGTGCATACATAAGCACACACATATATAGAGACATAAAGCAGATATGGCAAAATGTTAATGAAGGGCGATGAAGGGTGAATCTAGGTGAAGAGGATATGGGAGTTCAGTTGTAAGGTTTTTGCAACTTCTGTGTTGGTCTGAAGTTCTTTGCAAATGAATAGTTTAATTGGGATAGTGTAGCAATGGTAATGATGGCACCTGAGACATTTATAGCTGGCTTTGCCTTCCCCAGTGCGCCTTGGTGTGCATCGGGAAAAGTGCATGTGGTGGTGGGGAGAGAGGCCAGGTGGCCATTGCAGCAGTACCGTGAGCAGCGATGCTTTCCTGGACTGCATGGAAGCTGTGCCGGCAGAGAGAACTGGGGATATATCAGAGACATGTAGGAGGTGGGCTTGGCGGGACTCGGTGATTGATTGGACAATCCCTTTCTAATGTCCCTTTATTGGAAAATTTCTGTTTTTCCTTTTGGTTTATAGATCTGGTTGCAAAATACTGTTTTTTTCAAAAACACTTGCAGATATACCCATTTACATGACATTGACTAATTGTCTTACTGTGTATGCCTGAGATGAATGAATATTCCTTGCACAAAGATGATGGTTTATCTTGTTCAATAAAATCATGCTAATTAGAGAATTGGGAGCTACCCATCTCATGCATTCTAGAAACTAGAGATGTGGGAGATAGAAATTAATGTACTTTTAAAACAATGTATTGCGCTTAAGAAATTGCACGTTAGACTATAGGGTTTATATTGGAAGATACTAATTTTGATCGGGAAGAGGCCCGGTATGACGCAATCACAATTCTGAAAAATAAATGCCGTGGTTCTTTTCCATGCCAGGATGATTTACAATTATAGTCATACATGGTTCTCTTTGATTTATGGCATCCTGTTAGCCATGGAATTACTTAACAAAATCAGTTTGGCTTGATGTAAGGTTTTTTTTTCCGTGCCTAGAAAAAATGTTGGCCTGAAGAAAAGATGACATTAATTTACGAATAGTGGAGTTATCATTGAGTTATCAAAATAAATCTGAGGGCATAAATCAATTCTACTGCACGGAGAATGCTAAATCGATAAGTCCAAAAAGACTTATTGATTTAATGGCTGTCACTCAAGACTTCTTCAGTAGGTTCCTCAGCCATATGTTTAATTGAAACAATAATGCAGATAAATTTGGGTAAATCCACAAATCCTGACTTTGATACGGGATTGTTCAGGGTAATGGAAATGATTTGGCTAGGCTGACTTTCTCCTTCAGATTCAGGAGGGTCCATGTTGGAGGACATCACATCTTCCTGTGTCCTACAGCTTCCCCTCTGGGCAGATAACGGCTCAACAGTTTTGTTCGTTTGTTTGTTTGCTTTTTTTTATGTGTTGTTGCACTGCAAGGCTTTCAGCGTCTTAGTTCCCCAACCAGGGATTGAACCTGGGGCCACGACAGTTAAAGTGCCTGATCCTAACCACTGGACCGCCAGGGAATTCCCTGCTCGATAGTTTTAAGTCACTCCTTTTAAATTTAATTTATGAATTTAATGCACAAATAAACTGATCACAGTATTAAGGGGACATTAAAAAACATTACTCATAGTTAACACCCTGACATATCGGCAACTATTATGCTGAACTGTAATATCTATTTCTGTGTCTTGTCTCTAATTTATAAGATATGAGCCATTGGGGGCAAGAGTCGTTTATCTTAGTATCCCCTAGATCTTGTTTAAATGCATGAATGTTTTTACATGGTTGTAATCAGAACTGTATCAGTTAGCTTTTGCCATATAACAAAAACCCCAACATTTAGTGGCTTAAAACAATGATCTGTTTATTTGCTCATGATTCTGTGTGTCACATAGGTGGTTCTTCTGTTCTTAGCTGGGACTGGATAGTCTAGGATGGCTTCACTCATGTGTCTGGTAGTTGATGATGACCCCGGGATGATGGCCACCTGTCTCATTATCCAGTAGGCAGTTCACATCATGGCAGAAGAGTTCCCATCAGCAAGGAAGGGAGTAATTGTCAAGCACTGGTGCAACTATTATCAAGTCTTTGCTTGTGTCACATATACTAATAGTCCCTTAACCAAAGCCAGTTACATGCCAAGCTTGTATCTGAGAGGTGGAGAAATAGATTCTACCTCTTGATGAGGGGAGCTACAAATATTGTGGCCTTTTTTCAATATAAGTAAAATTGTATTTTATGCTTTTTTCCTTAACTGTAGATGCTTCCTTTTGTTACATTTTTAAAAAAAGCTAATATATTGACTATTTACCATGTGCTAATTACTTTAGAAACATAAAACATTCAACCCTCAGGCAACCCTAAAAGGTGGGTAAAACTATTATCCCCATGTTACTAATGAAGAAATGGAGGTTCAGAGACATCAAGCAACTCACTGAAGGTCAGAGAGCTAGTAAGTGGGAAAGGAGAGGTTGTAGCCCTGATCTCTCTGGCTTGAGAACCTTACTTTTAGCAGAATTTTCATGATACCTGTTCGGTATTTAGACACTGATAATTTTTTGAAGTTGTAGGAAATATCACCAGCAGGATTTCCTAAGCTGTGTAAGAGCCTGGCCCTCCACTCCCATGCCTTCCTTACCCAAGGGTGACTTGGGCTGTGTAGAAAAGCCATGCCATCTCCCAAGTCCACCAAATAGGACTCCTTCTGACTTAGAGTAACTTTGATGTTCGTGTTTCCCCTGGGCCATGGAGGCAATGTGGTGATAGCTAGACTCTGTCAAACCCTAAATTAAGAGTCTGGGTGCCATCCCATGTGACTGAATGGTGCCCAGGCAGGCAAAGCATTGCAGCAAGTCTAACCTAAGCACCCCAATGTGGCCCAGGAATCTTTATTTTCTTGCCTCCTCTTCCTGGATCGAGTATCTCCCAAATGATCTCATGGAATTATTCAGGTATCCTCTCGCCTTCCCCTGCCTGCCATCTTCCTGTAATTGATCAGCTGGCCGTTGCTTCCTGGTGAAGCCAAGCTAATCAGACCGTGGGTTTGGGGTACTTGCTGGAGAAGGAAGGGTAGGCTCAGGAACCCCATCATTCAAATGGGTGGGATTCAGGATAAAACAGCATAGTTGTTTAGATACAATTGTTGGGCTAGAAAGATCTCATGTGAGGATTTACACAGACACTTATGAGGAACCTTCAGAAATGTCCAGAAGGTTGGCCAGGAGCTCAGAGGGGCTTCTCCACACCTTAACCACCATTTCAAGTCATTGGGCCAAAAGTAGGTATAAAGGAAAAACCACCCTCTTCCTGTGTATCTCCTTTACTGTCACAATACTACCACACTCACAACACTTCTGACACACATCAAGCCACTCTGCAGCACCAACTGTAGGGTGTCCTACAATTCAGTTCAATCCTGACACCACCCGGAGTTATTGTGGACCCCACAGGTTAAGGGCTCAGTCTCACAAGAACCCTGCTTCAGATGCCAATCGCAAATAGTAGGTCTCCAGGTTACCCACAACTTCTGTCCCACTGGGTTATAAATTGGAGGTTTCCATCACCCTTCTCCTTGGATTTGATCATTTGCTAGAAGAGCTCACAGAACTTAGGGAAACACTTAGGTTTACCAGTTTATTATATAATAAAGGATCCAGATGAACAGTCAGATGAAGAGGTACATAGGGTGAGGTCTGGAAAGGTCCTGAGTTCAGGAGCTTCTGTCCTTGTGGAGCTGAGATGTACCACCCTCCTGATACATGGATGCGTTCACCAACCTGGAAGCTCACCAAACCCCATACTTTTGGGGTTTTTATAGAGGCTTCATCACAGAGGAATAATCAATCATTAACTCAATCTCCAGCCTCTCTTCCCTTCCTGGAGAGTGGGGGTGGCATGGGGCTGAAAGTTCCAATCTTCTAATTATGGTTTGGTCTTCCCAGTGACCAGCCCCCATCCAGGAGCTATTCAGGAGTTAGCTTATTAGAATAAAAGACACTTTCTATCACCCAGGAAATTCTGAGGGTTTTAGAAGCTCTGTGCCAAGCACCGGGGACAGAGAGCTGTATATACGTATATACTTTTCTATTATTTCACAGTAAGCAACTTTCCTAAGACCTAAAACCCACATACATGAATGTCTCAAATGCACAGCCTCTCAAAGAGGGAAGAGATATGGGAACATATATATATGTATAACTGACTCACTCTGTTATAAAGCAGAAACTAACACACCATTGTAAAGCAATTATACCCCAATAAAGATGTTAAAAAAAAAAAAAAAAAAAAAGTCCAGCCCCTCCCAGGTCTGTTTTTGGGCACATTTTGGAGGTGCGTTGGCACTGGCTCATACCAGCTTGTTTGTCATACAACTTATCATCAAATTTTCAGGAGTTTTGCAAGCTAGTTGTTAAACACGGCCATTATTAAAAATTAAATTATATAAACTTACAATTAAATAAATTAAAGAACTAATAAATACTCAAAACTCATCACTTCCTGCTTATTTAACTGTTCTCAATGCTTTTGAGGCTATTTACATCCATTGTGCCATACGGCAGAAATCCCACATAACGATCATGGTTACTGTGCATTTCTTCCCAACTCTGAATTTAGTGATGTCCTGTTGGTAGTTTGAAATTGGCCAAGGTGGAATGCAGAGCACAGGCTCCGGACACGCAGGCTCAGCGACCATGGCTCACGGGCCCAGCGGCTCCACGGCATGTGGGATCCTCCCGGACCGGGGCACGAACCCACGTCCCCTGCATCGGCAGGCGGACTCTCAACCACTGCGCCACCAGGGAAGCCATATCTGTGCTTCTGAGGTTATTTATATCTATTTTATCAGTATGGTGGAATTATTATATCATCATGTGCTTCTTCTAAATTCTTCCCAACAGCATTCATGGCATCATGTTGGTAGCTTGGAATCAGTCATGGTGGGAGTATTTACACCCTAGAAATCTGCAAATACTACAAATTAGGGCTTGATTTTTTGTTTTGTTTTGTTTTGTTGATCGCCTAGACTTAAGAAAGTAATGGAGAAAATGTGAATAACGCATATGAAACTTAAAACGTGTGTCATGTCTGTACCTGTTACACTAAGAATAGTCCAAACAATGGAGGAAATTCTTCTAGGATTTGAAACTATTATCTGACTCAGCAGAGAAGTCACTCCCGTTGTTGATGAGCAAGTGAAGTTCTGACATCCATCTTCATCATTTCACTTTCTTTTTCTCTTGTTAATGGAAAGGAAACTATCAACCAACATTCATGCTGTAACTATACTCATTTGTCATTTGCAACCATAGGTTGACTATGGATACAGGGATTTGGCAAAAGTCAAGAAAACATTGTGTGAGTCCATTGGCTACATGGGATTTACAATAAAGGGTATTGTATAATTTATTATTGATACGTGAGCACTATACATCCTTTATATCAGTAAAATTTATATTAAATTTACATACATAGTATAGCCATATACACACACTTTTTTTCCCCTAGAGAGAAGTTGTTAAACATTTATTATCACCCCATCAACATGTTCCCAGCACTCTCTTACTGGTCACGTATGAGAAACTGGGGGATTTTCCTCTTTAGTCTGTATGCTTGAGAACACCGCCTTTCTTCTTATCCTTGGCGCACTCAGTCACAGGGGGCCCTGCAAATCATCAAATTGAGCCTGCTGAGGAAGGCCAAAGGACAAAAAATGACTTCTCTACAAATCTGAAGACTTTCCTACAAAGAACTATAACATAAGCAGGTAGAGGACAGAGTTAGTATTTCTTGGGTCTCCTGTAAGTGAATGTCCTGTTCATCATGAGGGCGCACTTTAGAATTTTTGCATTTACGTCTATCAAAGTAACAATGACAACAAGCATTTGTAGGTTTTATCATTTACAAAGCACATCCACATTTATTAACTTATTTCATACTTCTCAAGCTTTCTCTGTTTCTTTTTTTAAGAAGTTCTAGTAACTCATGTATTTACTTATAATGCTTCCCATTACAGTATTACATGTAGTTTGATGAAACAAATATTCAACACATTCACGGATTTCTCTGTTGCTAGCAATTCATGTGCAACTGGAGAGGGGGAATATTTACCACAGCTCTAGAGGCTAGCTAGTTCATTCCTCTCCACAATGTTATTGCCTCTCGGACATGATATGAAAGGCGTTTACTTGCTATTTCCTACACTGTTATAACAAATCTGCAGTGAATTCAGGGCAGGAAACAAAACCCCTTAAGGGGATATTAATGGTTCTAGTGGAAAAAGTAATCCCACTTGCCAAAAGTAAGTATGATGTAGTTGTCTTTGAATCTATTTCTCTCTTGGGGTATCAGGTGGAGAAGCGTATTGGGAATGGTAGGGGGAGGAGGGGGAGCAAGCAGCTGTCTCAAGGATTATGGACAGAGTTCCTGACCATTTTCTAACTACTGTTACTGTTTTAGCTTTCATCACGATGGAGGAAAACACCATCCAACCCATTTTGCTTGTTGTTGTGATCAACATCACAGCATGTTAAGGTTTGCTCTGGAAAATTCTGCATAGAGTAAGGTATGAATTAATTCAAAAGCAGGTGGCAACTCGTTTGTAATAGTTCATGCCTGTTAACAGCAATTAGACGAGGTTTCTGCAGCACCCAGGGTGTTGGAAGTTTCGCTATTACCCAGTTAACACGATTGAGTTTCAGAGCTACTCAGGATCTTTCAGACCTGAAAAATGGGCATTTGGGACGACAAGGACTGATCTGATGCTCTCTGATGATCAAATGAAATCAGATAGTTATCAAATCTTAACTCCACTTTATGCTGCATCAGCTTGGATTGCCTACAGTAGCATCCTTGGCACGCTTGGGAATGAAAAAATTCAGTTTCAAAAGTAAACACAGAGAACAAAAATAGTTCACAGGACAGCTTATGCTAGAACAAAGCCCAACTAATCAGGGGCAACAAATACGGCTGAAGGCGGCAGAACTGAAGCAGTCTTTTACACAGCAAAGGACGCCAAATACATTTTTTTCACCAAGATTTGCTTTTTTCTCTTATTTATTGATTACCTTTGCGAAGGAGAGAATATTGACATGTGCAGAAGACCAGAACAAGTTGAAATAGTTTTAGCGAGAGTATCTTTGGCAGGTCTTCGTGTTCTGATTTAGAGTGGGGACCACTGTGGATTCTGAAATAGCTTCTATCGCAGACCTAATCATCCAAAACATCATTCTCTATAATTTGACTGAAAAGCAGTGAGACAGCAAAAGTTTCAATTCTTGAAAAGGATTTAGCAGCCAGCCAACTTATGCTTATTAGAGATGCTCTGACACCATCTCCTCCTCTCTCTCTTTACCCCAACCGCGACTAAATAAATCCAGGGGCTTGAATCAAGTATGGAGCGGGGAGGGCCAGGAGAGAGGACCTGAACAGACTCCTGGGGGTAAATAGTTCTGTTAAAAAAAATAAATAAATAAATAAGGCTTTACTATCCTACAGAAGTTCTAGTCTCAAAAGATCGAGAACTTGAAAAGTGAGTCATTTTTTTCAGAGGGTGGGCAAGGACACACCCTCAGGCCAGATTTAGAAGTGGAAGGAATCCAGCTCTTGACAGGTGGAGACCCGGCTCCCTGAACCTCTTCTCCACTGTGTGACCTTTGATGAGACTCAACTTCTCTGAGCCTTAGTCTCTTGTTTGAGGCTGTGTTTGCTTTCAGACCTTTACACTTTTTTTTCATGGTAAAATTTCCCATTTTTAGGGTTAAGATCCTTTGAAGACATTGCTCTCACGCCAGGTTGTCTTAATTTTCATGCTTTGGGTTTTTAGCAAACATTATTTAGAAACTATATTGGAGATACCTGGGAAGGCTGGACGTTTCTGTAAGGAGATATAAGGAAAGTACCATCCTTCAGATAAGCCTACATTATCACAAAGTGGCCCTCATTTTGATTATGTGTGCCATGGCATTAAATTAAAAAACAAATACATACAAACTAGTATAAACACGTGACCCAAGCATCTGCGTCTCCCCTTGCATATACTAGACCTATATTAGAGGTCGATTTCCTCTGACATGTTAGTTTTGCCTATGCCTACGTTGACCGGTGGCCCCCCCCTTAAGTCGTCACTGTGCTCTCCCCACCTTCGCACTGTCTCCCGGGACTGTCATTCATGCCTCTGTGACAGTCCAGAAAACTTGGCCTCTGTGCACCAGTGCCAAATTGAATCTCAGAGACAGTTTTGGCTGAAGTAGAAAAGAATAGCTTTATTGCTTTGTCAGGCAAAGGGGGTCACAGCAGGCTCATGCCCTCAAAATTGTGTGTCCCAACACAGGGGGTTGGGAAGGGTGGAGGCAGGATTTGGTGAGGAGTTTTATGTTGGTTCAAGGGTGGGGTTGCTGATAAGGATCAGGGTGCGTGCAGGGCCTGCACTCCTTTAATCTGGCCTCAGGTGTTCTCCTGATGAGCTCCTGTGGTTCTCAAGGTTATCAAACTGTGACCTTCTCTCTGGAATGAAGAATGCTTCATCAAGTAGTTAACATCTTCCATTCCTTGAGGGTTTTAGCTCTGCAGAAGAGCTCAAAGATATTGTTGTGTGTATCCCTTGAGGGGGAACCAGGACAGCAGCCCCAAGGCTACACTATTGTTCCTTGGCTGTTCCTCCCTTGTCTGTTCATCCCCTTCCTTCCCTGATTAGCAACTGTTTGAACCTGCCCTTTGGAACTCAGGGAAGGTCATGAAGGCTGAAGCCTATTTCCTACAAACAAGGAATGGGGGACACTGAAAGGTTTCTGTGCCCAGGAGCCCCACAGGGTCCTGCTCCATTTCACCACCACTTCTTATTTACCAGCTTCACCCTCTGCTGGAAACAACCGTTCTTCCTTCATTACTCCAGGGCACCAGTGACAAAGCCGAGGTGGAAGCAGATCTTCCGTGAGTGTTTGGAGATATTTGAGGGTGATGATGGTGCAGGATGGGGACAAGTTCAATTCAGATGTCACTGTTTTTAGAAATTTATCAGCGAACCTCCGCTGTGGTGGGTATGTGGTAACTGGGGGAGAGGGAAGATGACTAAATGGAACATTTAACAACTATCCTGTCTTTCCCTCCTCTTAGGAGGTCCTGGAATTTTAGAAGAGAGATGGGGGAGGGTATTTCAGGACAGGACAAGGGAAGGGAGGGAGCTGCAGAGAGCAGGTTGCCTTATTCACGGTTTGCCTGGACCTGGCTCTGTTAGCCCTCAACCTCCAACTAGAAGACCTTTCAAAACGCCTTCGACTTCCAACATCTGGTTAAGCCAGATCATAATGAAAGAAAATCTGCTTAATGAGGTTGGCCTAAGCCTCACATTTTTCACTGTTAGCTCTCTTTCCGGTCTGTCTTTGTAAAAGCTCTTTGAGAGTGTTTAAGCACCTAGTGACAGATGTGGAGATTTAACAAGTTTTAGGCCCCTTGACTTTCTTGGTGGGCTAAAGAGCCTCATCTGCTGTCACTCATCTGATCCAACCTGTCTTCAGATCATGTTAAAATTCCTTTTTGTCACATTCCCCAGAACATAATGAAAAGGCAGATTAGCCTGATTATCGAGGCCCATCAGCTCCATGCTCTTAGTTAAATGATACCCACCACGAACCACCACGGAGCAGAGCTTTGCAGGGTTAGCTGGGTGTGTTATTACAATGCCTTATTTAATAAACTTGCTGTCAGCATCTTAATCCTTGGTCAAGTATAAGCATGAGAATCCTTGTTAGCCATGATTAGGCGACATTGATGGTTGACAACATTTTCTCATCCCGCTGGATTCATTTTCATTAAAACTCTAAATTGGTTAAAAACATTTTTTTTTTCAACAAGAGCACCTGATCGATGGTGTCTGTGCATTTTCATGATGAAGACCTGGGATAAGTAAGTTCAGCTTGATTTTACATTTGGGTTCATGCTGGGATCTATTTCCTATATCTAACCCTTCAGCCTTCTCTTCTGCCTTACCTGTACTTGGGTCCTACCCATCAGACTGGCTAGGTATTCTTCATGTACATGTCCATTCTACTAAAGGTGCAGAATCTTCCACAGAGGGGGCAGTATCCGGAATGGTTTTCTGTCTCCTTTCTCGTCAGAGTCTGAAGTGGAGCTGGGCTGGGTTCTTGGCAGTGCCCAGGGTTCTGGTTAGATTGGCAGATTCTGACCTGACTTACCTCCTTTCCCCCACCTGCCCCCTCCTGGGAGCACTGCCCTGGTGCCCCACCCCCCCATACCTAGTAAGCTTGCCGTGGATGCTTGAGAGGTGAAAGAATAAGGGGCCGAGGGTCCCAGATTGCAAATAAACAACTATTGTCTCTCTTGTCCTGAGAGCTGTGTTCACCTGGGTCCTGATTATCGAGACCCGGGGACAGGATTAAACCTGCAAGGATGTTATTAGGGACAATGCCTATGCGAGAGAAAATGGGGGAGAGCTGTCAGACTCTGATGGAAGTCTGAGCCGAGTGGAGGAGGAGGGAAGGTTGGTGGCAACGTCCTAGATGGCCACGCAGGCAAAGGAAGGTTTAGCCAGCCTCCTGGGGAGTCTTAGAGCCAAGCCTAGTCATGGACCTGCCATGCTCAGACACTGGCTGGGGGCAGCTGGTGGGAAGGGTGGCCTCGGTGAGAAGGTGGTACTTGTTTTCTGAGGGCAGCCCCGAGGCCCTTGGTTAATCCTATATCCTGGAGGTGGAGGTCTATGAGGTGCCCTCCCATGGCTGCCACAGGGCTGGGCCAGAGCTGAGCCTTTTGTAGAGCTGTGGAGGTTTCCTGTCTTGGAGACGCTCTCCCATAGGCCCCTGTGCTTCACTGCTAGGCCTAGTTGCCCACAAGGTCATTGACTGCGCAGGGCCCAGGTCCCCCCACGCATTCCTGCCATCCAAGGCACCATGTTGACTCTGCCAGTGAGAGACGGGGAGTGGAGAGAGGGCCGTGGTGTCAGAGTGAAACTGCAGAGGGCCTTGGGTGCTGTGCTGAGGAGCTCAGAAGCCACCCTGAAGGCGGTGGGGAGCCACTGAAGGGTTTTAGTGTGGAGAGCAGTATGGTTGGCTTTGTGAATAGAACTCTAGCAGGCAGGGGGAATTGCTTGAGGAAGGAGGTGGCAGAGAGGAGAAGCAAGCAGAGAGACTAGTGAGGAAGATGCTGCAGTTATTTGGTTAAGATGATGGTGGAATGAAACACCTGTATCACCTTCTCCATCTGTAACTTCCAGCTACCTCATCAGGGCCTTGTCCTTCCTCGGTCTTTCTTCCCAGGATGCTATGCTTAGGACATCCTTTCTGGAGAGTCTCACCTAGGACTGGTCAGGACCGTAATAACTATTTTCTCCCATTCCTTCCCCTGGCACCAGCTAAACGACTTAGAGTAATAGTTTTAGTGAAGACCAACTTCGTTCAGCTGTGTTTATTTCAGTTCTTGGTGTTTGGGGAGGAACATCAGCCCTCTGGCTCCTGCTCTGGGAGCAGCGATGTTCGATGTTCGTTCGCGATTCCTCATCGGCAGGAAGTTGGTGCTTCATGCTGTCTCTTTGATCTTCCTTTTCACTGTAGTTATATTCCCTTTGCTCTTATCTAACTTTTTCTCAATGTTTCTCCTCCCTTTCCTTCTGGGAGTTCTCTGTGGAAGGTAAGATCTCACTTATCCTGGGCGGTCTCAGATGGCCCTTTCTTGAGAAGGGTGTGTTTTAGATGGCCACACACACCTTCTATTTCATGGTTCTACACCCTGCTCAGTTATTTTCTAGCTCCTACCCTTTTTCTCTTAATACATTGACACCCTAGGCTTATCAGAAGAGGGCACTCTCTATGGAGGGCAGAACTCCTGGGCCTCCCAGTTCCAACTCTTGTCTCTGGAGTTTTGTGTCCCTCTTGGTGGGCTGTTTACTGCTGTCATCACCCACTAGCTTGGGGGCTCTGTTCCCTGATTACCAAGAGAAGACACAGCTTTTTCCCTAAAGCACAGCTGAGACCAGACTGGTATGTGATTCAGACTTTACTGCAGGTTCGCTGGGGACAATGAAGGGGGTTACATGCAGAGAGCTACTTACTATGGGCTGCCAGCTGTGGCTGCAGCTGGAGCAGCTCTGTCTCTGGTGCCTTCCTTTGTAGCCCCCAACTGGTGGCCCTAGTCAAAGATAATTCCCCCATCCCATAACCCAGGAGCACCCTCAGAATCACTGTATTATTACGAGTCCAGCCTAAGAGGGCCAGGTCCACCAAGAGGAAGGCGGTCCCTGCTTCTTATCTCAAGCCTACCTACTGAGTTTGAATGTTCTGTTGTAGGATAATGGACTTTGTGAAGGGTTTGTCCTTTAAAGTAGACCCTACACTGCCACTCACAGCAGTGTGGCTTCACACTGTGGTCAGACGAGGCAATCTAATCAGAACACAATTGCCCAATGACCTCCTGCATGGACATTTGCAGGAGACCTTTCAACCATAGCATGATGGTCTCCTGTCCTGTCCCTCAGTGTGCTCACACTTCAGCCTGAGCTGCCTCTTAAATGCGGATTGCTGGGGTTTTGCTCCCAGCGATTCTGTTTCAGTAGGTCTGAGATGATCCACTGATGAACCTAATACAGCTTATACCCACAGTTTGGTTTCTCTAAGCTGTGTGTCAGGCTCTATGCTTGCCTTTAGCAAGATGGGCTCAACTATGCACGAGGTTCAGCTTCCAAGGAGAAAAGTAGAGGCCAAGGTCAGGTGTGAAGGACAATTGCAAATTAGAAAAAGAGACTTTGGTTTCTGGATCCAAATTAAGAGAACTGGCGGCAGATCTTACCCGTTTATAGCTACCTCTTGGGTATCATATTTCCCATTTAGAATCTCAGTGTTAAAGTTCACAGCCTGTCAAAGCAATTTTTAGTAGGGAGAAGAGGGAGATGGAGTGACACGGGGAAACAAAGGTGATATCTAAGTGTTAGGGTTTTGCACTGAATTCGATATTCTCTGCACTGAAAAGAACCCCTCTTTGTTGGATTGGATTGAATTTATTTGGTGCAAACACACATCCTTTAAGTACCAGTGTATTTTTTATGTTCAAATACTCTTCATGAAAGACCAATAATTATCAGGCACAGCAGTGAATAACACTGTAATCTCTTTATTGCAATTAATTAGTAAGTTGCTACCAATTTTAAGTGAGACAAATGTGTCCATAGTTGGCATGAATATAAAACTACTGAAGTGAAAATTTACTGTTTTCAAATTTGCATTTTGTAATGGAAAACAAATTGCTTTATGTAGAACATTTACTTAATTGTATGTGCTCTAGTGGGGTCTTACCTTAATAGTCTGGCATGTGAAGAAAAGGAACTAGGTTCTAAGCTGAGAAAAAAAGAATAACAGGGAGGTTTTCTACAATAATTTTCAAGGATTGCATGGAGAAGTTTCACCAGTTTTACTCTACATCCACTATACAGAGAATTTTTGAAAATGCACACCATATATGCAACAGTATTCTCTACTGGAGATCAAATCTGTGTTTTCCCTCTGTTCTAGGAAGAGAGAGGGAGAAAGATACCTTGTATGTCTTAAGAGGAATACATCTTATCTCAGGAACAAAATATGTAACTTGACAGAAATGCATATACACAGAATGCAATGTCATTTCCTCTGTCATTTTCCAGTGTAAGTACTATAATAAAAAGTATACTGTGTCGATGATGAAAAACAAAAAAAGGATGGTACCTGAAGAGCACATAACATAGGGACAACCACCTGGTGAATACTTAATAAATGTAAGCTAATAATTATGCTTATAAAGAAACAAAACACCAATTATATGACATTCTGGAAAAGTCAAAACTATAGCAATGGTAAAAAGATCATTGGTTTCCAGGAGTCTGAGGCAGAGAGGGTGTTAGGTGAGGTTTGAACACATTAAGCACCTTTTTAAGATGGTATAATGATCTGTATGATACTATAATGGCAGATATATGATAGCACACATTTGTCAAAATGTATAGAACTTTATAACATAAAGAGTGAACCTTACTGTACACAAATTTAAAAATACCTATTTGGAGGTCGGGGTATTCCTGGATGGAATGCAGAATGTGATAAAACTAATTATATCATGAATGTATGAAATAAATATAACTGTTACAAAAAAAAGATTGCAGGAAGGTCAATTATGATGAATTTCTATTTGCAGCATCAATAAAAACATACTATTCCATTGGCACACATTTTGTACCATGAAGCTCTGTACTATATTTTGTTTCAGTGATTTCTGTTTTTTTAAAACATTTTTCTAAGAACTTCAGGAGACCATGTAAAAATACCATTATGGTTTATAACACTTAAAAATGAAAAAGTAAAGGAAATTGATTCAAAGTCTTAAATTTTACTCATATTTAGGTGATTAAAACCTGTTTCCTATCAAGAAGCTAAGATGCAACACTTATCATTTTACTGATGGGATGGAGTAGGGAGAGGATTTAAGGAAAGGGAGGGTAAGAGTAATTGCTCTTTTTATTTTGAAAAATTTTAAAGTATGATGTTTATATTTTAAAAATTATCTCGAACTTTCAGAAAAGTTGTAAGTACAATACACAACATGCATTTCTCCTGAACCAATTGAGACTAAGTGCTGACATGATGTCCCATTCTTCCCAAATATTGTAGTGTGTTATTTCCTACAGAGGCATTCTCCCACACATTGCAATAAAATCTGAAATAAAACCATCAAAAAAAAAAAAAAAAGAATACATTTTTGAATCACTGACAATACCTCCTACCCCATCCCCATGAAGAGATCTGGGACCCCTGTAGACATACTAAGCAAGGTGTTAGTTCCATTTCCCAGAAAAAGGGGTGTGACTAGACATTTGGGAGCAGCATCTGGGAGGAGAAATGAAGACTGTCTTGGGAGGAGGCTTCCCAGGAAGAAAAGAAGGTGCCTGGGGCTCTGGGTCCATGAGGTGGTGAAAACTGAGCTCACCTCTTTCCTGAAATCTAGGACTGGCTTTCAGTTGAGGAGGTAGTTGAGGATGAGAGCCAATGGAGCGCTCTGATGATGGGCACCCTGCCACCTGGCACCACGTTCTTGGCTCCTCCCTCCTGCCTGCTTGGGCTGTACTCCCAGAGCTCTCTCAGGGGTCCCTGCAGACAGTGATACCCACTAACTCAGGGAGTGTGGCTCAAGTGCCCATACTTTGGAGAGAGGATGAAGCATGAAAGTGCCCCCCAGGGGAAATATGGGTGAGTCTGAAAGACTAGCCATCCCCCTTACATAAGGCTTAATTGTGAGGCAGGGTTTTCTGACAGTGAGGGGAATTAGTCATTGAGATAAAGACCACGTGTACTTTCCTAGGGGCCTTTGACCTAGGAAAGTCTCATCTGTTTGGGACGGATTTTGTGTGGTCTTGCCTGGTGGGGAAGGGGGCACAGCGGATGTGTGCAGGGGGATGGGGAAGAAGGGCAGTCAAGGATACTGAAACAAGTTCACTTCCCACACTGGGATTATCTGCCTACTCATCTCCTGAAATTGGGATGGGTGCCATCACTGTTCCTGCTTCTCCTGGTTTGCTCCAACTCCCCGGGGCATATTAAAAAATACGGAAATCAGGTGCATTATCCTTTATGCTTGGTTTCATAATAATAAATTACTGGAAAAATATGTGCTGTGATGTATCTCTTTTTATCCCACTGAGAGAGGAATCTTCGTAGCACTTTCTCTTGTGAATAGAACTCAATAGTTCTCCTTTGTGTAGTAAAATGGTATTATAGTCATGCTTGATTGTGATATTGCATGTAATTACAAGCCTGTTGAGTTCTGCATTTAAGCCCAGTCTGGGGGATGTGGAATTCAGCTTTTTTCAATCACATAGGATTAAACTTGGCATTCAGGTCTTTTGTATAAAGCCAGTGCTGGCTGGTTAATGAACATTCTGACTGCTAGTGTGAAGAAAAATTAATTCCACTCAGGGTAGTCAGCTAACATGTGCTTACCCTGTTGGACCAATTTTTGTAGAAAAGGACAGTGTCCTTTCTGATGCAGGACCCATGCCCGATTGGTTTGTATCTGTCATACCTGCTGTCAAAATAGTTTGAATATTGCCTCTGACTTATCTCTCTACCTTTTTCACGTATTGGTTGGATTATCAAGCTATAAGCCAAGATATCTTGTCCAGCCTTGAAAATAAGTGCCAACTGACAAATCTAAAATTTATGGGTAACTGATGAAGTGATATGGATTTATGAGAAGCTCCCTCAAGGGCTTCATCCATCAGATGAGACAACTGGGTACTGTTGATATAATCGTTTTATTTACAGTTCATTAAACTTCCAATGGGCAGAATTCCAAACCAGGGTTGGCCATACCTGGTTCCATAGGCCAGTAACAACCCTTACTTGTGATGGTGTCTCCCTGGGGTCCAGAGTAGTACACATGCTCATCTGGTCCATCCATATCCTGGCTTCCATGACTCTCTGATGGGTCAGCTTGCTAGGTTTTCCCTGTAGACACGTGCTTTCGTATAAGAGTGTTACCGAAACTGGATCTGGGTCCCTTTGCCCAACGCACAGCAAAGACAATCTATTGACACCAGGTTGTGGTGAAGGAAAGAATAGCATTTATGGCTGGGTGCCAAGCAAGGGGAATGGGCAGCTAGTGCTCAAAAGACCCAAACTCCCCTATGGCTTTCAGGGGAGGTTTTTAAAAATTAATTAATTATTTATTTTTGGCTGTGCTGGGTCTTCACTGCAGCACGCAGGATCTTTCGTTGTGGTGTGTGGGCTCTTCGTTGGGGTGCTTCTCTCTAGTTGTGGCATGTGGGCTCCAGAGCGCGTGGGCTCTGTAGTTTGTGGCATGGCGAGCTCTCTAGTTGAGGCTTGCGGGCTCAGTAGTTATGGCACGTAGGCTTAGTTGCCCTGCAGCATGTGGGATATTAGTTCTCCGACCAGGGATCGAACCCATGTCCCCTGAACTGGAAGGTAGATTCTTTACTACTGGACCACCAGGGAAGTCCCTCAGGGAAGGGTTTTTAAGGGCAGCATTAGGGGTGTGGGTTGCAGGATGCTTGGTCAGCTCATGGACATTTTTCTGACTGGTTGGTGGTGATAGGAGTTAACATCAACAACCTTCTGGTCCCAACTGGTCTGGGGTTTACATGCCTGTGGTCAGTAGTTTCCATTTGGTGGAAGTCTAGTTTCTGTAAAAACTACTTAGGAATGTTCATCAGACATTTTTAACTATGTCCTTCAGGGAGCAACTAAAGGTTTTCTGACTCTGCTATATGGCTGATCTATTGTTTAAATTGTTACCAGTTTCCTGGCTGAACAGCTATTCTTTGTTACTATGTGTTCACACTTTCCTAATCATTAACCCTTGAGCCAACCTTCTGAGACTCAGAAGAGGCCTAAAGCAAAGACTTTTACTTCAAGAGACAGGGGATATGGGGTGGGGTGGGGGTTGTATTCCAGAGAGAGTCCTGAAGTGCGCTGCTTGGCTTCAAGAGGATGAAAGTTGACCCCCTGCTCCCCACTGGAGTCCTTGGTTCTGAATGTTGTACCCTACATTGAATTTCTGAGACTTGCTACTCTGCCTAGAAGGGCTAAGAATTGGGAGGAAGATGGGAAAAGGTAAAACGCTTTGGGATTTCGGTAAGAGCAGTAAGGTTGGAGATTGCACTTCTCGTCCAATTTTCCTGAGCCGTCGTAAACTATTCTTGTCAAGCAAAGTCAGTCCTATGTTGTAGACCTGTCCTGATCTACTATTCCAAACATATACTTATTACTTAAAATAATAATAATAAGTAGGATAATAGCTGTCATGTAGTAGAGCAATGGCCATGTACCAAACCCAGGGCTAGTGGTTTCACATACATTATTTCATTTAATTTTTAGAATAACAACCCTGTAAGTAGGAATTATTTCCCACCTCTTATGGATAAATAACTTGAAGCCCTGAGTGACTTAGTAACTTTCCCACATTTACTTAGCCTAGCTCTGCCCAGCACCAAAGCCCACAGTCCATCCTTGCCACTGTGTGGCCTCCCAAGGAAACTCAATTGTTCCACCTGGCCAATGCATCTTCTAAAATGAGATCCAGGTAAGTGTTTTATGTGTTCCAACTTTGTATGCAAAGTTTACATTTCCTTTAAAATTCCCCTGCTCACTCCTCTAGTCAAGGTTAACTTGGACGCAGAAAGTTCTTCAAATATTCAGACCACCTGTCACCCACGGAATGTTCTGAACCTTGACAGTCTCAGAAGTGTTCCTCCCGTTGCATGAAAACAGCTCTCTCTGGCTTATAATTAGAAGTGAAATAATTTTAAATGGCTTCCACATGGCTCAGCTTTCAAAGAGGTTCCAGTTACATATAACTCCACATAAACAGATAATCAGAGGCCAGAGCCAGAGAGCACAGTTCCTGGCTCCTAACTGGCATGAAGCAGGGACATCTGCTCTGCATGAAGCCTGGGTCAGTCTGGCCTCCTCATCTGTGACCTCCTGCGGTTGGTGGCGGGGGTGGGGGGGGACTCGCCCTGGATTGCATAAAGACCTCACAGGGGCATTGAAAAATGGGATTTAATCAACTTGATAATAATTTCTTGAACAGAAGACCTAATTGGTTTGAATCCTTCCTTAACCACCATTAATTATTTTGGGATTGAATGCCCATCTTATAAAAAAAATGTTTTCCTTCCAGAGGTAGAATTTCTTGCCTTGGTTGCAAGTCCAAACAATTTCCCTTAAAAGACTCCATCAGAGATGAATCTGAAATGATTCTACTCTCTTCCTACTGAGGATGAATTTTGCAGATTGGAGGATATGGAACACCACATATTCAGCAAGTTTCATCTCAGTCTTCCCGTCCATTTCTTCAACGCCCCCCACCCACCCTTTATTATTGCTATTATTTTTAAATTCCAAACCTGGATGGAGGTTGTGGGAATTGGACAACGGAGCAACCTACAGGCCCTGGGGCTGAGGTCTCCCTGAAAACTGTCTCTGTTTTTCCAGAAGGCCAGTTTTTCTGAATGTACCTGGAACGGAAGGGTCCTAACTTACCTTACTCCGGAAATTTTTGAGCTCCTGAGAAGGCTGCTGAGAGCTGAAGGCTCCTCTAAATGAGGTCTGGAGGAACAGTATGTGCTTGTGAGTGAGGCAGAGGGATATTTATTTTAGAACTTTGGTCTAGGGTTCTAGTACCCACCCCCCTCCCCCCTCAGCTGCTCATACTATCTCTCGTTCCTTAGCAAGTCTAAGTCCTATCCAGCCTTTGTATGATGGTTTGGGGCCATATCTTCTCCATAGATTCTTTCTACCAAGTCTGGTCTTCATTGATTTAATTAATTAGTTAAACGTTATCAATTTTAATCTAATATTGGAATGACTAGCTACTCATGCAAGGTATTGGCCTAGATGTACTTTGTGGGGTTGCAAAGAATAACCAAATTTAGATCCTACCCTGAAGAGTTTACAGTCCACAAGGAGAGAAGTCAAGTATAGCTGGGGATGGGGAAGGATACAAATATGCAAGCCGTTACTCTATGGTGTCTTTCGAAAAATTAATTAATTAATTAATTTTTGGCTGTGTTGGGTCTTCGTTGCTGTGCGCAGGCTTTCTCTAGTTGTGGTGAGTGGGGGTTACTCTTCATTTTGTTGCACGGGCTTCTCATTGTGGTGGCTTCTCTTGTTGTGGAGCACGGGCTCTAGGCACGCAGGCTTCAGTAGTTGTGGCATGCAGGCTCAGTAGTTGTGGCTCGCGGGCTTAATTGCTCCGCAGCATGTGGGATCTTCCTGGACCAGGGATCGAACCCATGTCTCCTGCATTGGCAGGTGGATTCTTAACCACTGCGCCACGAGGGAAGTTCCCTCTATGGTGTCTTAAGGTAGAAAGCAATACAATGTAATGAAAGAAGATGTGAGGAAACGTCCCAAAGGACTCCCTCCCCTGAGGGGCAGAGAACCTCTGAAAAGGTTCTCTCTAGTTTGAAGGTTCTTTGAGATACACAATGTTCACTTGAGCCAGGTGAAATCTGCTTTGGATTTTTATTTCTATTTATTTCCTAGTTGCTGGAAAGAGGACCTTCACGGCAGATGTGGATAGCAGGTTTAAAATGGGGTGGGGATTTAGTGAGCCCTACCGGTAGGAATGAAAGTGAAAGGCAGACACCCAGTGCTGTGGATGGCTTCCAGCTCAAGAAGGTGTAAGAACCAGCAAGCAGGGACCACAGTCAGAAGAGGCTTGTGAGCTTCCTTAAACTGGTGACTTGTCTCACATTTATTATGTCTGTTACCTCCCCCTCCCCAGTGTTACCCCCTAGGGATTGAAAGATTGAGGGTAAAGCCCTAGGCGAATGGGCTCAGTGCCCCTCTTTCTTGGGGCAGGAAGGAAGGCAGGGCCTGAGGAGATTGGGCCAGACGAGGCAGAAGAGTGGGGATCTGCTGGGTCAGAACAGGAGCAAGAGAGAAGATGAGCAAGCAAGTCCTGGGGGCAGATGGGCGGGAAAGTGACCTGGTCTTGGCATAGGAAGGCTTCTGGGATCCCTGGCACAAGCAGGAAGGAGTGCTAGAGAGGTTCTGAGGAGAGAGAATTACTCTTGGCTTGGGGGATCAAGGCAGGTTGGCTCCATGGAGGAGACTGAACGTCACTGGAGCCCTGAAAGACAATCTAGATCCAGGTGCTTCCCAGTTTAAGGGAAGAGAATATGTGTAAGACAGAAAGGTAGGAAAGAATGGGGTGAGGGTGTGAAACAGGAAGTCATCCGGTTTGGTTGGCAAGAAGGGAAGGGGCAGGCGTAAGGGTGGAAAGGTAGGTAGGGGCCAGATGGTGGCAGCTAAGGAGATTGGGCAGTGGGGGAGGGTCACTGGAGGCTCTGTGAGGGTGTAGAGCTGTACTTTAGGGAGATTAATCTGGCAGCAGGGTGGAGAGAGGTTGGAGGGGGAGAGAGGTCAGGAAGCCATTGCTGTAATATAGGAGGGGTTAAGGTAATAGGGTCTGTATCATTCAGGATTGATTTCCTCTGCCTGTATCAGTAACTTCCACGAGTTACAAGTTTCTCTCTCATGTAAAAGAAGTGGGGGTGAGCAATCAAGAACTGATATGTAAGCTCCATCATTATCAGGGATTTAGTCTTCTCTAGCGCTTTGCTTTGCCATCCCTAGGGAGCTGCCATTTTAGTTAACATTGATCCAGCAGCAAAATAGAGGAAAGGTGTAGAAAAGCATGTTTGTTTAAGAAAAACTTCCCAGAAGTGCCATGGGATACTTTTACTTACTTCTCATTGGCTAGAAATTGTCATGCGGCTACACCTAATTGAAGGGGAGTCTGGGAAATGGAGTCTTTTGGCTGGGTGGCCATGTGGCTGGCTAAAACTGAGGGTTCTTTGATTAAAGAGAAAGGGGAGAAGGCGTGTAGGGGAAGGCAATTAATTTGTAGACTCTGTCTCAGAGCCTATCAGTTAATTCAAGTAGTGGCAAAGAGAATGGAGAGGAAGGGCAGAATATATGAGACATTCAGTGACATAGTAACTGGGCTTGACAGCTGTTTAGAAATGGCATGAAAATAGGAGAGGTTTGGAGCCTGGGTAAAGTGAAGTGGTGGAAACGATAGTTATTATGTGTCAGGCACTATTCTAAGTGCTTTCACGTGGATTTTTACGTTGAGTCCTCATAACAACCCTATGAGATAGGTCCTAGTATTATTATTATATATTTTTTAAAATATATATTTCCCATCACACTCTTT
>NW_006769686.1:1130379-1131382 GCF_000442215.2 Lipotes vexillifer | reverse complement strand
CTCTTTCAAAATCACATAATCCAAATTTATATGACACATATTCCTAGTAAAATAATAGGTCCTAGTATTATTATCTCTATTTTGCAGATGAAGAAAATGGGGCCTGGGGAGGGTAATTTGCTTGCCCAAAGTGATTCAGTCAGTAGCAGAACCAGAATTTGAACCCAGGCAGCTGGTCCAGAGCCTGTGCCCTTAATCAATATGCTGTGGTGGCAAAGAATAGAGAGAGGAGACTCAGGAACACCTAGATTCCTACGCTCACACCATGTCTTTTCTTCACAATATTCCCCCATTCCCTTGAGTGTTTTTCTCTTTGGTAGTGCTCAGTGGTAGATGGTAAAGACAACTTTTTGAGCTGATGTTTGCACATGGGCTTGGAAGAGCACCGGAAGTGCTGACAACCTGTCCCTTGTTTTGGTCATTGACAATTTTGAGCTTTGGCCTGAGTGGGGACTGACCCCTGGCAATGCCTTGGGGGGCCTGAGGGTGGTTCTGGGGGCTGCATCTCAGGAGATTTCCCAGTCAGTCCGGAAATCGACTGCCCAGAACCCATGTTTCCAGGTACAAATGGGGCAACAAAGGAACGAAAAGCCAAGAAAGAAACGGTAGGGCCCAGAGCTTGGGTAGCTCAGGCCCGGGAAAGTCTGGATGGGGAGTTAGGAAGGTGGGCTCTGGACAGACTCAAAACAGGGAGCTCTTAGTATGGTTTCTGGGGATAGTGGGCAGCTCTGTGCTCCAAGGGCTTGGGGATGTAGCTTTGGAAGGGACAGAAGAGATTCTTTCCGTGGCCGAATGCTTGAAAACAACATTCTCTGTCTGCCCATTGCGCTGTTTTGCAGAAAGCATGATTGAGGTCAAGTCTGTGCCAGGGCTAAAGACCAAGAATGGAGTAATGTCTGCAGAGAGAAGGGCAATTAGCAAATTCCTTAATTAGAGCTGGGTTCTGATTTCTGTAGTCAATTCTTATCACTAGTTAGGTTTCTTTTTTTTTTTTTTTTTGCGG
>NW_006769686.1:1100508-1130224 GCF_000442215.2 Lipotes vexillifer | reverse complement strand
GTTAGGTTTTTTTTTTTTTTTTTTTTTTGCGGTACGCGGGCCTCTCACTGTTGTGGCCTCTCCCATTGTGGAACACAGACTCTGGACGCACAGGCTCAGCGGCCATGGCTCACGGGCCCAGCTGCTCTGCGGCATGTGGGATCTTCCCGGACCGGGGCACTAACCCGCGTCCCCTGCATCGGCAGGCGGACTCTCAACCACTGCGCCACCAGGGAAGCCCACTAGTTAGGTTTTAACTCAGCTCCTTTGGCCTGAAATGCACAGCCACAGAGTTCAGAAAATCAGGGTCCAGGGATCTTGGATAAAGTAAGTAAGACCTGGTTTCCCTTTCTGTAAAAAGATTATCACAAAAAACCTTATTTCCTGAGACTGTGAGGATCCAAAGCATTGACATGTGAAAGTGCTGACAAGCCCTCAAGTTTAGTTATCAATTACTTAGTGATAACGATGCCTTATGAGTCATTAATGCCTGCTAGTAAATGATTTGGTGCTTAAATTTCATGCTTCGTCAAATTCACTGTCTTCCATTTCTCACCAAGGTGCTGTTCTGCCCTGGCTCCTGTAATCAAAGCTTGGAGATTTACTTAGGCACCAAAAGATTAATCTTGACAAAATTCATGAAGTTTCTATTTTTTTTCTGTTTACCGAGCATTAGTTATCATCCCTGGGATTTGACACCTTCTTTTTATTCTGATGGGAATTTGTATTTAAATATATATTTAGAGAATATCTTGTGAAAACTGCAGTTTGTCGACTTGTGGGCAAAGGGCTTTCCTTGAACAAAAGTCTCACACTGGAACGAGCCTCGATGTTTTGACATACAGTGCCTCCATTCTAGGTTGTTACTGAATATGTCCATCTCTCATTCCACGCCTCCTTCCTTTCTTTCAAACAAGATTTAATTGCAAGAGACCAAACTCATCTGTAATTATCTTGTTCTAAAGATGCAGACAGGAATGAGATGTAGCTCCGTCCTCAGTAAGCTCACCATCTGGGAGAGAAGACAAACTTGAAAATAAATAATTGTAATATGGTGAGACAAATGCCATTAAATAAATATATACAGGGTACAGAGGTGGCATTTCAATAGGAAGGAGCAAATGCATCTTGGCATTTTAACAGGAGGAAAATGCATCTTGGCGTTATCACCGTCTAAATATGCAACCCCAGAACTCAGTCATCACTCAGTGAAACTGACTCTCCTTGATTGTGTATCATGTTAATTTAACAATCCTTTAATTTCAGAGATTAAGAAGGAATTTGGGTCTTTATTAGTCAGCCTCTTCCTTCTTTCATCTCATTGTACTTCTTAATTCCTAATTTATGTATTTACAATGCAAAAACACATTGGGTCATTCCTGCCACCCCCATTCTCTCCCATGACCTCTCTATGTGTTGTTTAGTTTTTCCATTATAAATCTTTAATGTGTATATATATAAAAAAATAAATAAAATTCAAAAATTCAAAAAAAAGCTTTAATGTGGGGGTGGGTGGGATGAATTGGGAGTTTGGGATTGACATATATACACTATTGATACTGTGTATAAAATATATAACTAATGGGAACCTACTGTGTCATTCAGAGTACTCTACTCAATGCTCTGTGGTGACCTAAATGGGAAGGAAATCCAAAAAGGAGGGGACGTATGTATATGTATAGCTGATCCACTTTGCTGTACAGTAGAAACTAACACAACATTGTAAAGCAACTATACTCCAATAAAAATTAATTAAAACAATTTTAATTTGTGTAACTGTATTCCTTTCTTTAAAATCCAACCTTGTCGCATCAGATTTGCAAAAATTTGAAAGCTTGACAATACATTTTTTGGCAAGGCTGTGGGGAAGCTGGTATTCTCATACATTGTTGATGGGAATGAAAAATGGTACAATTCCTATGGAACGAAATTTGGTAATATCTAACAAAACTATATGTGCATTTATCCTCTGATCCAGCAATCTGACTTCTAGGAATTTATCCTGATATGCTTCCAACAATATGAAAACACAAATACACAAGTTTACTATTGATACATTTAATGTTGAATGTTATTATATTTAAATATTACAAATATTATACAAAGTACAAATATCACAAGGTAGCGTTATTTGTAATCACAGAAACATTGGAAACCACTTCAATGTCCAAACATAGGAAATTGATTGAAAAAATTATGGTACTCACACACAATGGAGTGCTATGTGGTTATAAACAAGAATGAGGACGAGCTCTGTGAACTGACATGGAGTGATTTCTAGGAGATATTGTTAAGTGAAAAAAGCAAAGTGCAAAAGAACATATATAGTATGCTACCTTTTGTGTAAGAAAGAAGGAAAGTCAGAAAACATATATATTTGCTTATCTTTACAAAAGAAACACAAGAAGGATAAATCAGGAAACATTAAAGTAGGTTACCTACAACAGGTGGGGGGAATAGGGCAGAGGAGATATGGTGGGAGTAATACTTCTCTGAGTGTATATCTTTTTGCATAGTTCTGACCTTAAGAAGTGTGTTAATGTTCTGCAGATTTAAAAATAAAATGAATAAGAAAAAAAAATAATAAGGATGGGAAGGGGAAAAAAATCTCTAAAACTGAAAGCAAACTGAGCCAAATCACCCAATCATACTTCAAATGAATAACATAACGGAAGAGAGAGAGAAAGAAAGAAATGACTAATTCAGGTTACTTATGAGCACCTCAGTCTTGGGTGGGAACATGGGGTAGTGGGGAATTGCACACAAATCCTGAACTCTTTTTAGTGGGCTTGTTTTTTGTATGGTTAAGGAAAAGCAGTTCTGAAAAAATTTTGTTTGTATTATAGGATTAAACAAAGGAGTACAGGTGGCTAAAACAACACAGGTTTGAACCACATGGATCCACTTATATACAGATATTTTTAAAATAAATACTACAGTACTATACAATCTGAGGTTGGTTGAATCTGTGGATGTCAAACTGCAGATATAGAGGGATAACTATGAAGTTATATGAGGATTTTCAACTATGTGGTGGGGGGGTGGCACCCCTAACCTCCCCATGTTGTTCAGGGGTCAACTGTAAATATATTGTTGTTCTTGGGAGCCAGGGTTCTTCCTAGGGAAGAAGGGCCGTAATATGGAATGTGGGAAGGCAAAAAGAACCCTCCTGGGATGGATTGAAATTGGAGGTATCAGTGTGTACCATATTTCTAAAACATATATAGTATGTGTTTATACATGTATATACACGCATATATGTATATTTATACATATGAATGTATATACATGTGTACATTACCTAGCTTTGTCTGCTGAAGGGGCCAAGAAGCAATAACACCTCATTTACACTGAGCACACCTAGTGCCCAGGTCTTGGTCTCTAATACCATTCCCTACTGAAAGTAGGGCCCCTGGGAGAAACAGCTGATTCCAGGGCTGGGGCAGGGTAGGTATGAGATGAGTCTAGAACATTTAGTTATGCTAGAAATTAAGAAAGTGCTAGAAAAAAAGATAGAAGCATGTCACAAGGACACAGGAGCCAGCTTGAAAGCATTCCTACGAGTTAAATCTGGGACAATTTGAATACCAAAAAAATTAAATAAAATGATGACTCATAGACCATTAAAAATAGGAATTCACGAGTCCCTACCAATAACAAATGAATATACTAATAATTAATATATGGGGAGGAGGGAGGGGTGTTGCATACAATTAAATGCTGAATGTGAACTGGTAAATTGGGAGAAGGTACTAGAGTTGGAAAGTTAGCATTTTGCAACCTTTATGGAAAAGATTAGATCAAGCAAGAATTATCAATGCATGCTAAATTTAGGGGGAAATTTAGACGAGGAACAGGATATTTGTATGGTCTTAAAGTATCTTGCACAGACTGATTACTAGTTCCAAGGGAAAAAATTAGCTATTACACAGTGGAGAAATTTGACATCTTGACTGGTCAAAATTTGCATCAGTGATGAGAGCAGATGGACATCACATGCTTCTAGATGTGATACCCTGAGAAAGATAGAACAGCACCTATGTAGTATCTGGGCCAAGATTGTGAAATCATGAGGAAACATTAGACAAACTCCAAATGAGAAATATTTTATTGAAAATGGGGGAGAGGGGAGCTCTATACTAAAAAAATATCATCATGGATGACCAGGAAAGACTCTGGAAGTGTTCCAGATTAAAGAAGGGTAAAGAGACATCACAGCTAAATGCAATCCTTGACCCCAGGCTGGATTCTTTACTGGGGTGAAAATGCTGTAAGGACATTATTAGATCAATTGACAAAAATGGGATATGGACAGTAGATTAGATTACGGTATTGTTCCAATGTTAAATTTACTGAGGATGATAACCATACTATATGTATGTAAGAGAATGTCTCTATTCAGAGGAAATACAATTAATGTATTTAGGGATAAGTGGCCATGATCTATGTAATTTCCTTAAAAAAATCAAGGGAAAATATTACATGTGAGAGAGAGAGAGAGAGAGAGAGAGAGAGAGAGAGAGAGAGAGAGAGAGCAAGAGGAAATAGTAAAGCAAGCAAATAATAAAGCACATGGGTAAACTGTCAGCAATAGGTGAATCCAGGTAAAAGAAAATCAGGCATTCTTTTACTATTTTTACTGTCGTACATTTTCTCTAAGTTTAAAGTTATTTTCAAATAGAAGGTTAAAAATTTAATCTTGCATATCCTGCTTTAATGGAGGAACATTTATCTCCCTACTATTCTGTTTTGGTTCTGGGGACCATGTTGAAGTCTGACCACTTGTTAGAATAGAAAATATCAGTAATTAAGAACCACACACCCCCTTTTTTTTTTTTGTAGTGAAGCCTTTTCTTTGGCAATGAAATCTTATGTGGAACATCAAGCTGTAGAAGAGATGAGAGAGGGGCTGTTCTGATTGAAGCATGTGTGTATTTGTGTGGGGGGGTATTAGAGTCCTGTCTGCCTGTCTACTCCACCTCCTGCTCCCAGGTGAGCAGCCCGAAGGCATCTCCAGGGAAGGGAGTTTGACAACCACTACTCTAAATTAAACTGGTCATGGTCCAACTGACCTTAGTAACCACTGAGTGAGAATGACTATTCTGAGATTGGGTGAAAACCTCAGGATTACTTCACAGCAGTTGGCTTGGACTTTTTGGATGTGTCCTAATGCATGCCTTCACTAATAAATGACCAGTTTTTTTCCTGTCTCTCCATGAGGTTATTCCATCCTTGGCCTGCGGTTCATACTCCACAGGTATTCAGCAACAAGGAGCTCTTTGTCAAGCCCAGTGTGAGATTGTTTCAAAGGATTAAGTCGTTTTTGAAGAAGTATGTAGAGATAAGACTTGTATAAACAGAATCATATTTTCTCATAGTTGCTTCATGGTTGCTTGGGATTCATTTTCAAATGGCTGTGGGGTCTCACAGATGGGATTTATGTTTATCCAACCATTTTCTTCCTTTTCTTTCAGGTAGTTAAGGGTCTTGAACACATTTGGTGGCGAGAAACTTGGCACTATAAGAAAACTTTGGCAAACCTTTTTGTAAACTGACCCAACACCCTCCAGATTAACTGCTCTGAAAGGTGGATAGTTGACCTTTGAACAACACGGGTTTGAGCTGTGCTGGTCCACTTATACGTGGATGTTTTTCTAGTAAACATGACAGTACTACACAATCCACTGTTAGTTGAATCCTTGGGTGTAGAACCTCAGATCTGGAGGAACTGCTTGTATGGAGGACCGACTATAAGTTATACTCAAATTTTCAACTGTGTGGAGAGTCGGCACCCCTAACCACCACGTTGTTCAAGGGTCAACCGTATTTGTATCTGCTTTAAAACTCAAACCCTAGTGAAAAAATATTTAAGAGCATTATTTACTCAACAAGCCTCGGAAGAGTGTACCTAACATATTCATTTTATTTAAGGTGTGACCATCTTAGTGATTCACCTCAAGTCTCTGTAAGGCTTTTTGCAGGACCCAAGACTTGAGTCACTACCTGTCCCATTGTTCTTTTCATAGGAAGACAAATCCCCCCTACAGTGAACTGTTGCAAAGCTAAGGATAGAGATGACCCTTAGATTTAATCTATTGTGACAATTCCTGTTGATTGGTAGTGAGTTCCTGGATTCCTACGTTGAGAGGGATTCTGGGGCAGCATTTGGGCTTGGTGAGAATGAGTGTCATGATTGATTTGTGATGTCTGCTTGGGGTATGGAATGGGGAAGTTATCCAGGTGTATGCAACATTCGTGATGGTCCTGGCCTAAAAGTAACTCCCAGGGGCCCTGTTTTGTTGGAAAGAACATATTTCCCCATTGGCCATAAGTGCTGGTCTACTTTATGTGCTTTCTTACTACAAACAAAAAAATGTTGCTCACCATTCCAGTTCTACAAGGATCAAGTAATGAGCCGCTGCAGTTGCTGACCTACAGTACACCCTGAAAGGAACTCAGGATGAAGCATTCTGTGTTTTAAGATATATGAACCCCTGTTAAGATGCATATCTAAGGAAGAATTTCAATGACCCCAGATTCTTGCATCTTCCCATACATAGATAAGCACTAAAGTCATTAACTTGAGATTTTGTGTGTGTGTGTGTGATTAGCGGTAATCTTTTACTAAGATGTGTGCTTGTACATGTATTTCCCAACCAAAAAAATTCATATATATATACTTGCCTCTCCCCTACCTGTTTGGAGCAGTTCCTCAGAGCTCTCTGAGAGGCTATTTCCCAGGCTATAGTCTTCAGCAAGACACTGAATAAAATTCAACTCTCAGCTCTTACGTCTTGTGTGTGTGTGTGTGTGTGTGTGTGTGTGTGTGTGTATGTGTGTGTGTGAGTGTCCAGCTGACATTACTAAACAAGGAATCTTGGCTCTGGATCTCCAGATTAGATATGGGAGGAATTGGAGAAACCTCACTGAGGCTTTGAGGTGTTTCTCCTGCACACGTATGGCACCCAATGCCACAAAGGAATCCTTAGTGGAGGGCATGGCAAAAAGCAGAGTTAAAAGTCTTCTATACCTCATTTGGGTTCAATTGCTTGGCCTGCTCATCTTGAGATTTGAGAGTGCAAGTCTTTCTTTTTAAGATTTCAGAATCCTGACATTCTTGTACTATATGAACTCAGTGATATTTCCTTGTTATTTAAGTGTCAAGAAAAGTCGACCCTGGCAAAGCCCAGCCTCTCTCAGAAACTTCCTCAGTACTGAGACATGAGAAACAGAACAGAATTTAGAGACAATTCCTCTGTGAAGCTATATGCCTGATCTTCACACACGGGTGCAATATTTTCCTCCTTTAATTCCTGGGCATTTTGTATCTCTCCTAGGGAGCTGTGTAGTGATTCTTGACAGCCTTCCCACTGAGATCCTTCTTATCTACCGCCCTCCCACATTAGTTGATAAGAACCTTTCAATAAACCTTTAATCAGTTAACATTTTTGAAGGCCATTTATTATGTCTTGCTTCTCTTTGTTTTCTCACATTCCTGGCAATGATGCAAAGCTCCTGAGACCCCGTTATGCATTTGCAAAATGGATTGTTTCAAAAAGACTTGTTTGTGGAATTATTTGTCAGGATAAGAATAAAAAAGCTGGCTGAGCGATGTGAATCCTGGCAATTCGTGATAGAACTGGGCCTTCTTTCCCCCTCCTCCGTTCGCATGTTCGGATTTGAGTTACTTCTGGAAATCCACACAGAAGGCTCCCTGAAGACCAGTACTTGGAGGTGTTCTTACCTGGAGGCAGGGTATTAAAAGCAGCACTCAGAACGATTCAATGTGTGTTTTATTCACAAACAGCCCCGAATAAGGAAGACCTTGTGCGGGAAGATGTTGTCATACTTCCCAGTAACTGTGCTTGAATTAGCCAGTGTGACCCTCCCTTCCCTCCAGCAGAAAACAGCTCCCCGTTCATGCATTCCTTTCACGCCAGACCCTGTTTACACAGACACTTGCCTGGGTCGACTCTAACTTTGGGGCAGACAAATAAACTTGAGCACGGAGGCAAAAATACCTCCATCGAGAGAAGTCGCGGAGAGAAGTGGGTCCTCCCCGCTCCCCCATCAGAACAGAAATAGGTGTGGGGAAGTGAGAGTGGGAGGTTTAAGTAGCACTGTTTAGGGGGCAAAAGGAGGATCCACTGCCTGTTTTGAAAATTGTATAAAATGGCTCTTCCCTGTCTCACTCCCCGCTGCCTCCTTCCCCCATGGCTGAGGAATTTGTGAAGATCTTTTAATAAAAAGTTGAAACTAGCAAGAAAAGATACTGAAATGACATGGGTAGATATGCTTTATTGCTTTAATGGAAAGAAATTGAAAGCACATTAAAATTTGAGTTTCAGAGAATTTTCATGTAATTCTTCAATGTATTGTCCCAACTTTATTCTCTCCTGGTAGCTTGTCTTGACATGACCATGGTTTGAGATACTTTGAAGAGTCCAAGAAAATAATTTGGTTGTTGATGAGAGATGTAAAAAAATACACCCACAAAACCCTGAGGTATTTAGTAATTTTGAATCCAGATTACTATGGTAACCAACGGGACTCTGAATTCTGACAGATAATTTAGAACGCAGGCACCTAACCATACCTGTTACACACCTGCCTGTCCCTCGAAACTCACCTCCAGTCTCTCTCCCCATCATTCACCAGGCTCCAGGCCTTAAACATGCTGTGCCCTTTGCCCTTTCCCATCTGAGAGTTGCCCAAGGGTGCTGTGCCCTGTCCAGGAAGGCTGTTCCCCTGAGCACCACTGCAGGCATTGGCTGACGCCTCCAGCTTAAGTCTTCCCCTCTGGCAGGCCTGCCCTGGTCACCCTTGTTGAGGGTGATCCATAATACAGATCTTATTCTTTGTTTTAGCCTCCTTTTTAGATCCTTCAAAGTGTCCAACAAAATTCAAAATTATTTTATTGGTTAGTTTACTAGTTTGGGGTGTCCCCGAAATGGAACCTCCTTGAAGGCTGGGACTCTGTCCGTCTGCTTTACCAGAGTGGCCAGCCCCAGCTGCTTGTTGAACAGATGAAGTCGTGAATTGTGGCAAGTCCCTAAGTGGAGCTGGCAGGAACAAATCACAGGGAGCCACTTGCTGCCAGAGCCAGGCTGGCACGGAGAGGGATAGGCCAGGCTAGGTGCAGGTGCCAGGTGGAAAAACAGGAAGAAAAGCTGAGCTTTTCACTGGAATCCTTCTGACTCCGGGTGCTCTCTCCATATTCTAGTGGCAAGGTCATGTGAGTCAGCCCAGGCATGGGCTTGAGGCTGTGTCTTTTCTGGCAAAAGGGGGGATGTGGGTCATAGTCACTACTTTTAATATTAACAATATAGCTTGGAGTTTTTCCTGGAAAAATGTGGCCTCTCAATAGCAGACATTCAGTAGGCCATGAAGGTGCCTTCCTGGCCAGGCATGGTGCTGGAGTCATAGCAGGTACAGGGTGGAAGGGGACAGACGGCGACTCAGTGTCCGGAGGGGAGACCGACGTGTAAATGATGATAACACAGAGTGACAAGTGCCGCTACTGAGGGGAGCACAGGAGGGACCGAGGGGGTGCGTGGAGGAGGCTCTCCAGGATGGTCACCCTCAGCTTGTTGCCGCCTCGCTGGTTCCTTAAAAGAGGATTTGGTGACCTCTGCTGGGGAATGACACCACCAGCCTGAACTGAGCCAGGCCGGTCCACGGAGAGAGGGGAGATTTGCACAGAACCAAGGAGGTTTTCTAAAGTAAAATATTGGCTTTAAGAGATAAAGCTTGAAGGAGATTTGATAAAAGGTGGACTTGGACCAATAGCAGATAGAAAACACTTTATGAGCAAGGCCAGAGAGTGGAGAAGGCTGGAAGGGGGTAGGGATGGGAAAATGAGAGGGGAAGGCAGCTCCCCTGGATGGGTAAATGGACCTGGAGGCCTAGCTGAGTGGGTTCAGCTGTCTGGGGACTTGGATGAAGCAATTCCACCCCTAAGAATTTATTCTCAGGAGCCAATCAGATACACGTTCAAAGACCTTACACTGACGGTAAACACTAGAGTTGCTAAACACAGGGATCAATTATCAATTAAATGATTTATGGTATACCTAAAATATGATAGGACCATTAAAAATGATGGTGCAGTGAATTCCCTGGCAGTCCAGTGGTTAGCACTCTGTTCTTTCAGTGCCGAGGGTGCAGGTTCAATCCCTGGTAGGGGAACTAAGAACCTGTGTGATGAAGCCAAAAAAAAAAAAAAAATGATGGTGCAGTTTTATTTATATTGGGATGAAAAGACATTCAAGAGACAGTGAATAAGAACATATTCAATCCATATATTGGGATGGAAATATATATTAAGAGATATTGATAAGTAAAAAAAACAGATTACAAAACAATATTAAAAACATATAAAGGTCCAGAAGTAAACACACAGTGCTTACAGTGGTGGCAGGGGAGGTTTAAGAGCCATTGTTTATCTTTTGCTTTACACTTTTATGTGTCCCCTCTACCCACAATGAACAGGCATTAAATTTACAACCAGAAAATCAGTAAAGTTATTTCCATTTTGAAAGGAAAAATCCACAGGTTTTTAAAAGAGATGATTAGGGCTAGAATCCCAATTGAGTAAGTGATGGATAAGAAATGCTGCATTCCTATTTCATAATTTTCCAAGGAGATTCTTCCAGCAGGCAGAGGCTCTGGATCCTGTGGTTTAGGTCTAGGTGGAGAGATGAACCCTTCTCTGGGTTTGCTCCCCAGTACTGACCTAGGGGTTGGGATGTGCTCCCTCTGTAATGCTCCACAATAGGCATGAGAAAGGAGGCACCTTCACTGAATGTTAGAATCGCTAGGGGAGCTGACATTAACACCTGTCTGTGCCCATGTCCCACCCCTCAGACCAATTAAAGCCAGATCTCTAGGGATGAGGCCCCACAATGCTATTCTGCAGCCAGGGTTGAGTACCTCTCGATAAGAGGATAATGCATAAAAAATAAACAGACAGCATCCTAAATTTGGACCTGGGCTTTCCGGCCCTGAGTGTTAATCTTTGAAAAGGAGATGCCTTGGTCAAGCACATGCACAAATAAAGGCTCGGGGAAGTCCCACAGTAAAGAAATCTGTTTCTCCTGGTGTTTCCAATTGTATCTGCCCATGGAAACCTTTGTCTAGGGCAACCCTTTATCTTGGGTCACAGTGGACTGGCAGCAGGAGCCCTGAGTCTTTCTTGAATGCCACATAATTTGGCCACCCTGTGGGGACACTCTGCAATGTCCCTAAAATCCTAGTAAGACCAAAGGGGATCTCCAGACACAGCTGTAGAGGTGAATGGGGAGTTTCCATTCTGGAACTTTGAGGCAAGCCTATTGCCCACTAGAGCACCTGACCTGGGACAGTGGGGAGGGGACACCCTGGCTACAGATTCAGGTGTACACAGGAGGAAAATGAGGTCCAGATAGGTTCCTGAGTGCCTGTCCCAAATCATGCAACTGGGAAGGAGCCCAAAGGGGACTAAAATCCAGACTTTCTGCTTCTCAGTTGGACCCCTCCTTCCCCCCACCAAGTTAAAGACATTACTTTAGGCATTTTATGATCTTTGAATGAAGGAGCACTACCGTGATTAATGGGGAGTTTCAGCTTCCTTATCCCATTTTGTGTTCCTATCTCATCTGCTAAGGAGACACCCAAAGCTCTAAATATCATTTGGTCATAAGGAATGTTTAGAATTGAAGAGCTGGTTTGACACAATTAAAAGCTTCCAGAAGGCTGTTATGGTGCCAAGTATTTACTTAGTGATAGCAAGCTATTTAAATTTCATTATGCAGTAGAAAATAGAAAGATAAGAACAAAATATGGTCAGGCTGACTGTGACCTCAAAACTCTTGCTCCTTTGGTTCAGAAAAGATAGCAGAAGCAGAACATTCTGATTCAAGGATCGTTGTGTTAAACTGTGCATTCTCTCAAATAGAATTGTTTCTTAATTTCTTTGTGGGCTGCTAATGGGCCATTTATCGGGGCGTTCCAAGGCAAAAAGAATCTGGACCAAATATGGCTGCCGATCTGGGGAGGAGTCCCCTGTATTGCTGCCGGTTGAGCAAAGACTCAGTAACCCCCTGCCTTGAGCACAATGAGGTTTACTATCGGAAAAAAAGAGTCAGAAACATCCCGCGTCAACAAGGCAAAGAAAGTAAATTTCACTCCATCATTCTCCTGGCTCCTTTTCATATGCATCACTTTGATTGTTGAAGCTCTCCCTCCTCTTCCCTCAGTCCCCTTTCAAGGTCATTCTCTACCATAATTTTAACCGTAATATTTCCAGTGACACAGGTTCTCATTTTATTCTTCTTATGAGTAAGGAAGTGAGGGATGGAGGACGTAGCAGAGTGAAGGATCTGCTTCAGGGGATTGTCAAAAGGGGCTCTCAACTGATACATATCTATATATTTGAGGAATAATTTACAAGCAGTAAAATTCACCTCTTTTAGTGTATAATTTTATGACTTTTGACAAATGAATACTGTTTTATAACTAGTACCACCAAGTCAACATGTATCCCTCACTCCAAAAAGTCCCTTGTGTCTCTTCCTTGTCAATTCCTTCTTTCTATTTCCAGTCCCTGGCAACCACCGATCAGTTTCTTATCTTCATAATTCTGCCTCTTCCATAAAACCATATACATGGAATCAAACTATGTCATCTCTTGAATCTGGCTTCTTTCCCTGTGTGTAATGCGTTTAAAATTCACCCGTTTGCTGAGTAGTGTTCCACTGTGCGCACGTACTGCAATTTGTTTCTCCTTTCACCAGTTAGAGGACATTGGTGTTGTTTCCAGTTCTTGGCAATTATGGTTAAAGTTGCTATTAGCATTCACACATAGGTTTTTGGGTGGATATGTGTTTTCATTTCTTTTGAATAAATACCTAGGAGTGGTATTGTTGGATCATCTGGTAAGTTTACATATAAATTTATAAGAACTTTAATTTTATCAGAGCTTTATATGTTTAACTTTATAAATAATATATGTTTTTGTTTTTAATTTGTTTTTGATTTAAACAATTAAATTGAAATAAATTGATTTAATTGTTTAGAATTTTATAAAAGGGTATCATGTTGAGGTAATCTTTTTGTTTTTTGTTTCTGTTTTTTTTTCACTTAGTTTCATACTGTTAAGATTTATCCATATTTTGACATCTGGCTCTAAATGTAATATTCTATCAGGTTAATATACCATCGTTTATTCATTACTTCTCCTACTGATGGGCATTTGGCTGTTTCCAGATTTTTAAATTGTTTTGCTTTACTACTGACGTTATTGTTTAGGTCTCTTGTATTAGTTGTCAATTGCTACTAGTTAACAAAAACTTAGTGGCTTAAAATAACGCACATTTGTCACCTTATACTCTCTGTGAATTGAGAGCCCAGGTATGTCTTAGCTGGGTCCTCCACTTCAAGTCCTCATAAGACTGCAGTTAAGGTGTTGTCCAGGGCTCTGGGCTAATCTTAGGGCTTGACTGGGGAAGGAGTCACTTTCAAGCTCCTCTGGTTGCTGGCAGAATTCAGGTCCTTGCAGGTTGCTGGACTGAGGGGCTCAGTGTCTTGCTGGCTGTCAGCTCTTTCTCCCTTGAGCCCTCTCCAGCAGGGTTGCTTCATCAAAGCCAGGAAGGGAGAGTGATTGCTGAAATGACAAATGTTACAGTCTTATATAACATAATCGCAAAAGTGACATACCATCACCTTTGCCATATTCTCTTGGTTTGAAGCAAGTGTGGGTCCTGCCCACACTCAAGGGGAAGAGATTGCCCAGGGGTACAAGTACCAGGAGGCAGGGATAGTGGGGGTCACCTTAGAATCTGTCAACCTCACTTGTTGCACATGTGTACAGTTTTCCCTTGGTTTATACCTGGGAGTGGAATGGCTGCGTTGTAGGGAACTCTCTCTATTCTTTTTTTTTTTTTTTTTTTGCGGTACGCGGGCCTCTCACTGCTGTGGCCTCTCCCATTGCGGAGCTCCGGATGCGCAGGCCCAGCGGGCATGGCTCACGGGCCCAGCCGCTCTGCGGCATGCGGGATCCTCCCGGACCAGGGCACAAACCCGTGTCCCCTGCGTTGGCAGGCAAACTCTCAACCACTGCGCCACCAGGGAAGCCCTCTCTCTATTCTTAATATTGTTCTTTACTTAAAGGCTATCTTTTCTGGAATTAATATAGCTAAGTCAACTTTCTTCTGGTTAATATTTGCCTATGTCTTTTTCTATTTTTTGCTTTCAATCTTTGCATATTCTTATGTTTGATGTATGTCTCCTGTAAATAGCACATATCAGAATTTAAAAGGTAAATTTTTAAAAATTTTTTAAATTTTTAAAAATTAAAAAAAAAAATTTTTTTAAACATCTTAATTGGAGTATAATTGCTTTACAATGGTGTGTTAGTTTCTGCTTTATAACAAAGTGAATCAGCTATACATAGACATATATTCCCATATCTCCTCCCTCTTGTGTCTCCCTCCCACCCTCCCTATCCCACCCCTCTAGGTGGTCACAAAGCACCGAGCTGATCTCCCTGTGAGCCCTTATCCTTAACTGAGCTCAGTCCATCTACATTTGTTAGAGTAAGTGACACACATGGACCTATTTTTATCCTCAATTTTTCAGTTTGTGACACTTTTACAAGACTTTCTTATCTTCCTTACTTTTTTTTTTTTGGCTGCACCTCATGGATTGCAGGATCTTAGTTCCCTGACCAGGGATTGAACTCGGGCCCCGGCAATGAAAGTGCTGGGTCTTAATCATTGGACCACCAGGAAATTCCCTTCCTTACTTTTATTTCTAATGATATTGATATATCTATATCTCCCTAATTTTGTCTAAGGTGAAAATTTAGGATTTCCTGCTGTCTCCTCCATCCACCCCTATCATGTTGATATAACCTAGGCTTTATTTCTAGATTGTTATAGATGTAATTTATCTTTTTCTTTGGCCGTAGCTTGCTTTTCCTTTTTTAAGCAATAACAAAGTTTATCAAGATACTTGAACATCCTCGTTCTACTAATCTCTTGTAAAAAAATCTCCTGGATTTTTCTCTCCCGTAGTACGTCAGCCCAAACTATTTATAATGCACATCTTTCTGCAGCATATCTTGTACACCTGAGAATATTTTTATTTGGCTCTAATATATGAATATAAATATTAGGTTTGGTTGAATGTAAAATATTAGATTCTATACTCTATTCCTTCAATTCTATGAAAACATTATTCCATCTATTTTTTTCTTGCATTTAATATTGCTGATGTCAATCTGATTCTTGTTCTTTTGTATGTGATCTGCTCTTTCTAGGATAAGCTTTTAGAGCTTTAAAAAATTCTTAAATTTTATATATATATATATATACATATACATGGGTATATGTTTTTTGGAATACACACACACACACACACACACACACACACACATATATATATATACATTTTTGTTAATGCAGAAAAATTGATCTCCATTATGTCCTCAAATATTTCTTCCTCTCCACTTTTTTTCTCTTTTAGTGGAGTTCCTATTACCTAGATGTTTGTACCTCTATGTCTATCTTCCTTATCTTGTAGCTTTCCTTTATGTTATCTATTTCTTTGCTCTATCTTCTACCTTCTGGGATATTTCTTCACTCTGGTCTCCCAATTCACTAATTTGTTTTTAGGCAGAATCAATTCTGCTCTCTCTTTATTTCTATTATTGTATATTTCATTACTAATATTTTTGTTTGATTCTTTTTACATTTTCTTGCTTATTATTATTAATTCATTCTTGTGTATTTTACAGGACACAGGATATAGGATACATTATTGATCAGGCTGATTAAAAATATTTGGCATATATGTCTTAATATTTCTGCTTCTGTTGGAATCTGTAATCCAGGAGGTTATTTTCATTGTGAAATGGTTGTCCTCCTCAAGTATCTTGTTATTTTGTTTTGTGTGTTCTTTTTTTTTTTTTTCTACTGCACTGTCTACTCTGTCAGGCAGTACATATGGGGAAAGGCAGACCCCCAGTGAACTCAGGGGATTAGGGGTAGATGAGCTCCAGGGTGTAGAGCTCTGACGTCAGAAAACTACATCCGATTGCTACTCACCCCATAAAACAACTCTTCTGGTCAGATCTTCATCCTTTGTTCCCAAGAGAGAAGCACATCCACAAGAGACTCAGAATTCCATGGTTCTGAATCTTGGCTGTACATCAAAATCACCTGGGAAATTTCTAAAAGTCCTGCTGCCCAGGCCATGCACCAGACCAATTTTGTTGGAATCCCTAGAGGTAGAATCCAAGTAGCAGTGCTTTTAAAGCTCCCCAGGTGATTTCAACATGCAGCCAAGTTTGAGGTCCTTCATCAAAACTAGATTTTAATTCTCCAGCCCTGGGTGTTTGAAGGAGAAGGGATATGGAAACAACTTTTGAGGGTCATTTTGTTTCCCCTGGTTTTTCTGCTTCTTCTGAAGACATCTGCACCGGATTCCTATGTCTTAGCAGGAGGGGTGCAGGCTCCGTTTGCCACAAGGTGATGAGAGGAGGCTTGGGGGAAGCAGGAGCAGAATTCCACCAACTCTTCTATTTTATCCTCCCTCAGCCTTGCTGGGCTGTGTCCTGCCCCAGGACAAAGCCTGCTACTCCACAAACACCAGTCCGAAACAGCCGCAGTAAACTGAGAAGTTTCTCGCGGTGTTCTCCTCTTTACTTTTCTATTCTTGTGGGGTTGGTGGGGCTGGGGCAGTAGGGAGGTGAGGATAACGCATTCAACCTAGTTCAGCAACTCGGTCTGAACTGGAGCTACACAGGGTATGATCAATGGACCGGAAGTATCAGCCTCACCTGGGGGCTTGTTAGAAAATGCAGAATCTTAGGCCTCACCTTGCACCTACAGATTCAAAGTCTGTGTTTGAACAATTCCCCTCAGGTAATTCCCATGCATATTAAAGTTTGAGAAGCACTGCCGTGTACAGCATAGATGCTGAACAAACATATTTCAATGGAATCAGGCATCTTTTTGACCAAATACCTCAGAGTTTGCTTGGTCATGTTGTACCTGTACACTGTTGGTTTTGGTTCTTTGATTTGAGCTTTCTCTGCCCTAGGCCAGAATTCAGCAATGTTGGATTTGGCTGCTATGCAGATGGATTTTTAAAACAGAATTCTTTAGTTTAAGACAAACAGTGCTCTACTAGCACCATCTACCTCTAGGTTGTAGCACTCATCACTGTTGTACTTTTATATTTACAGGCATGAATAGTTGATTGATGTCTGGCTGCTACATGATATTGTAAAGCTCTGGAAAGACAGGAAGATGTCTGACTTTATTAGGCACTGTCTTCATAATGCCCAGCACAGTGTGTGACATACCGCAGGTGATTAATAAACATCAGTCTAACGAGAGAAATGACTTGAGCACTTGTACAGGTCTAATTAATTGATGGTTGCCTATTGAATACTCATATTAATGATTACACTTGTAAAGGGTTCTTTTGTTAAGAAAAAAGATATATATATAGTTTTGGGACTATATTTCTTCCATTATTAATATTTCTTATTATTAAATCCAAATACTTGATTTTTTAGTCTTATGTTTGTTTTAAAAAATCTTGAATGCATATTGACATTTAAATAAATGTTAACATTTAGTACTTACTGAGTTCTTAATTCTACATTTTTTTCCCCATAAAATAAAACAAAAAATCTTGCCTTCAAGGAATCTCAGATCTCGTTGGTATTCTTAGCAAAGAACAAATACATTTATTATATGATATAAAAAAGAGAGATATGGGGACATATGTATATGTATAACTGATTCACTTTTTATAAAGCAGAAACTAACACACCATTACAAAGCAATTATACTGCAATAAAGATGTTAAAAAAAAAAGCAAGGGGGTGAGGGGCCGAGACTGAAGCCCATCTGAACTGTTTCTACTACTATGCTTTGTGCCCGTTGCAGTTTGGGCCCAGGACAGCAGCCCAAGTAATGAATATTAAGTTTACTTTTTCCCCTTCTCTGTCCTTCCTGTCTGTGTGGTCTCCAAAGAGCTGCTGACCATGAAATAGTCTGGCCTCTCATCAGCCTGAGAGGAGTGGGAAGGAATGTATGCTGGCTTAAGAAAAACATCTGACAAAAACCCAATTTTTGATTATGTAAGGCCTATAAACGTGTATTTAAATAAACACTTTATTTAATTTGAATATTAAAATGTGTTGGTAAAGGTAGAGCATGTGTTCCCTTATACTGGATACTGATGTCTTTTATTGTTATGGTTCCCAAAAGACATGTGATTCTCCCCAAATATAATCCAGTTTATATAATTCTGTATGGGATTCTGAGTCTTTTCTGTATGTCCCCTTTTCTTTTCCTCCCTCCAACAAGCCTGAGTGCACATACATAATAATGACATGTGCAGCAGCATTAGACAATTAAAAAAATAGAGTTTTAAAAGCTCCTGCCCAGCTTTTCCCTGAAAAACTTGAAGTATTTTGCTTTAAACTTGGCAAAGCTAAAGACGAAAGTGGCATCTATGATCAGGGAAAGTCTAACTAAGAACTGAAGACTGTTAGAAAGCTGGTAGCACAACACAGGCTTTTTGCTTGTCAAAGGTGATGAAAGATATGCAGAGGGGCAAAAGCAAGTAGCATAATGAGGGTGCCATGGAAATGATTTGGTTTTGAGGATTGGTGAATTTTAAAGCAAAGTAACATATTTCAAGTTGTTCATAAAACATTGAATTGTAAAATGTAGATGCTATTTGCAAATGTTCAATTTTTAGTTCCTAAAATGTGCATTTATCTGACAAATAAATATAAACCTTAATAAGACATATGGGAACTACACTTTCATTTATTCTAATTAGTCCCTACATTTCAAAATCGATTGCAAAGTCTTCATTTCATTAATGAAATATTAAAAAAATAAAAGAAAAAGAAAGAAAACAGATTATTGAGTTCCAAATGTTTTTTTTCTAGAGAATAATTATTAAACACAATAAAAGCCTAGCTGAATCTCATTTCTATGCATCATTAAAGAGTTCTTGAACCACACAAACCATGATCTTTTTCTGAAGAGATTGTAAGAATGACTAGAGTAGAAAAATGATCTCTTGTTCAGGGAGGATGGTGTCACACCCTTACCTCCTCCCAACACTCTGTCACTTTTTTTCTTTGCAGAGTTGGGGAAAGAGACCATATAAAAAGCCTCATTTTACCAGCAGAGGTCACAATTTCTCCTTTATCGTTCCCAATAAATGGCTTCTTAGCTGTGATTCCTTAGTTCAAGGCAATGCAGGAGTTTTCAGCGGGAAGCACAGCCAGAGGGGCTGGTGGAAATATATGCGTCATTCATACTGGCTGTATCTTCTTACGTATGCACCTTTTAAGTATGTTATCTACTTGTACTCTTAAATGGATAACTTGCATTCGTACAATAAGAACCTTTATGTTCTTATAAATTATAATAATTATAATATTATATATATTATATATAATATAATATATATTATTATAATATATATAATATTATAATAATCTTTAGTTAATCCACATCATTAAGTATTATTCAGTGCTTACCGGTGCCATCTCAAATTCTGCCCAGTTCTCTGACTCATGGACCAAAGAGTAGGTTGTCATAAACCCCTAGAGGTGAACTGGCACGAACCCTCAGAAAGAAACCCCTGGTGAGCTCCTTCGGCGGAAAGAGGAAGAATTAAATAGAATGAGGATGTATTGAACGTTGACCAAGCACGGAGACCAGTACCAGGTACTGGAAGGTGAGTTGGAGAGGAATAAATCCCAGTCCTGGCTTCTGATGTTGGTTCTGTTTTGGAAACAAAAGCACATGTTTGTAGTTCATTTGAAAACTAACGCTGGACGATAGAATGAAATCCTAAGTGGATTGCTCGTGAGTGTCCAGAGTATGGGTCAGTCAATAAGAATTATCTATGGAAGGTCAGGGGTAGGCGAGTGATGGGATTGGAATTCTCCCGTCCTGTTGCCTTGGGCTGGGGGTGGGGGTGAGGTGGAGGGGAGGTGGACATGGGAACACACTCGGCACACGTCTGGCCAAATCCAAAGATGGATTTCAGGAATTCCTTTTCTCTTCCTCCGTTTATGGAGGAAATAGGCATTTTCTTGGGGTCCCTGGGAAAGTTGGGCTTATTGGTTTCACAGTGTTGGTGAAGATCTTTCCTAAATTGAATTCCCTCCCTTCCTTCCTTTTATTTTCTTTCTTTCTGTAATGCCAACAAAAGTTCTTGTTGGCGTTTCGGAAGTTCCAAAATGCTGTGGGTTTGGGGGTTTCTCTGTGGCTTCTGCTCTTCCCTTGGGCTCTGGGTAGCACGTTTGCAGCGTCCAGGGGGTAAGGAAGTGCACTTGCTCCTTCTGAAAAGAAGCGTGGCCGAATGACCATGACAACGGACCTCCGTTAATGCGTGTGAGGTGACACATCCCAGAGAAAACTGGGCCTGTGTTCTTGACATCATCCTCTGGGTCCTCCTCTTCCTGTTCACTGGGCCTCTGGCCCTCCCAGCTGGTTCTGTGCCCGGTCACCTGCTACCTGCCCGCCCGGCATGCATTGTAGTTGAAATATACTAGAGCCAACTGGTGCTGGCTTGCCAGAGACCGTGGATAAATAGGCAGGAATTCTGCAAGTTGATTTTTAAACCATTGATAGCTTGAAAGCAGCCTTGGTGGGAGTATTTACAACACAGAAATTGGCAAACACTACAAATGAAGCTCTGCCTCCTACCAGCTCATCAGTACTCCACAACTTCTCTGGACCTCTTAGTACCAACGGAAACACACATCACCTAATTTTGACAGTGACACACTTCGGAGTTTTTTGATGCAAATGTTTACTAGGAAAGAAAAGAAAAACAGACTGACTTCCTTCTCCTCCTTCAAAAACTTTGAAACAAAAGTTTTCTCTTTAATTAAGTACAGATTTGTGGTCTTAATTTTAGCCAGAGTTTGTTCAAAGGACAGGCAAGTTGTCCCAGCTTTCAGGCACAGTCTGATTCCTTTCTTTAAGCACACACTAGCCCAAATTTCCTTTTAAAATCCCCCACTTTCCTCTTTCTGCCCGCTGTGGCTTCCTGAGGGTCACCGTGCTGACACTGTCCCTAGCCCAAGGCATCAGACTCTTCACTGGCCCTTTTTGGCTCGAGAAGCCATTCCAGGTCTGCAGGCCCGTCTGGGCTGCCTGGCCTCCTCGGGTTTGTGAGGGACGATGGCTGTTTCCTATTTCTCCACAGCATCGCCCTCTTATTTCCTGACAGATCAGATCTGCACTCAGTGGCATTGCACCTGCTGAGGCAACATGCGGGAGGGAGAGGAGAGTCATTCAGTCTCTGCCACCCTCGCCCAGATGACGAGCACCCCTCCCCCCTGCTCTGAGGAAGGCGCCACCGTGTAGGTCTGGGGGCGGCGTGTTAGGAAAAAGGATGTGGATTCCAAAACCTACCAACTAGAGGTATTGTGAGGCGGTTGCCCCGCCCCTGCTGGGAACACTGTCATATTTACTGCCATAAACCCAGTGCCTGGAAAAGGAGTTAATCCCCATTTGTTGAATGATCCAGTTTGTCCCGATCCCTCAGGCAGAAACATATTAGTTACCTGGGCTGCCATAACCAGGGACCACGGACCAGGTGGCTTAATCAATTGACACATATTTTCTCACAGTTCTGGGAGTCTAGAAGTCTAAGATCAAAGTTCTGGAAAATTGGTTTCTGGTGAGACCTTTCTTCCTGGCTTGTAGAGGGCAGTCTTCTCACTGTGTCCTCACACGGCCTCTTTTCTGTGCATGCACAGAAAATCTCTGGTGTTTCTTCCTCTTATAAGGGCATCATAAGATGGGGCCACGGGCTTCCCTGGTGGCGCAGTGGTTGAGAGTCCGCCTGTTGATGCAGGGGACGCGGGTTCGTGCCCCGGTCCAGGAAGATCCTACGTGCTGCGGAGCAGCTGGGCCCGTGAGCCACGGCCGCTGAGCCTGCGGTCCGGAGCCTGTGCTCCGCAACGGGAGAGGCCACAACAGTGAGAGGCCTGCGTACCGCAAAAAAAAAAAAAAGATGGAGCCTCACCCTTACAACGTCATTTAACCTTAATTACCTCCTATCTCCAAATATAGTCACATTGAGGGATTAGGGCTTCAACCTATGAATTTTGGGGGGGACACAATTCAGTCCATAACAAGTGGGAATTGATTCTGTTTTAAGAATATTTACAGAAAAAAGAAGGATCCTCACAATTTCCTTTAATCCCTTCTTTCAGATTTAACAACTCTCTCTTCAGGAAAGTCTTCCACAGGCCTAAATCCTGCTCGATGCAGGACGAGGGCAGTTTTTCTTCTGGCCTCTGTGGGGAGGGCAGAGAGTGAATCCTAATTTTTATATCTGTGGTTTCCATCTGTGTATCTACGCTTATCCCTCAAAACTTATCCACTCAAAATTATGTTTTTTTCATTCAAATTTAAATAATAAACATGTGCAGTAATCTAAGGAGAGGTACACGGATCCAAGTCAAACAAACAGTGATGGGGTTTTACGACCCCTCTAAGTGAGAACTTTTATTTCTTAAAAACCCTAATAACACAGTGGTTTTGAAAATCACTCTTAACGTGATCCCTGACCCTTTTCTACTCCTCCAGCTAACTCCTTCTCCAATCCCGTGTCTTTTGCTAGTCGTGGAGGGCATAAAATAAATCAGTGTGGAAGTCAGGCAGAATGCCTGTTTACGCCTCATTCCTACTTAGTTTTTCCTTCATAAATTTGGGTTTCATGCCTCTCTCCTGGTGGGGGAAGTTCTTGTGAGGGCCTGGGGAGTGGCAACAGAAGCTGCTGAATGTTAGCGGTGAGAAGGTGGCACTGGGAAAAGAAGCCCAAAGGCCGAGTACACGCTACCCTTTTGTGCACGTTTGCCTTTAACAGGAAACTTCTGGAATCAAGATGCTTGAATGCAAAGAAACCGAGTGCTTATGATGAGGACTTTAGGCAGATCTGTAGACAAGCATCTGCTTCTCCCTGACTCACTGGAGAGTGTGGCCCAGAGACTGGGGGCTGGGGAGAGGGGAGGGCTGAGACTCAGCTGTGGTGAAGTGTTAGAAATATGACTATGTTTGTCACACACACACACACACACACGCGCGCGCATGCACACACACACACACGCGCTCCCTAGTTCCCAGTGGGTTATAGCTGGGTTGGAGGTTACCCTGCCCACGTGTGGCCCCAGGTGCACAGACTTGAAGGGAGCTGGACCTGGGCCATATCAGGGGTGGGGCTGGCAGTTGGCCACTCCAGGCTGGGGCCCCCCTTCCCCCAGTGGAATCCTGGATGTCAGGACTTCGGAGCTGGGAGGCACCTTAGAAGCCCAGCGAGCGTCGTAAGCCTTTCATTTCACAGATGAAGAGTCACTGAGACCCCAGAGGGCTCCACCCTCTTTCTGGGCTTGTCAGATGCACTTAGGAAATACATGTCGACTTGACATGACCCACTGTGAAATAGGCGTGACAAAACTCCCCACATGGCAGCTGGATTAGGCTGCGGGCAGCTGGGAATGATTCTCCCTCTGCTGGTTAAACCTCAGTGGAGGGGGAGTAGCTGAGGGGCATTGTGGGAAGTTGGCAGGGTACAGCCTGAGTAGAGGTCGAAAGCCTCCCTTCACCAAAAACTTCCAGTTTAATAGAATGTCAGAGCTGGAAGGGACCTCATATATAAATAATTAAGCTCAATGCTCTCAGGTCACAGATGAATAAACTGAGGCCCAGAAAGGGGAAGCATATTTGCTGGCACAACTAGGCTTTGAACCCAGACCCCCAGCTTCCCAGTCGATGTTCTCCCTATCGTACCACAGAGCCTCTCTTGGCAGCAAGTTGCGCAGCTGAGATTGACTTTATTGTCTGCATTCAGAGACTGCATGAGCTGTAGTGGAAGGGAGTCTTACGTAGGGAAGAGTGCAGGCGGAGACGCAGAGCTAGGTCTGGCGAGGCACAGCCTGGCTTTCTTTTACACCGCCATTTTGTGACTTAAGATGGAGCCAGAGTTATTGCCCCACCAGTGAAACAGAGCCGTATAAATTAAATCTACAATGAACTGTCTATTGAAGGTGTGAACAAGGCTGATAAATCTCTAGGAGCTTAAGAAACATCTGCTCCTTAACTCGAAGGCAGAAAGTTTGCCATAAAGCAGCAAAAGCCAGAACTGGAATCTTTTGCTTTCTCTGAAGAGATAAAGATTGGGCCCAACATTCAGATAAACTCCGTAGCTGAGGGAGGTTTTGTGAACCATAGGCTAGCTTCTCCCTTTCTCCTTTGCTAGTCTGGAATTTTCCCACTCTGCCATGCCTATCTCAGTTCTTCAGGGATTTTGTGCTGTTGTTTTACAGTCATAGAAGGGAATCTTGACCTGGTCAAGGTACTTTGTGCTGAGCCCCAGTGGGTAGATGGGTAAATTTGAGTCAGTGGAGGAACGATAAGAAGGTTGCCAGAAAGAACAGGAATCAGGAGTTGGGTCAGGTCACCAGGCCCTGGTTAGAATCCCTGGTCAGAGGTCAGGGTCTGAGGGTGGGTATTGGGTACTGGGAAGAGGCAGATAGCGATGAAGAGCTGAGGTCAAGAGTCCAGGAGATCAGAACTGGATTGCTGATCTGATATCAGGAATCTTGGAACCACAAAAGTATGAGGAAGCACCATGATTTAGTCCTAACGTGAAACATGATTTCCAGCAAGAGGAAATGGTTGTAAACGCAAGGATAGCAAACAGGTGACATTTTGCTTGCTGATTACAACTGAATGATGGTAGCCACTTGAAGTGTGGTATCTAGGAGGGTTAGAATCACTGGCTGGGTCGGAGGGTGCTGTGTCCATTGATGACATCTGCTGTGGACAGGTCAAAGAGACTGCCTGGTGCTACATCTTTTCCATTCCTACCGTAATTGATGGACTCTCCTAACGTTCCTTATTCCATCTAACCTGGTCTGCAGCTTATACCTATGTGCCCTGTCCACCCATACCCTTTCACTATTCTAAATAGGTGCTAGGCTGCTGGTCCGAGTCATGGAACTGCCTTAGAGATGAGTAGCCTCCTTCAATTTCCCCCCTGGGGTGTGGTATAAAAGTTGTCTTCTTTATACATTATTATGTGCAATAGCAAAGATATTGAATGTATAAAATCCTCCAGATAGAAAATAACAGGTAGTTTCAAAACTTAGAGGCTGTATTTGGATATAGGCCACTGTCTTTGTCCTTGTGGCCATGGATCCTGTTTCTTATGTTCTCTCAGAGAAGAGTCTAGAGCCTGGGAGTCTAGTGGATGGTGATTAGTGAAGAAGCAAGGTGGTTCACACCATGCTCCTTGCTCTACCCCAGGATAAACTCTTACCTTTCCAGACTGACAAGGAGCGGACATTTAGTAAATAGTTGGTAAGTGAAATGAATTCTACTAGGAAGACCATTCCAAGGCAAGTGTGACCCAGTCCTTGCGTGCCAGGGGCTTCTACTCTAGGGTGTAGTGTGGCAGGGGGTGAAGGAGGATGAACAGCAAGAATTATTTAGTTCCTGGGCCTGTGATCCTCAAGTGGCTGCTGAGAAGGACCAGGACATTGGGCTATTTCATGCTTTTGGTTGTGGTCATATGGACACAGTTGTGTTTGGCCGTGGTGGGGGGTGAGGACAGAGAGGGAAAAGTCACTATTTCTTCTCCTTCCATTTCATCTGCGCACATGAGATTGATCAGAGTTGCAAATTTGAACTCGCTGGTATTTCTCCAGGAGCAAGTGTCAAGATCCACTCATCTAGGAAGCAGTGTGTAGAGGTAAGCACCTGGGATTGGACCTGGTGGTTCTCTAATTGCTTCATAGCTTGACTCTGGGCAAATTATTCCATCTCTTTGAGCTTCGGTTTCTTCTTTTTTAATCTGTAAGAGGGGGATAATAATGTCTGCCTTGTCACCTAATGAGATTAAAAAAAATATTAACGTGTGTGAAAGTATTTTATAAATTGTAAAGCCCTATAAAAATGCAAGGGCTTATTATTATGACATTAAATGTGAATAATTGCTAGGTACAAGATGCATATTTATCACATTAAAATATGAAGAGTGGGACCCCTTTTGAATGGGATATTCTCTCTCTGTCTCTGTGTCTCTGTCTGTCTCTCTATAGATTTTAATTGCAGTATAGTTGATTTACAGTGTCGTGTTAGTTTCAGGTGTTCAGCACTGAATATATCTATTCTTTTTCAGATTCTTTTCCCTTATGGGTTATTACAGAATACTGAGTTCCCTGTGCTATACAGTAGGTCCTTGTTGATTATCTATTTTATATACAGTAGTGTGGATATGTTAATCCCAACCTCCTAATATATCTCTCCCCAACCCCTTTCCCCTTTGGTAACCATAAGTTTGTTTTCTACGTCTGTGGGTCTATTTCTGTCTCGTAAATAAGTTCATTTGCATTTTTTTGGGTTTCACCCCATATGTATTTTAAAAATTTGTTTTATTTACTTTTTAAATTTTTGGCTGTGTTGGGTCTTCGTTGCTGTGCGCAGGCTTTCTCTAGTTGTGGCAAGTGGGGGCTACTCTTTGTTGTGGTGCGTGGGCTTCTCATTGCGGTGGTTTCTCTTGCTGCGGAGCATGGGCTCTAGGCGCGCAGGCTTCAGTAGTTGCGGCACATGGGCTCAGTAGTTGTGGCGCACGGGCTTAGTTGCTCCGTGGCATGTGGGATCTTCCCGGACCAGGGCTCGAACCTGTGTCCCCTGCATTGGCAGGCGGATTCTTAACCACTGCACCACCAGGGAAGCCCCTCACTCCATATTTTACTCACCAATATAGAAGCCAAAGTAGCATTCTCTTCTTCCACTCTTAGATGATGCTGGGTTCCCAATCAATAGTGAAAACTTTGATTTGAGCTATTTTAGCAAAGGCGGAGAGTTTTCCTCCTTCCCTTTGATGGGCTGGTTGCTCCACGAAGAGAAGAGGCTTGCATTTTAAGGAGGATGACCAAGTGAGAGGTGCAATCCTGGACTGAAAACTTGAGCAGAACTAGCTGGTCCACAGAGGCCTTGGTCTCTGTGTTAGTTCTTGTTAACTAACTGGGAAAACTGGACTAAGGAATGACAGGTGAAACTAGGACGAGAACTGAGGTTGGTTGTTGAGAGCTTACTTTACTCTGGTACCTGACCCCCTTCCCTGTAGCTTGGCCAGTACTCAGTTTTTGTTGCTACAGACATGAGATTAGGGAGTTTCACTGCAAATTCTGTTTAGTTAATTTGGGCAGAAGAAGGTATTGCCCCATTTGAGTTCAAGGCTCTGCAGTTTGGAACAAGTGTACTTTGAGCTCAGAAGATTAAATGCTGTGCTGGCAACTTTGTTTTAACTTTCAATTCCTATAGTTAGGAGGAAAAAAAAAAGGTTTCAGATGTCATTTGTTGTAATGATTAGCTCCAGTGAGTGAGTCTATCTATGGTTATTTGCTTCAAAGCTTTAATGGGCTGAAGCCTGTGTATTTGATCATTAACAAAATGATCTCCTCGTTCTACCATGCTGATAATCTTGTTTAATAGAAATGCAGCTTTGATTTCTTCCTGGGCTAGGTTGCTATTTTTCTGGCATTGGGAAGTGTTGGTTTAAGATTTTGCCACATACGAGACATGGCAAAATTCCATCTTGGAAATCTCCAAGCTAGGGACTGCTCAAAAAGATGAGAGTGGAAGGAATATTCTTGGCCCAGCTGTGGGAAGCAGTTTGTTTAGATCAGAACTAACCAAAAATGTTGGCTTATGTGGAAACTTTATACCTGTCCCACGTGTTTTAGACATTTCTGAAAAAACAAACAGGTCCATATTTGCAATTACAAGGTCAAAAAGTCGCATGTCGGTCCCAGCGCCAATTTAGCTAACTGGGTCCTCAAGCAGTCGGCACTGATGTTGTTAAGTAAGAGTACGTTGTGGTCGCTTAACCAATCTCTGCACCTGGGAAAAATAAAAAAACACAACAAGAAATCAAAGTGAATTTGAAACCAGAGTGGGCTATCGTGACAGTGTTCAGATTCTGAGCTCCTGAGCTGTCTCTGCATCTCAGACTTGGAGGGATGTTTGCAAAGCATGCATCTGTACACGCAGAATCTCCTTAATCCATATCTTAGGGGCAGGATGAGCACTGTGCAGCACCCCGTACGGACCTGGATTTCTGGAACTACATTCTCATGAAAGGTGTCCCATTGACCATGTCATCTTGTTCTTCCTCCTCTGTCTTAAGCCAGCTGGTTCATCTCCTGAAATTCAATATGCTCCCCCTCTTTTTTTCAGATACGCCACTGCACAAAAGAGGTCATGAAAAGAAACAGCTGTGCCGATACCAGTAGGAGCTGCTGCAGCTACAGATTCAGATCTGTGCACCTGCATGGAGCTGGGCGGCTGGAGATTTGTCAGGGGAGGGAATACTCTGGGACATCAGGACTCTGAAGCCAGAGGGATGGATGGCTCTGGGGGTGGCAAATTGGATACCCCACTGCTCACCTGGAGGTCACGGGATCACACTTGACTTGAATTAGTGAAAAGGATTCCAGGATGGAGGGTTAGTTGGTTGTTTATGAATGAAATGAGTAGCTGGTTGTAACAGTTCCTAATAAACAGATTGTCCATATCAATGACATCTATTCAGTGAGCCTCCAGCAAGTGACATCTCTGTAGCATCATGCAGGAAGGGGCATGACTGATGAGACTTAGGAAAATCCTGTTAAGGTGGTGTCTTCATGTAGTAGTGAATGAGCTGGGAGTCACTGGGCAGGGTGGGGTGGGGTTGGGGGAATTAAGCAGAGGAATCACGTGATCTGATGTATGTTTTAATAGACTCACTCTGATTGCTGTGTTGGGGCTAGGTAGTAAGGGGGCAGGAAAAGTAGCCAAGATAAAAAGTGTTGGTGGTTTGGAGGATGAGGGTCTTGCTGCAAGTGGTGAGAAGCTGGTGGATTCTGGGTATATTTTGGAGGTAGAGTCACAGTGTGAAAGAAAGGGAGTCAAGGATGCCTCGGAGGTTTTTGGTTTGAACAACTGGAAGGGCTGAGTTTCCCAGCCACTGGGATGGGAAAGACTTTATGGAAGAACAGATTTTGGGGTGGGAGCGTATCAGGATATCAGTGTTGGTGTGTCTATTGGACATCCAGATGGGGAGGATGAGTAGGCATTTGGCTCCATGAGTCTGGAGTTCAGAGACAGGTTCTAGCTGGAGATAAAAACTTGGGAATCATCAGTGGAGGACTGAGATCTGCTGGGACTGAATGAGATCGCCAGGGGAGTGGGGCACGTGGAGAAGAGAAGTGACACAAATGCTGGGCCCGGGGACCTCCAGCAGAAGAAGGTGGTGGAGATTGAGAGGAGCACATGAAGAAAGATGAGAAGGAATGGCGACAGGGTGGGAGGGGAACTGCAAGAGTGTGGTGCCCTGGGAACCAGGTGAGCAAAGTGTGCTAAGGAGAGGAAGGGAGCAGCCATGGCCGGGGATGCGCAGGACGAGCGCTGAGCATTGACGATCGGATTCAGCTGCGTGGAGGTACTGGCGACTTGGAAAAGAGCAGTTCTGGTGGAGTGATGGGGTCATCCTTGGATTGCAAGGAGTACACGAGAGAAAGGAGAGAGGATTTGACAAAGGAGCACCGACAACTCTTACAAGGAGTTTTGTTCAGTGGAGGGAAAGTAGAGTGAAGAAAGGTTTTTTAATTTAATTATTTAATTTAATTTAATTTAATTTTTTTTTTTTTTTT
>NW_006769686.1:1087491-1100128 GCF_000442215.2 Lipotes vexillifer | reverse complement strand
GAGCACAGGCTCCGGACGCGCAGGCCCAGCGGCCATGGCTCATGGGCCCAGCTGCTCCGCGGCACGTGGGATCTTCCCGGTCCGGGGCACGAACCCGCGTCCCCTGCATCGGCAGGCGGACTCTCAACCACTGCGCCAGCAGGGAAGCCCCTAATTTAATTTTTTAATTAAAATTTATTTATGTATTTATTTTTTAAGACGGGAAAAATAACATGCCAGTGGGAATAAACCAGTAGAGAAGGCGACTTTTGATAACAAAGGAGAGAGAGGGGAGAGCTGGTGGAGCCATGTCCTTGAGTGGGATCCAGGGTACAGGTGGAGAAGCTGGTCTTCCACAGGGACAAGGATGGTCCATCCATAGAAAGGCGGGGAAGGCAGAGTCTATGGGAGCAGATGCCAGTGGGCGGGTAGAAGTGGAGGCCGGGCAGCTGTGGCAGTTCTTTTCTGAGAGCTTCGGTTTTCTCAGTGAGGCAGGAGGCAAGGTTAGCAGCTGAGAGCAGAGATGGGAGAGGAGGTGCTGGAGGCCGAGGAGAGAGGATGGTCATCTCTAGAAGGGTGGCAGGGTGAGTGGCCAGGGAATGAAGTGTGATGGCCAGGTAGCAGGAGGACCCAGAGGAGGTAATGAAGATGAATTACACGAAGACTGTGAGTGTTGGTTGTATGCTTTTCTCTAGCTGAGGGGTACAGAACAGAGGTGGATTTCAGGGTTTGCTAATGGAGCTCTACAAAGCAGGTGAGGTGCACCCTGAGGATTTCTCTTTATTTTCATTAAAAAATATTACTGGTTACAGACTTACTAAACTGACTTAACAAACTAGTAATGGGTTGTGACCCAGAGGTTGAAAAATCACTGATCTAAATGGCATACCATTTTTTTTTCCTACTTGGCTTCTTAAGGAAGAGACATAACCACAGCTGGGATTTCTCTGAAAGTCCACCAGGCGTTTGTTGAGTAACCTCTCGGAGCTCAGCACAAATTGCAGTGCTGTTGGGGAGACAGAAGAGAGATGAGACATAGTTCCTGCCTTCAGGGTGAAGAGTTGGTGAGGATGCAGGTCAGTGGCCCCTCCCTCACCAAGCACCTGGGTCAGGTTTTACTGCTCAAAGATGGTGCCACACTGTGGTGCACTACTAAAGTGTTAAATGGATGCCAGGTGACCAAACGTCACAGATGTCCATCATAATGTCAGTCTAAGAACACTTGTTCTCCACACGTAGTCAGATCACCTGACTCCAAGGCCGTCACCTCCTTTAACCCAAGCAGTAAACTCTATTAATGCATCCTAAGACAGTATCAACCTTTCAGGCAACCTTTGAAAATTGTTGGCTCACACTGACCTTACGGTCAAACTTCACCCTCTGAGACTTAAAAAAAAAAAATCTTAGTTCTCATCAAGTCTTTATTATATATTTGATTTTTTAGGGGTGTGTGGGGTAAACTAAATGTTCTTTCTGTTGGAGATTGGGGACTATGTGTTTTGGAGCTGTAGATACACAACTACTGAGTGGGGATAAAGTCTGGGTGGTGGTTCGCTCAAATTTTGGTTCATCTTAGAACATATGGCCCTGCAGGAAACAGTCTGTGGGAGTCTTTGATGCAAAGGGAAAAATAACTAATTTCTTCACCTTTTTGTTCTATTTTTGGTCTTAGATTCAAAGGGAAAATGAGTTAGGACCAAGGTGTTGTATTCAACCCCATCTTCCAATCATATTTTAATTCAATATAAAAGGAGTTCCTCTCTCTCTGTGGCATTCAAGGTTTATGGTCCCAGACATGGCATTTGCATGCTATTTAGTTTGGATGCTTTGTGCTGACACACTTGCCACTGATGCAGTTGGGCTTGCCTTTCCAGGCAACAGTTAAACCAGCAGGAGACCACTTGTGTGTAATTTGTTGGAATGAAATCTACATTTGGGGATTAGATTACTTAGTAGTGTCATTTTGCATTGAGTCGACTTTGTGGGTGGTCTCCAATAAACCCTGCATGTACAGCAAGTGTCAGCCCTGATTATCTCTAAGCAAGCTTGTAATGACTGCACAGCTTGGTATTTACAAGAAAAAAACAGCCTCCCCTAACTTTTAATTCAGGGAATGTGGGGGTGTGGACGAACCCCCCCCTCCAAAACGGTGGCAGAAGGCCCAGTGGGACCATTCTTGAAGGGGTGCAACTTAACTTTCTGTTCTTTCTGGAGATCCGGGTAATAGCCACAAACGTCACTTGGGGCTCACCAGTTAGGACATTTGTCTTTAATGATGCCTGAAGGAACCGTTTAATCTTGGAATATAGTAGGACTAAGAGATTAGTTGAGGAGAACAGATGAGGGGAGTGAACTATATGGTTGGCTGAAGCATGAATATATACAGTAAATAACAACGTTCCAGGACCACCCTTGTGTCATCCTGGTGGTAAGAATTTTCTAGGGCAATGGTTCTCAACCAAGGGTGATTTGGCCCTCCAGGGGATGTTTGGCAATGGCTGGAGACATTTTTGTTGTCACAGCTGCGAGGGTGCTACTGCATCTCGTGGGTAAAGGCCAGGGATGCTCTTAACCATCCTACAATGCACAGACCACTCCCCGCTCCTCCTACAACAAAGAATTATTGTGCCCAAACATCAGTAGTGCCGAGTTGAGATCCTGCTACAGAGTACCAGTGAATCCTTACCCCGGAGCAGCGGGGTAACACAGTTTTGCCCTTCCCATCTTCTTTTTTACCCTCAACATCCTGTGGTCCACTTTGATTCCTTGTGCATCCCTGCTTCCTTGGAACCCTCGGGATACTGGAACTAAAATATTACAGATTTACGTCGTGGAGAATGTCAGCTTTGGAGCTAGGCAGATCTGGATTAAATCCCAGCCTAACGCCTTCAGTTTGGGTGGTTTTGGGGACAAATTAGTTAATCTCTCTGAGCCTGAATTAAAAAAAATCTGAAACAGTGGGGACTGTAGTCCTTACCTTAACTGGATGGGAGTGAGGATTAAATTTATGTAAATTTATCAGTACTTGGTCTGCTAGGTAGTAGATACTTTGTAGCACTTTTATCATTGCACGTCCTTGCTTGCAATGACTAAAGTTCAGTTTCCCCCTCTTTAAACATTATCCCGGCAATTTATTTTTATTGTGGAAAATGTATAAAAAGGGCAAGCAAGCCAGAAGAAAATAGTAAATCACCTGTAATCTTATGCCTCAGAGATAATCACTGTTAATGCTTTTTGTATATGTATTTTAGACTCCCTGCCCCACTCTCTTTCTCTCCCTGTGTCTGTGTGTTCTTGCTGTGTATACTGTTTCGTGACTTGCTTTTTAGACCTAATGATGGATTAGGGACATCTCCTCATGTTGATAAATATAGATCTACATCATCTACATCATCATTTTAAAAACCTGCCTAGTATTTTATTGTATTGACGAACCATGATTTAGTCAATCAGTCCCTTATATCCTTGGACATTTAGATCATTAGAGTTATTCTTCAAAGCCCAGAGAAGGTCTTGTCTAGGTTGTCCAAAGTTCATGGTTTGTAGTTCTAGAAAGCTAGCTCTTTCTGTGCCCACTTGCTGCTGTATAAACTTCTGCAGATAGTTCATTCAGGAGGGCAGCTCTCTGCACAAGGTACATGTCCTCTGCTCCCACTCTTCCTGGGCTGCCTGCTCCCCTGTGTGTGTGGGGATAGTTGAGCCAGGGCTCTTTTCTTCTTATGACACAGCATAATATAGTGCTTCAGAGCTCAGGCTCTGGAGTCAGGCTGTTCAGGTTCAAATCCCAGCTCCCTTGCTTGGGTATGTAACCTCACCTCCCTGAGCTTCAGTTTCCACATCTGTAAAATGGTGATACCAACTGTTCCTGCATCACAGAGTTGTTCTTAGAAGTAAATGAGGTAGGATACATCAGGCATATAATGCAAGATCTGATATATAATAAGCACTCATACCTTTTAAGTCCCGTCAGGCAGGAATGAATGAATGCCTGACAAGCCGAGTGCTTCCTGGAAGTCTTTCTCCTGTTACTCTGTGTACATCACCGTCTAACACTATCAGCTGTCCCCTATCCCCCCACCCCAAGGAGCAGCAGCAGCTGGAGTTTAAAGATCTCTACTTGCTGCTTCTCTGGGGGCTTTTGCTTTTAACCACTGTGTATTTGTTTCCTATTGCTGCTGTAACAAATAACCACAAGCAAAGTGGCTTAACATAACACAAACTTACCTTAGAGTTCTGCAGGTTAGAAGTCCAAAATCAGTTTCACTGTGCTAAAGTCAATACGTTGATGGGGCTGCATTTCTTCTGGAATGGGAGAAGGAAGGTTCTATGAGAGAACCCATTTCTTTGCCTTCTCCAGCTTGTAGACGCTGCCCACGTTCCTTGGCTTGTGGCCTCGCAACACTCTGACTTATGCTTTTGCTGTCATGTAGCTTCTGCCCCTGAGCCCTGTGCCTCACTCTTATAAGGACACCTGTGATGACATTGGGCCCACCAGATACTCCAGGATAATCTCCCCATTTCAATGTCCATAGCTTTAATCACCTCTGTGAAATCCCCCTGGCCAAGAAAGGTGGCATATTCACAGATTCCAGGGATCAGGGGAAGGACATCTTTGGGAGGCCATTAATTCAGCTTACCACATGCCTCGTGTAGCACGTTCATGACTCGCCCTTTTGACCTGACACTGCTGGTAGCTCAGGCTCTGGGAATACTCGACAAGTATGCAGCACACCTGACAGGTATCTGAGTGCTGGGATCCTCGCCTTGGACCAAGTTCAGCATCTGAGCAGTGCCTCTGCTGCAGGCCGTGGGTGAGCACGAGAGAACACTGCCCAGCGAATGCTCAGATGTCTGGGCGTCCCTCAGCTTCTTTCCTTGACCGCCATGGTGCCTGGTTGCTCCAGAGTCTCTCCGTTTTGGGCTCTGCTGGCTGTCACACAATTCATTTTCCTAGGGTCTGTCCCCCTGGCAGACTCCCACTGGCCTGGGACAAGCCTTCCTTCCTTTTCTTTCCCTTCACACTACCTGGCTTGGAGCACATCACACTCCCACTCCCCAGGGTGGATTCCTGGCTGCATTCCTTCAGGTGGTTTTGTTCTCCAGAGTGTAGTTAGAGGATCCCCGCTCACTGTCACAAGTTCGCCTCGCCTCCCCAACCGGAAGTGCCCTAAGAGTCATTCTCCCTCTACCTCGTCCAGCCTGTGCTGTCCTCTGCCCAGCTCCCAGAGGTCTCCACGCTCAGTGTGGCCCTAGGAACTCCCTGTCCACAGGAAGACCCAAGGCTCAGGCAGGGCCCTGTGGTACTCAGGCCACCACTGGACCACCAGAGGTGGGCACTCTGAGGGCAGGTGTACAAGCGTCCCCCAACACCAAGCTGGGGTGGTCGGCCGGTGAGATCCCCTGGGCCCGTGGCTGGTGCAGACCTTCTCTCAGCATCTCCCTGCTAAAACCCTCTTAGATGACCTTCCGGGATGTGACCGTGGGAAAGTGGGCTCCTTTCAGGGTCCTTCTTGCTTGCCTTTCTCCCCAGTTCTCTCAGACTCCACCCACACCCAGCAGAAAGCTCTATTCTTTTCGTGTTGTTTTCCTGCCTCAATGACCTTCAAGGCCCAATTAGGGAGGATGGAATCACCCTTTAGATGACAGCCCCAAATCATTAGTAACATGAAGCTTGGCTTTCCCAAGCAGGGCCTGGTTAATTGCCTAGAAGCATGAGGCTCTGTTTTTTAAGCAGCAAGAAAACAAGTTGCATTTTGATATAAAAACCAGGTCGATGATTCCTATCCATAGAGATCCGACTTTCTCACCCTCAGGCAAATGAGAATGACTGAGTAGCCTCTCCCACTTCCACACATTCTTAAGTCTGTTTTTTCTTTTAGTTTTTCAAAATTTGCTCAGCATTACAGAACCGCTAGCTGAATATAAAGACAGAAAAAATGCACCCATGATGGGACTGTCATCCCCAACAAATTAAACTATTTTTATTTTTTTTCCATGTGCCCTTCCAGTTTTTGTCCCCATGGACATATAATTGAAATAGTCGTAATCATAGTGTAGCAATCATTTTGTGTTCTGCATTTTTCCACTTAGCATTAATTATATCATAAGCAATTTTTCCATGTTGCTGCAAAGTCATTGTAATTATCATTTTTAATGACTGTATAAGAATTCATCAAGAGGGGAGTAGATTACTTAACCCTTGTTCTGTTGTGGGACCTCCTGCGATGGTGTTCTATTCCTCCTTCGGGGTTGCCCTTGGCATCCTGTCCCTCTGCCATCCTCTGGGTGAGGGAGGGAGTACTGATGGAGTGGGCAGGAGAAGAAGTGGAGTGAGTTATAAGAAGCCTACTTTCCACACATTCACAGTTAAGGCTCCTAAAGGTGAGAGCTGGAGGGAAACCTGGCCTCTACCTCCTTCAGACCTTCACTAATGGCTAGTTTCGAGAATGACTTTGTCACTTACATTCTGGAATGCCTTTCAATGCCCAGAGGAAAGGTGGCTGTAGGAAACTGATTGAGAAAACAAACATAAGCTATCAGTTTTAACTTCACTAGTCATCAAAATCAACTCCCAAATGCTATTCTAAATTCTGAAAGTAGAGATAAAATTGTTATCAATCACATATTTAGTGCTGATTAGAGCTAACTTGATAACTTGAGAGGATTTCAACTATGATGGGGTTTCTTAAAGTTCCACGAGTTCTAGGTCCACAAGATGCTTTAAAAAGCAAGGGAACCTTGACAAAAATGTTTGGAAAACAGTGATGTTGTATGCTGCATCCCCTTCTAGGGTACAACGCCCATTAACATATTCAATGCTCTGAGAAAGCCTGGAGTGAGGAAAACTCCTTGACTTTTATTGGCCCAGTGTCTCCCAAGGCCATGGGGCACTTTTGTCATATGGTACCTCCACCAGTCAGTGTCTCTGCTCAGGAAAATGAAATCAGCTAGGTAATCCAGAGAGCGTTTGTTACTGAGACCTCATTGAAAAAGTGTTAGGAGAGCTGAAAGAGCCACAAGATGTTGTGACTCAGAGATTACGAACTGCAGGAAATGGCTGCAATCCAAAGGGTGAGTGTGGTGTTCCCAGAACGTGGGACACACTTGTTTCTGCAACATGAGAGGTAACCCAGAGGGTGCAGAGACCAGCAAGGGGGACACAGAACCTGGTGGCCCACAGCAAGTGGTGAGACTACTGGGGAGACGCAAAGCCCTGTTTCTGGGAGGACAGAAGTGGCTTGAGCTGTGAGTGCTGGATCTGTGGAAGGACCCTGGAGTCCACAGCTATTTCCTGGAGAAAGAGTTGTCCTCTATAATAAGCAGAATTCTAGTCCTGATGGTCTCTGCCACCTGGTGTCATGTCCACAGATATGTCATATTACATGGTGAAAGGGACTTTGCCTATGTAATTAAGGTTACTAATCAGCTGACCTTATGACAGGGAGTTTATCCTGGATTACCTGGTACGGACCCAATGTCACCTCATCAGCCCTTAAAAGTAGAAGAGGAAGCCAGAATGGGAAGAGTCAGAGAAATTCAAAGCATGAGAGCATTCAGTGTGCCATTGCTGGTTTTGAACATGGAAGAGGCCACGAGCCAAGGAATGCAGGCAGCCTCTGGAAGCTGAGAACGACCGTCAGCCTACAGCCGGCACAGAACTCTCAGGGATCTTAGCCCTAAACCTCATAAAACTGAATTCTGCTAACGACCCAGATTCGCCTGGAAGTAGATTCTCCCACAGAGCCTCCAGAGACGAGTTCAAGCTGGCCAACACCTTGATCTTACCCTTATGAGACCCTAAGCAGAGAACCCAGCCAAGTCCACTGGATTTCTGACCTACAGAACTGTGATATAATAAATGAGTGTTGCTTTAAACCACTAAAATTTGTGGCAAATTGTTATGGCAGCAATAGAAAACTAATACACTCTCCCAACTTCAAATCACCTGCCATTCCCTCACATTGGCAGAATCTAACTGGAAGCCCCTTGGCAAGGAGGAAATGTACTTTGTATGGTCCCAGCTCCTGCGTAATTCAGTACAGGACAGGAGTGAAAGTGAAAAGCACATGGGTGGGCAAGTCTCTGGCATCTGTTAACGTTTGGTGGGATGAATATTAGGAAAAGCACTTTGGAGAATTCTGATTATGACACAGTAGAGTTGGACTTTTGAAATGGGTACTTCGAGACTTCCCCCAAAATGAATGAAGATGATATATTCACGCTAATTTTGTAAGATTGCTAAAGGGGCGCAGTGGGGTGTTGTGGAGAGAACCCCACAAGCTGGAGGTCAAGTCCCAGCTCTGCACTCACTCCTTGGTGACTGTGGGTGCCTCGCCTTCCCAGGGCCTCAGCTTCTGCTCTTGTGGAGTGAAGGAAATTGACGAAAGCACCAGTCAGTTCCTTGCAAGAATTTTATCTCTACCTGGAGAACAATTTTACTCTCGTTTAAATGATTGTGGATTCTCTATAAATGATTGTCATCATATTTATGATTGATTTGATGCTGAATTCTTGATTAGCACCAGAACCCGCAATCGTGAGATTGTCACTAGGAGAAATTATGATCCAGCTTGCAGTTACCTGCTCACCAATATGGGGCAAATGGATCGATTCAATAATGATAATCCTTGGCCCCAAGTAAATTATGGGGCCTCCAATGTGGGCATAAAATTGATTTTCATTGTTATAACAAGTGGTGGCCATGCTGTATTACCTCTGCACTGTGAGGGGAAGTTAGAGCAATGAATCGTAGAACTACCTGGCTTCAGGGAGCTTCTGATCTAGTTGAGGAGACAAGATGGACACGGGGAAATGATTGGATGGTGACAGGAATGAATAGAAGCGTGTCTTAAATCACATAGCAGGTTTATGTCAACTTGGTGTCAGGCACCGGGCGTTTTAGAAAGGAGGTGTTTCCCTTTATCTTTCTAGATTCTAGAGAGAGACACAAATCTCTGAGCAGCAGTGGTTCAGAGCTGGCTTTTGTTGGACTGTGCATTCTTCCCTGGCTCTCACTGGGAACTGCTCCATTAAGCCGTGAGCATCTTTCGTGACAGGTTCCTGCAGGGTATGAAAGGTAGCTTGCCACCCACCTTGAGCAGGTTGTTTCTTGAGGCATTTGAAAGTAAAACAAAGTACCCTGCCATTAATGGAAAGCTAGAATTTTCTGTCTGCTTGTACTTCTGACAGGTTGGTTGGTACTTTCACTGGCTGTGTGTGCCTTTTCAAAATGCATGTTTTTAGCCTGTTACCCCTGGGTGGATTAATTCCTAATGCTCCTCTTTGATATGCAATGATGTCATGCTCTGTATACAGTCCTCTTCTGTGGGGGTGTTGCCCACAGTGTGGAAGCAGCAGCCCTGCCTTCCAAGAACCTGCACATCTTCACAGGTAGCTGAAGTTTTCATTTTTCACCTGGGTGTTCAGGGATCATGGAGATATAGCGTCTGAGCTTTCAGCCTCTTTGATATTAGAAGCAGCTTTATGTGTTGTATGTACAATGTTTCTTTTTCTTCCCTAGGGGACTGTGTGGTTTTGGAAACTTTCAAAGTGGGGCATGGAACCAACGTTGCCTTTTCAGTCATAGAGTCACTGTTTCTCTATGATAGTAAGAAACAAGAGTACAGCACTGGGAGCGCTGCCTGGGATTGAGTTCTGATTCTAGCATTTCTTTGGACAAGTTTCTTAACCTTTCCGAAACTCAGTTTTCTCATATGTGAAGTGTGAGAGAAAAACAACCTGATAGGGTTGCTTTGAGGATTAATAAGTGCTTAATACATGTTAGTTAACATTATCATCATCTTTGTGATCATGACCATCATCACCATCACATTAGTGCCATTGTAATCCACACCATGACTGTCAACAGCATCATCAAGATCATTTTTTTTTAAACATCTTTATTGGAGTATAATTGCTTTACAATGGTATGTTAGTTTCTGCTTTATAACAAAGTGAATCAGTTATACATATACATATGTCCCCATATCTCTTCCCTCTCGCGTCTCCCTCCCTCCCGCCCTCCCTATCCCACCCCTCTACGTGGTCACAAAGCACCGAGCTAAGATCATCATTATTATTATCACCATCACCATCATCATCACCATCACCATTGTCATTATCATCATCATCATCACCATCACTATCGCCATCATCATCATTACCATCAGTAGCAGCAGTAACAGCAGGAGCATCCCGGACTCCCAAAGACTTTCACTAGGTCCCTGATGTGTAGCAGTGCCTGTCAATGAAGCAGATCTCAGGTTCCTGCTCTGCCCTAGCCTTGGCTGTAGCTACTGTACCTCTGAGGAAGAGTTTGAGCCCCGCCTCCCCCCAACCATTATGCATAACCTCTTCTTTGCTTTCCCTCCTTGCCTAGTTCTTTACTTGGCTGGAGTCCTGAAGTCCAGCCTGGCATTGGACAGCCCTCTCTTAAGGGAGGTTGGAACTTCCCATAGTCCAGCCACTGGTAAGGATCTGGCTGTGGAGTAGTTTTCTAAGCCTTGTGGCTGCTTCCTGATGGACTCTGGGAATTCTCTGCTTCCTAGACTCACGTCACTGTGAGGGTTTCAGTCATACCTGTACTGATTTCACTTCTTTAGCCACTGGTTGTAAGGATTTCAAGGGATCAAGGAAAAAGATATGACCACAAGGTGGCAGTAGCACACTCAGGCTTTATTTGGGTGATGCTTTGACAGGTTTGCATGTAGGGGAAGTCCCTCTCAGCATGAGACTGTCTGGAGGCTGTACCATGGGGGTCACTACTCAGAAAGAGTGGGGGGCAAAGGAGTTCCTGGGGGAGAGGTGGATTGAGAGGGGTTTAGGTGTCTAGATGTTGCTCAGCAGCGTGGCCTGGGTCAGAGAGCCCAAAGGCAGCAGTGGCGGGGGGTCTTATCATCTATGGCTAGCAAATGTTGGGTATGCAAAGCAGGCAGGCTCTAACTGGCTAAAAATATGCTTATTTGGTCAAAATAAATCAATCTGATGTGTTAAAATTGGAGTTTGGCACTATCACAGACTGGGTGGCTTAAACAACAAACATTATTTCTTGCAGTTCTACTGTCTGGAAGTCCAAGATCAGGGTGCCAGCAAGGTCAGGCTCTTGGTAAGGGCTCTCTTCTTGGCTTGCAGACGGCTGCCTTCCTGCTGTATCCTCATGCGGTGGAGAGTGAGAGAGGAGAGAGAGAGAGAGAGAGGGAGAGGGAGAGGGAGAGAGAGGAAGAGGGAGGGAGAGAGGGAGAGCTCTGTTCTCTTCTTGTAAGGGCAATAATCCTATCATGAGGACCCCACCCTCATAACCTCAACTAAACCTAATCACCTCCCAAAGGCTCCACCTCTAAATATTGATATAACACCAACACATTGGGGGTTAGGGCTTTAACATATAAAGTTTGGGCGGGTGTAGGGGACACAAACATTCAGTCCATAACACTTCTAATATAGAACTTTCTTTTCCCCACCAAAGACAATAAATGGAAATAATACTTTGAATAGTGAAGAGCATTATACCAATGGAAGAAATCTTTTTTTTCTTTTTCTTTTTTTTTTTACTTCTTGAAAGGTTAACTTCCAGCTAATCACAAATGGTGTCTGATATTATGTTTCTGACAATGCAGCCAAATGATGACTTTACCCTGTCTTTCTTCCAGCCTCTCCACCGAACAATGTCAAAGAACACTAGTCGTCACAATAAAACCCACACCTTCTGTCCCCTCCCCTTCTGTCTGGCAAGAAGAGGGGTGAAATCACAGTGTGTCAAGCGGGCTGTAAACATTTGAGCTGCTTTCCCTCAACTTTTGGGAGGGCTTCTTTGGGATGACAGGGGGACAAAGGGTTGCAGTGTAAATTACCAGGCAAATTGCCACAGCGTTTGAACTTAAGACACCTTTGCCCGTCGCAGCTCAATGAACTTGAGCTCTGCGACTCCCACGGAAGTGGAGATGTGTGGTACCTTCCAGAGCTGAGATCCTGAATCACCTAAACAGCCCCATATGCTTGACTCCAACGAGCTCCTATAAATACACTTGAGCAGCTGCTAAAATATGACAACCAAACAGAGGTTGGTCTTAAGGTGTGTCCTTGTTGACCTTTGAGCAGGTTTCCTCTTTAAAGGCCAGTCCTTGTAGGACAACTCTGAACAGTTTTGTAGTGTGATGCTCTGAGTGTGTCTTGGAGATGCAAGGCTTGCCAACCACATTTTAGGTAGGGGACACAGATGCTGTATTTTTCTTTCTTTTTCCTGGTCCCCCTCTTCCCTCCTTGTGTCTCATTCACTGGGTCAGTGAGGAAATAGCTTGCTCACGTGGGAGCTCTGCCTTCTCTCCGAGCCTGGCATGCTTGATACGTTAGTCCTGCCTGAGCCTGTGACCGAAAGGCGTGACTGGGAAGTCGTAGGCAGTTGTCTCTGACTTTGTTTGTTGGCTTCTTGCCTCCATTCCCATGGCTACATCCACAGTGATGAAGGATGAGGCCACATTCAGAGGCGGTGGTTTGTTCGAAGCTCTCAACTCATCTTTTATTTGTAGGAAACAACTCCATGTGGCACAACCCTCATTTAGGGCAAATAGGGGACCATAGGAAATGCCCTGAGGAATTTCTATAGCAGGTTGTAGGGCAGTTTCTAAAGAGCTGGTAGAGCTGGTCTTGGTCCTACTCTTTC